>NW_024429198.1:0-538361 GCF_017639785.1 Mesocricetus auratus | reverse complement strand
AGTTTCAGAAGGTCCCATTTGTTAATTGTTGATCTCAGTGCCTGTGCCACTGGTGTTATGTTTAGGAAGTGGTCTCCTGTACCAACTCGTTGAAGAGTATCTCCCACTTTCTCTTCTAAAAGTTTCAGTGTGGCTGGATGTATGTTGAGATCTTTGATCCATTTGGACTTAAGTTTTGTACAAGGCGATAAACATGGATCTATCTGCAGTCTTCTGCATACCATTACCCAGTTATGCCAGCACCATTTGTTGAAGATGCTTTCTTTTTTCCACTGTACAGTTTTAGCTTCTTTGTCAAAAATCAGGTGTTCATAGGTGTGTGGGTTAAAATTAGGGCTTTCGATTCGGTTCCATTGGTCTACCTGCCTATTTTTGTGCCAATACCAAGCTGTTTTCAGGACTATAGCTCTATAATAGAGCTTGAAATCAGGTATGGTGATGCCTCCTGAAGTTCCTTTATTGTATAGGGATGTTTTGGCTATCCTGGGCCTTTTGTTTTTCCATATAAAGTTGATTAATGATCTTTCCAGGTCCTTGAAGAATTGTGATGGAATTTTGATAGGGATTGCATTGAATCTATAGACTGCTTTTGGCAAGATTGCCATTTTTATTATGTTGATCCTACCAATCCAAGAGCATGGGAGATCTTTCCATTTTCTGGTATCTTCTTTGATTTCTTTCTTCAAAGACACAAAGTTTTTGATATACAGGTCTTTCACTTCCTTGGTTAACATTATCCCCAGATATTTGATGCTGTTTTTGGCTATTGTAAAAGGTGATGTTTCTCTGATTTCTTTCTCAGTCACTTCATCATCTGTATATAATAGGGCCACTGATTTTTTTGAGTTTACCTTGTATCCTGCCACTTTGCTGAAGCTGTTTATCAGCTCTAGGAGTAACCTTGCGGAGTTTTTTGGGTCACATATGTAAACTATCATATCATCTGCAAATAATGAAAGCTTGACTTCTTCTTTTCCTATTTGTATCCCCTTTATCTCCTTTTGTTGTCTTATTGCTGTAGCTAGAACTTCAAGTACAATATTGAAGAGATATGGAGAGAGTGGACAGCCTTGTCTTGTTCCTGATTTTAGAGGAATTGCTTTGAGTTTCTCTCCATTTAGTTTGATGTTAGCTGTTGGTTTACTGTATATTGCTTTTATTATGTTCAGGTACGTTCCTGTTATCCCTGATCTCTCTAGGACCTTTATCATGAAGGGGTGCTGGATTTTGTCAAAGGCTTTTTCAGCATCTAGTGAGATAATCATGTGGTTTTTCTTTCGCAGATTGTTAATATGGTGGATTACATTGATAGATTTTCTAATGTTGAACCATCCCTGCATTCCTGGAATGAAGCCTACTTGATCATGGTGGATGATTTTTCTGATGTGTTCTTGAATCCGGTTTGCAAGTATTTTATTGAGTATTTTTGCATCAATGTTCATGAGGGAAATTGGTCTATAGTTCTCTTTCTTAGTTGTGTCTTTGTGTGGCTTGGGTATCAAGGTAATTGTAGCCTCGTAGAAAGAGTTTGGCAGTGAGCCTCCTGCTTCTATAGTGTGGAATACTTTGACGAGTATTGGAATGAGCTCTTCTTTGAATTTCTGGTAGAATTCTGCACTGAAGCCATCTGGGCCTGGGCTTTTTTTGTTTGGGAGACTTTTGATGACTGCTTCTATTTCATTAGGGGTTATAGGTCTGTTTAGATTATTTATCTGTTCTTGATTTAGTTTTGGCAAGTGATATCTATCCAGGAAATTGTCCATTTCCTTTAAATTTTCAAATTTTGTGGAGTACAGATTTTCAAAGTATGCCCTGATGATTCTCTTGATTTCCTCAGAGTCCGTTGTTATGTCCCCTTTCTCATCCCTGATTTTGTTAATTAGCATGTTCTCTCTCTGTCTTTTGGTTAGTTTGGACAGAGGTTTGTCTATTTTGTTGATTTTCTCAAAGAACCAACTCTTTGTTTCATTGATTCTTCTCAATGTTTTCCTGGTTTCTACTTGATTGATTTCAGCCCTCAATTTGATTATTTCCTGGCGTCTGCTCCTCCTGGGGGAGTTTGCTTCTTTTTGTTCTAGAACATTCAGCTGTGCTATTAATTCTCTAGTATGACTGTTCTCCAGTTTTTTCATGTGGGCACTTAGTGCTATAAACTTTCCTCTCAGCACTGCTTTCAAAGTGTCCCATAAGTTTGTGTATGTTGTGTCTTCATTCTCATTGAAATCGAGGAAGTCTTTAATTTCTTTTTTTATTTGTTCCTTTACCCAGGGATGGTGCAATTGTGCATTGTTCAATCTCCATGAGTTTGTAGGGTTTCTGCGATTTGTGTTATTGTTGAATTCTAATGTTAATGCATGGTGGTCTGATAAGATGCAGGGGGTTATTCCAATTTTTTTGTATCTGTGGAGATTTGCTATGTTTCCTATTATGTGGTCAATTTTAGAGAAGGTTCCATGTGGTGCCGAGAAGAAGGTATATCCCTTTGTATTTGGGTGGAATGTTCTATAGATGTCTGTTAAACCCAGTTGGGTCATAACTTCTATTAATTCTTTTGTTTCTTTGTTAAGTTTCTGTCTGGAGGTCCTATCTAGCGGTGAGAGCGGAGTGTTGAAGTCTCCTACTATTAGTGTGTGAGATTTTATGTGCATTTTGAGCTTTAGTAATGTTTCTTTCACGAATGTAGGTGCCTTTGTATTTGGGGCGTAGATATTTAAAATCGAGACTTCGTCTTGATGTATTTTTCCTTTGATGAATATGAAGTGCCCTTCTTCATCTCTTTTGATTGATTTTAATTTGAAGTCTAATTTGTTAGATATTAGGATTGCTACGCCCGCTTGTTTCTTGGGGCCGTTTGATTGGAAGATCTTTTCCCAGCCCTTTACTCTGAGATAACGTCTGTCTTTGGTGTTGAGATGTGTTTCTTGTATGCAGCAGAAGGAAGGGTTCTGTCTTCGTATCCATTCTGCTAGTCTGTGTCTTTTTATAGGTAAGTTGAGGCCATTGACATTGAGGGATATTAATGACCATTGATTGGTGATCCTTGTTTGCGCTTGATTTATTGTTAGTGAAGTTATTTTGTGTAGTTTCTCCTCCCTTTTTCTTTTAGTGTTTTGTAAAGTATGATTCTATATTGCCTGTGTCTTTGTGAATGTAGTTATCTTCCTTGGCTCTAGGTTTTCCTTCTAGCATTTTCTGTAGAGCTGGATTCATGGATACGTATTGTTTAAATCTGGCTTTGTCATGGAATATTTTGTTTTCTCCATCTATGGTAATTGAGAGCTTTGCTGGATATAGTAGTCTGGGCTGGCATCCTTGTTCCCTTAGCGTTTGTAGGACATCTGACCAGGATCTTCTGGCTTTCATCGTTTCCATTGAGAAGTCAGGTGTAATTCGGATAGGTCTGCCTTTGTATGTTACTTGGCCTTTTTCTTTAGCTGCTCTTAATATTTTCTCTTTGCTCTGTAGGTTTGATGTTTTGATTATTATATGGCGAGGTGACTTCTTCTTCTGGTCAAGCCTATTTGGTGTTCTGTAAGATTCTTGTACTTTCATAGGCATATCTTTCTTTAGGTTAGGGAAGTTTTCTTCTATGATTTTGTTGAATATGTTTTCTGTACCTTTAAGTTGAAGTTCTTCACCTTCTTCTATACCTATTATTCTCAGGTTTGGCTTCTTCACGGTGTCCCATATTTCCTGGATATTTTGTGTTAAGGATTTGTTGGTTTTGAGATTTTCTTTGGTTGACGATGCTATGTCCTCTAATGAGTCTTCAACACCTGAGATTCTCTCTTCTATCTCTTGTATTCTATTGGTGATGCTTGCATCTGTGATTCCAGACCGTTTACCGAGCTTTTCTATTTCCAGCATCCCTTCATTCTGTGTTTTCTTTATCGTTTCTATTTCAGCTTTCAATCCTTCAACTGTTTGAGCTGTTTCCTTAATTTTCTTGGTTGTTTTTTCTTGGTGCTCTTTAGATTCTTTGAGAGATTTGTTTATTTCTTGAATTTTTCCCCCATTTCATGGATTTTTTTGTTTGTTTTTTCTTCTATTTCTTTAAGGGATTTCCTCGTTTCTTCCTTGAGGCTCTCCATCATCTTCATGAAATAATTTTTAAGGTCTGTCTCCTCTTCTTCATCTATGTAGTGCTTTTCAGGTCTTGCTGGTGTTGGATCCCTGGATTCTGGTGGGGTCGTGTTGGTGTTTCTATTGCTGAGTGATCTCTTATTCTGTCTTCTTCCCATCTCTTCTTCCAGTGGGTGCTGGTGGGGGCTTTCTGTCTCCACTGGTCTCCTTCTTTACTGCAGCTGAAGCTGAAGCTGGCCTCGCTGGGGTTGGGGTCTTGGAGGGGCTGATCTCTTTCCTGTGTGGGTGGCTCTTCTGAAGCTGGGCTCGCTGGGTTGGGGTCTTGGAGGAGCTGATCTCTTTCCTGTGTGGGCGGCTCTTCTGGAAGCCGGGAGCGGCCCCGAAGATGGAGGGGATGGGTGATGGGCAGGTGGTCCCAGCCAGAGACCCAATCTCACCTGAAGCTGGGCTCGCTGGGTTGGGGTCTTGGAGGAGCTGATCTCTTTCCTGTGTGGGCGGCTCTTCTGGAAGCCGGGAGCGGCCCCGAAGATGGAGGGGGATGGGTGATGGGCGGGTGGTCCCAGCCAGAGACCCAATCTCACCTGAAGCTGGGCTCGCTGGGTTGGGGTCTTGGAGGAGCTGATCTCTTTCCTGTGTGGGCGGCTCTTCTGGAAGCCGGGAGCGGCCCCGAAGATGGAGGGGGATGGGTGGTGGGCGGGTGGTCCCAGCCAGAGACCCAATCTCACCTGAAGCTGGACTCGCTGGGTTGGGGTCTTGGGGAGCTGATCTCTT
This sequence comes from Mesocricetus auratus, assembly GCF_017639785.1. Lineage (NCBI taxonomy): Eukaryota > Metazoa > Chordata > Mammalia > Rodentia > Cricetidae > Mesocricetus > Mesocricetus auratus. The sequence goes on along the minus strand of NW_024429198.1, from coordinate 533,507 downwards.
TCCTGTGTGGGCGGCTCTTCTGGAAGCCGGGAGCGGCCCCGAAGATGGAGGGGGATGGGTGGTGGGCGGGTGGTCCCAGCCAGAGACCCAATCTCACCTGAAGCTGGACTCGCTGGGTTGGGGTCTTGGGGAGCTGATCTCTTTCCTGTGTGGGCGGCTCTTCTGGAAGCCGGGAGCGGCCCCGAAGATGGAGGGGGATGGGTGATGGGCGGGTGGTCCCAGCCGGGGACCCAATCTCACCTGAAGCTGGGCTCGCTGGGTTGGGGTCTTGGAGGAGCTGATCTCTTTCCTGTGTGGGCGGCTCTTCTGGAAGCCAGGAGCGGCCCCGAAGATGGAGGGGGATGGGTGATGGGCGGGTGGTCCCAGCCAGGGACCCAATCTCACCTGAAGCTGGACTGGCTGGGTTGGGGTCTTGGGGAGCTGATCTCTTTCCTGTGTGGGCGGCTCTTCTGGAAGCCCGGAGCGGCCCCGAAGATGGAGGGGATGGGTGATGGGCGGGTGGTCCCAGCCAGGGACCCAATCTCACCTGAAGCTGGGCTTGCTGGGTTGGGGTCTTGGAGGAGCTGATCTCTTTCCTGTGTGGGCGGCTCTTCTGGAAGCCGGGAGCGGCCCCGAAGATGGAGGGGGATGGGTGATGGGCGGGTGGTCCCAGCCGGGGACCCAATCTCACCTGAAGCTGGGCTCGCTGGGTTGGGGTCTTGGAGGAGCTGATCTCTTTCCTGTGTGGGCGGCTCTTCTGGAAGCCGGGAGCCTGAAAACTGGATTCTAATTCTTTGTCTGACAATGTTTTTCTGAGTTTTCCATAACAATATTTCCATTTGTATGGGTTGGAGAAATATTCATCTTAGCTTGTAAGTTTCACCAGTGTCTACGAAAGTAGTCAATAACTAAAAGAGAGAGCACTGAGTACAGAGGAGTGAGAAGCCTGTAGATGGAAACTAATGAGAAGTGCGGGTAGGAAAGTTCTGGAGTGTTGAGAAATGGCTTCTTGGAAATATATAAAGTGTGGTGCCCAGGAGAAGATCCTTCAGGGTATCTAGGACAAACAGAAAGCAACCTGTACTTCATGGGTAGGTCAAGGGTTACTTCCACTTTGAGCTGTTGGCTTTTAATGCCTTGCTGGTTTTAGTATGCACACAGACAATCAATACTTCATGGATGTCAAGTAGCAGCAGCTTGTTGCTTCTCTGGCTTACAGTTCTTTGCTGAAGGCCATCTACATCCCAGAAATGCATAGCAAAAGGGCAGAGTGGGGCATATGTCTACCATTAAGGCATCTGTTTTATGTCTGAGCTCTGTCCTTCTATTCCTTCAGCTCTGCCCATAAGAACAGCTTACCAAACTCTGCAGACACAGGAATCCAACCAACAAACTCTCTGATAAACATGTTTATAATCTCTGAAATTTGGACAAGTGAGAAGAGTCCCTGCCTCATGCAGAATAGGAGTTCTGAAATGTAGAGAACAAGCTTAAATTCAAAAGGAAATGGAAAGTTACTCTTGCATGGTACATACATTTCACTCAAATTGTGGACCACAGGTACAGTAATGAAAGTGATAACTTCAACAGAGGACAATAAAACCCGCAGTCCAAGAGCAAACCCAATAGCCGAATGTATTTACCAGGCTCTGGACACACTGTGAAGAAATCCATTCAGCTCTTCTTTAAGGGAAAAACGTCAGTGCTTGGTAGAGTGGGCTCACATAGCAGGGTGCTTGTCTACTAAGCACTATGATACAAAGTGAGACTAGAAGTCTTGACAGAATGAAATGAGTCCTTGTCTCTGTTCACAACTGGTTCAAGTTAACGTTCTGTTCTCTAGTCTCATCTGGTAGAAAATCATGTGCTGTGGTTAGTTCAACATTCACACCATCATCAGTTTCATCTGGTCGGAAGTTATTGTTTTGAAATACAACACTGGTTATACCACTTAATACTGCACAGCTAAAAGTGAGTGGGAAGCTATTTCCTGTTAAGAATATTCCAGACTGGACGAGGGTGTGTTTCATTGGCTTTCCAGGCCAGGATTCTCCACAGCCTGCTACTCAATGAGAGAGCCCTTCATTTGACCAGAGGCAGACTTCCACACAGGCTTCTTCCCTTCATCACTGTTTCATGCTCAGGGGCTGGTCTTCTCAGAAACATTGCTTTGTACTTGCTTGCTATCTGGAGGTAAATAGAAACAAATATATAATTGCAACAAATATGTGGCTGCAGTGTGTTCAGAAAATCAGCTCTTTCATGGTTTTAATAACATACACAACTACATTTGAGATAATTGTAAGACATGGAATGAGAACAATTGTGTCACTCATATGCAGACACGCAACCAAAAAACTACTACATGGTGAAAGCAACAGGAGGCATGGACTCTTGAGTCTATCAGTGTGAACAGTTGTTTCTTTGGGGGTTGTAGGATGACATCTGACTTTTTCCTCTCAGCTGATATTTAATAATCAGGAGGGAGAAAAAGTATCCTGAAGATTGAAGACAATGTAGTATAAACACTATCACAATTCAGAATTTGGAGTCTCTTTTAATGATATTTATACTACACATAGAGTAAAATTATAACACAATACGTATACATTAATAGTCAGAAAAGTAACTGTACTAATATAAGATGTGACTTGGTGGTAGAGTGCTCACCTAGCTTTCATGAGGCTTGTGTTAGAGCTCCAGCTCTGCAGATGCAACTTAATTAATACAATGAATAAAAATAAAATGTATTTATATAGACCCAATACACAGACTTGTTTTTGGGTCTTTAACAAATAAGTGATAACAGGAATTTGCAATACTGGCCTTTATAGGTGTGAATAAATTTCCAACATTTACTGTGAGTGAGGGTATAATTCCTATATAAAATTATTTTTATCCTCAAAAATATAGTCATCCTACTTTGGATGCTCCATTTTGGGAAACAACCCATTTGACTTTCCAGTTCACCACCACCTCTGGTGACTTCCATATTTGATATTCTGGTGCATTCTTACTTCTCTTTTGCACACTGGAAATACTCTTCTTCTCATAGCACTAACACTCATAATTCTCAGATATTTGTCATGCCCTATGTTCTTGAAATCTGTGAGCTGGTTGAAGGGCTAAAATAAGTCTTATGGCATATGAAAGCCTTTCTTCTATTAGTCACCTGATTACCTTCAGTACACCACAAGCCCGGAACACATCCTTGAGCACCAACAAATGGTGGAAGATCAAATTGAAATACATGGATAAGAGGGAACTCATTTGAATGATTACAACACAATATTATGAGAACTCAGGAAGCACATGGTCTATCAGCTAGTTGCTCCATTGGCTTGAGAGCATATTGACTAACCTCCCAAGAGGAGGATGTTGGATATGCTTTCAAATGGACAATGGGTATCATGATCAAATCCACAGTACGGCTAGCACAGGGGATAAAGATAATGGCTATAGATCTAAAATGTCACCAGTAAAATCGTGATTGTCTTGTGTTAGCTGTATGAACATAGATGTTCAGTTTCTTGAGAATAATGCTTGTACCTGCCTTATATGATGGCAATGAAGCATGGGCATTGTGTTTGCTTGTATATAAAATATCTGATATACAGTAAAATGTGCTATATATTCGACCATAGTTTTATTGTTTATTGGAAAATAAATCTAAAAAATTGTACTTGAACAAAATGAGAAAAGAAAAATATGCGATATTTGTAAGAGGCAGAGCTATCACAAGGCAAATGGGAGATCACCCATATAATCAGAATAATACTGGTATTCTGGGAATAATGTCCTACAGGAACCAGAGAAAACTCCCTTTAGGATGCCCCTGATGAACTGTGGTGTGCAGGATCCTCCATTGGAGCAGGTGCTTTTGCCTCCTTCAGACTACGAGTAGCCTCAAGCACAAAGCTACTGTGTCTAGCCAAGCAGCAGACAAGTGTGAATATCCAATGGTGTACCATGAATGTTGTGGAAATAAACACAGGAAAGCATCCCCAGGGAATTTTTAGAAACACCGTGGGACACGGCATCAGGGTTCTTACAGGAACTTATAGATACTTATTTACCAAGGGTATCTACCAGAGATAGGTGGGTCCAGACTGATGAGCCCTTAGAGCATTGAGGTGCCTAAAGATCAACATCACAGATTCTTTTCTTCCTTTTTTTTATTTAAGTTATAAAAAAGTTTGCTTCACATGTCAATCCCAGCTCCCTTTCCCTCCTCTCCTTCCCCGCCTCCCCACACCTCAGTCCCCCACCCAATCTCCACTCTGATCCCCAGGGAGGGTGAGGCCCTCTATGTAGGATCTCCAGAATCTGTCATGTCATCCAGGGCAGGATCTAGGCCCTCCCCCAAGAGTCCAGGCTGAGAGAACATCCCTCATTGTGGGATGGGTAGTCAAAGTCCATTTGTATGCCACCATCACAGATTTTTAAAAAGTATCTTTCGTTGTTTTATTTTATGGTCACTAACTTTCACATTATATTTTACTCTTGATCTCTGAGGCATCGCTAGTTATTACTATAATTAGGTAGCATTATAAAAATGTCTCCAAAATGGTTAAATATATTCTCAAGGTAAACACAGAGCTATTTCTGGCTTCCCATTCTCACCAGGAAATGTGCTTCATTTCCATGAAGAAGTGGCAGCTGTCCTCTATCACCCCCCCACTATTTGGAAGCTAGTCTGGTCTTTGTGGCTGCCTTGATAAGTAGAGTAAGACCAAACCAGCGCTGTGTAATTCCTAAGGTAGCAATGGATTCCTTTTAGCTCTGCCTCTGCATGTGTCTGTAGAACCCCCTGCCATGTCATTGAAACAGCTGAAAAAGACACATACAGACATTATAGTCAACAGCTGCAATTTAAGTCTCAGTTGACAGTTACTGTCAACTCCCAGGCTTGTGTGAGGAAACCTGGGAGTGATCCCATTTACACCAAGTATAACCAGCTCTGTGAGCCTACCTCAAATGGCAGGTTCATGAACACAGAACACTAGGTTTTGAGGTTCTTTACTGTCATGCATAGACCCTGAACTGAAATCAGGCATTTGATTGACTGAAAATCTGCAACTAAACTAATTTATAGTAGGAAAAGTATTGGTTTTCTAACACATGCTAGCTCTAGGCCTAACAATCTTTCTACTTAGCTCCTTTAGAATTTAGTATATATGCCACTTATTGATATTTGACAAAGATGTGATATATGGAGATTTGGTTATTTTATTTGTAGGCATTTATTTTCTGTTTCTTTCGATTATATTATTTTTTCTTTGATGGAAAAAACTATTACTCCCTACCTAATAACATTGTTATCTCTATAAATATTTCAAATTCATGGCAGATCTTTCCTGGCTCCCTGCCATAGACACGTATAGACTACTGATACAATACCTAATTTACTTATTTATTGTCTAAGTATCTCATCATAGTATAAACTTAATAGGCACAGGAGTTTTGGAATGTTCATTGATGTAATTTTATAAACTAGCATAGTGGTTGGTAAATATTAGATACTCAGTATAGTTATAATAAGTTAATTACTGGGTTTTTCTTTATCAAAAAGTCATTATTAAATTCATGACCTTTTTTCACTAATTGTTACCTAAATTGTTGCCTAAATACATATGTACTAACTGTCCAGTCTGCATCACTTCCTTGAATGTATGTTTTCAGGGCTGATCATTTGGTATGATATGTTGTGTGTTCTTCTCTTGCTCTCGGCATTTCTTAGTTCTTTGTGTAGGGTTGAGACTCCCCGGCTTTGCCCAATCTACTCTAGCATGTCTATTATTGTCTATGTGTAGCTCATGTTTGGGAAGTCATAAAGCAGAGCTTATGGATGTAACTTCTGATATTGCTGGGAGACATAATCATGCAGAAAACTTTTGGTATCCTAGTTCTTACAGTGACTTTTTGAGGCATAGGTCTGAGAATGGAAGGCTCCACAGATCTGTACTTTGACTGGTTGAGGTTTTCCATAATGGTCTCTATCTGTTGCAAAAAAGAAGTTTTCTTGATGAGGAGTGAGAACTACACTTATTCATTAGGATGAAAACAAATATTTAAAATGAAGTTAGGATCTATGATGACTTAGTAAAAGGGTGGTTGTAGGTTCTCCTCCAAGATCCACAACTTCACTAGCCCTGGGTACTTGGCTCGAGCTCATAAGCAGGCATGAGTTCTTTACTGTTGAGTGGGTTCTAAGTCCAATTAGACAGCTGTTGATTACCATAAGCCATGCTGTGCCACTCCTGAACCCTTCCTTAGAGTTGTGCCAGGCTGGTCACTGTGATGTATAGTAGTCGTAGCTTGCTAGGACTGTTGGTTGCTCACCTCTTTGGAAGCTTGTATGTCACTTTCTGATACATGAAAGATAGTCATCGGGTGGAGGTTTTTGGGTCAGTTCCAGGTCAAGTGCCTCTGAGGTCATGTCTGAAGTACATGGTGTCTTCAGCAATAGGGACTTATCTTTTATCCCCTGGGAACAACCAAAGACAACATCAATAGCCTGTAATGTTTTGGAAGCCTTTTGGACAACCTGACCAACAACTCAAAACAGGACTTCTCATGCCTTACTGTTGGGGTTTTAGTTAGAGGTCTTTGGCTTTTGGAGACAGCATTGTCAGTACATATAGAAAAGTTTCATTTAAACAATACATATATGCTTGTAGATCAATTTAGCTGTATTATAGATACTTTCAGGTAGAGACTTAATATTATGGTTCTTAATGGCTTTTTCAGACATCTTTAAAAATGATTTTTTACCATCCTCCACTCCTCTTCTGTATTTATCTCCCTGGTCCCTCCCTTACTAGAGCTCCCACCCAAGTTTTAAAAATGTTTACTGGCTATTTGCCTTTCTTCTTTTGAGTATTTCCTGTTCAGATCCATAACCCTTTTTTTATTTTTAAAAATTTACGTTTCATTTTAAGTACCAACCACAGTTCCTCCTCCTTCCCCTTCTCCTGTCCCCACCTCCCACTCTTTTTAACTGTTGTTTTCTACATGTTCAGCTTATTTTACCTCTTTGTATATCGTAAATACTAATCCTGTATTTGTATAGGGAGCAAATGTTTTCTCTCATTCTGTTAGTTGCCGCCTTACTTAGTTGACATTTTCTTTTTCTCTCTAGAAATTTTAGTTTCATGAGTCCCATTTATCAATTGCTGGTTTTACCTCAGAAAGTCCTGGGCTGTGTTTGTAAGTTGAAATGTGCTTCCACTTCTTACCTAGCAGTTTTTAGGGTATTCTATCTTGTGTGAAGGTTTTTTGATCCACTTGTAGTTGGCTTTTGCTAAGGTGAAAGAAAAGGATCTAGTTTCCTTTTTATGCATGGCTAGGGTCATGTTTCCCAACACCATTTGTTGATGTTTTTTCCTCTAGTGTATATTTTGGCATCTTGTAGTTTTGTGGACTTACTTTTGAATCTTCTGTTCTGTTCCATTGATGTAGATGTCTGTTTTTTGTGCCAGTACCATGCTGTTTTCATTACTCTGGCTCTGCAGTATAATCAGGTGTGGTACTACTTCCTACTGTACTCCTTTTTTTTCAGGGTTGTTTTGTTTGTACTTTACCTTCAATGCTTCTACACACAGTTTTTGGAATTTTAAAATGTCTTTGAGTAAAAGTCCTGGTAGTTTTATTGGGATTGCACTGACCATGTAGGTAGCTTTTGGTTTTCACAATATTGATTCTTCCTGTCTTTCCCTCTTCTGGATACATACCTGTTAACACCCTGAAATAGGATAAATTTTAAAGTGTAGACAGGGACTAGGGGTGCTGGGACCCCTTACATCTTAGAGTTGGGAGCCAGGGCGAAGACAGAAGTTTCGCCTGAGTTTTCAGGTTCTGTTTGTTCCAGTAACTAACATGACTAGGAAAGTTGGGGCTGAGTTCTCAAGGTCTAGAAATCCCCTCACCAGTTGGCACTAAAAGTCAGAAGGTGGGGGAGAGGCAGAAGTATTGGATCTGACATTCTAGTTCTCAAGTGTTCATTAATTCAAGTTCATAAACAAAATATAATTTAATAATTATTTTAATTATAATATCAAAATAATTTGATGATTAATGATTATTCAGGATACTGATCAGTAGGGATGGTACTTAGTTCACAAGATCCAATTGAAATTTAAAATGCAAAGTGTTTTTTTTTAAATCTGAGACTTTAAGACAATGACAATGACCATTCAAATAAGCACCAAGTGTTTCAAGTGTAGGTTCTGGGCAAAAATGGAGGCCTATATCCATGGGCCATCTGTCTCTGTTTGCAACTCATTTAGTCTATTCTAGAATTTCATTTGACATTTATCAGAGGAAACACTCAGCAAAAGGGGTAATGACAGAAGTGATCAAAAAGCTAATTACCCCCCCCATGGTACCACCTAACAAAGTATTATTGAGACGTTCGTTATAATTTTTAAAGCAGAATGTTCACCAAACAATAAGAACTTACAAGAAAAATAGCAATGCACATATTTAGCTGTGGAAGTATATATTTGTTGGTAAATGTTAAGAAATAAATGCAATATTTTGGGGCTAGGGCAAAGAAAAAAGAGGGCATTCACCCCACATTCAGAGGTATCAGTTAGAAAAATGCTAGTTAAAATGTATTGACACATTTCATAGATAACATAGAATTTTATGCCTGTGAAGATGCTTCCTCTAGAGAAACAACAATTCTTCTTTTCCATTATATGCAAATGAGCTCAGAACACAGTTTTCCCTAAAGAAGAATGCATATTTGGAAGACAAAAACATGTAAGACAAGATTTATAACCATAAGAAGTCATTCTGTAAGACAGTGCTTCATGACAAGCAGAGAACCTTAATTAATCAAGGGCACTTCACTTTTTAATTGGATACAATTAATTGTATGAATCAGATAGGAAATAAGTTATATTTTGAGATCTTGCATTTGCTTTCATTCTAATTAGTGCATTTTGTGGTTGGTCCTCCAATAAATAATTTATTTCAGACTACTCAAGGCTTCTTTTTAAAAATACATAGTTTTAACTAGTTGAGTTCTGAAAGCTCACCCAGTTTTAATTATATTCTGAATTGCTTACTGCTAACAAACTACCTGCAAATTCTTCAGTGGGAGGCTTCAGGATATACAAGGCAAGTCACAGCTCTGACCACACAGTTAATCATCACGATGGGAAAGCAGAAAGCCAGAAAATAATCATAATACAAGGCCACTACCAAGTTCTAAATCTCTAATTCTAAAGCCCACCAAAACAATGTACCAGCAAACCACAACATCTCTCCAGGTTTGAATATATTATAAAACTGATGATTGAAACATATACCACAAGTTAATTCCCTTAAGAATTAGAGGTACATGCTAAGAGCTTGAGTAGGTGATGTACACTAGTATATAATGAGAGTCTGTGTCTTCTGTTACCATGGCACCCAAATAATGCCCAGAGCCAAACTTAGCTTCCAAACCGGTGTCATTGCTATCAGGATTTACTGATTGATGCATAGCATGGACACAATGTCAAATCAACTTATCTTCCTCAGTGACTATTGCAGTAACATGACTATGAGACAAAATTCTGGCTTCCTTAATTCTCTTATCTTTTGTCCAGCTAAACAGTTGTTACAACATTGCATCAGCCTTCATCTCACACATTTGATTTAGCAGATTGGATCAAGGTTATAGTGCTCTCATTTATCTTTTAATAAACAATGAAAATCAGAATGATTAAAAAGTAAGAGATTTAAATGTGGGCATAAAACATAACCAACCCAGCTGAAATTGAATTAGTGTGGCTTTAATGTGATTTTAAAAGGTGTTTGTAGCTGGGGACACCGGAGGGTGAGGTCTGGAAGGACTGACGCCTTTCCTTTGTGGGCTGGTCCTCTGGATGCCAGGAGGCCAGGGAGTGGAATGTGGTGATTTGAAAGAAAATGGTCCCCAAAAGGAAGGGCACTTTTAGTAGATGTGGCTTTGTTGGGATAGATGACCTTATTGGAGGAAGTGCGTCACTGTGGAAATAGGCTTTAAGGTCTCATAGGTGCTCAAGCCACATCCAGTGTCTCAGTCTACTTCCTATTGCCTTTGATCAAAATGTAACCCAGCACTATGTCTGCCAGCACCCCACCATGTCCTGCCCTGATGATAATGTAAGCCACCCAATTAATTTTTTTTTTACTTTATAAGAGTTGCTGTGGTCATGGTTTCTCTTCACAGCAGTAGGAACCCTAACTAAGATAACACCATATGTGTCATGAATTATAGGAACCCGAAGTTGGAGGACAGAAAGAAGAAATGAGAACTGGAACAACACAGAGTAATGGTTAGGGTATCTCCTATAATTATATTTCTAATATATATATATACTAATAAAATCACTCTGCTACAAAGTCCCCCTAAAGGGTGTTTGTACCCAATTTCATGGATAGTCTCAATGAGACTTTAAATATGGTGCCCAAGGAGTAACCATGAATTGATGGCTAGCCTAGTAAGAACTATGAACAGAAAGGTAACAATGGGTGGTAAGCAGTATCTTAACTTCAAAAGAATCCAGGGTATGCTTTTCATAATGAAAATGTGCAGAAAAGAGTTACCAAATGATCCATATTTACCACTGAGAAGAAATCCCAAAGGGTCACAATCAACTTAGCACAAAGATCACAGCCATGGTTACTGTAGCACTGTAGAAGTAGTTAAGGAATCAGCCTAAATAATAGTCAAGAGATGAGTGGAGAACAAATAAACAAACAAAAAAGAGCTCTGTAAACCAGGCTGGCCTCAAACTCACTGAGAACTGCCTGTCTCTGCCTCCCAAGTACTGGGACCAAAGCCATGTGTCACCTCAGGATAGCTAGGACTGTTACACAGAGAAACCCTGTCTCAAAAAACTCTCCCAAAACTGGAGTTTTATTCAGGCACAAAAATAGTTGAAATGATTTTATTTTCAGGGAAATGGATGTGACTGGAAATGATCATGTAAGTGAAGTAGACAGACAGCTAAACATGTGTCACAAAATGTGGAATTTGGAGAGGATATGTGAGTAAAAGAAAAACTATAATGGGAGGGATAATGGGAATGGAGATAGACCATTAGAATGGGAAAGAGAGGAGCAGATGTGATAAAAATATATGGGTGTATAAAATGTTGCAATGGAGCTTGTTATTCTGAAAAATGAAATACACCAATTAAGCTTATGGACTTGACCTAAGATTTAAAATAGCACTCCTCTAGTAATCAACTTATGAAATATTATAATTCTGATCCCATAGGTTGGGATATCAAGAAAACAGACCTTGAGGAGATTTGAAAGCAGGTGACTTTCGATGAGTGTTTTCAGGAAGTGTATCGATGTGTTTGTGAGGGAAGAAGGATCAGGAAGGAAGAGAAACTGAACTGTAAGGACTGAGCTATTTGCTTGAGATCTGCTGACAGGTTGGGTTTTTGGTAGTATCTACAATCTCTTGATAGTCTAAGACTAAACAGCAATATGTTGACCTCTTGAATATCTGATTGTGTTCTGAATGTAATAAAAACTAGAACGATAAATTCTAAAATTATTTCTATTAGATTATCTCAAAGCAGAGTCTCTATTGGATTAGAGTTTTGAGTTGTTAGAGTCATTCATAATGTAAACAAGTGACTAATCAAGAGGCCTTAAGCAGTAGATTGAATCTAGCTAAATCTTACTATGATTCAGTATGTATCTGCATTGGAGACTAGCTTTCTCCCTTCAACAAACACAATCAGTCAGTGCAATTTTCTGTCTTTTAATTTTTTAAAATTTTAATTAAAATATAGTTGTATCATTTCTTCCTTCTCTTTCCTCCCTCTAAGCCTTCCCATATTTCCCCCCTCTAGCCCCTCATATGTTCAACCTCTCATTTCCTCTCAGATCATGGTCTCTTTTTCTTTGATTATTATTGTTAATACCCCCAACAGAGATGTGCAAAAACATAAGTGTGTGTGTGTGTGTGTGTGTGTGTGTGTGTGTGTGTGTTAAATATATAAATGAAACCCACTGAGGCCATTTAGTGCTGCTTGCTGAATATATGATTTCAGGGCTGATCTTTTGGTATTGGATGACCAACTAGGGATTCTAGGAAAGATTTTCTCTCTCTCAGCAGTCACTAGTTGCCTGTAATTTTTGATGGATTAGGCTCTGTGAGATTTCTCTCTTTCATGTTACCATGTCTATTTGTGATGTCATTGCCCAGGCCTTGTTAGGCAGCCATACTGCTGAGGTATCTTGAGTATATCTTCTTTGTCATTTCTAGAAGACACAGTATCATGGCAGACTTCCTGGCCTCTGGCTTTTATAACCTTTCTGCCCCGCTGGTCTTTGCTGTCCCCTGAGTCTTAGATGAGGAGTTATGTCATAGATGTATCCATTAAAGCTGGACACCCACAATCAATTGTTTTCTGTGTTTTGACCAGTTATGGTTTTATGTAATGGTCTCCATCTGTTGCAAAGAGAAGCGTCTATGATGAGGAAGAAGAGCCACACTTACTTGTGTGTTAAGAGGTAGTTGTAGACAGCAGTTAGGAATTACACTGATGTAGTAAAGTGGTCTTATTAGCTTTTCCTCTAAGAGTCATGACCTTATTAGGCCTGGGTATTTGGCTAGGTTTTCAATAGCAGGCATGATTCCCCTCCTGTGTTGATTGAGTCATAAGTTCAATTAGAGCTCTTGTTGACTGCCAAGGTTTGAGTGCCACTGTTGCACCTTTAGGAATATTTCACTGTGTTGGTTATTGTGGTTCATAGGTACCACAGCAGGGTGGGGATACTGAATGCTTCTCACCCTTGGCAAATTTCATAACACATTCTGGTTCTCTGAAAGCTACACCTCAGGCAAGATTTCACATTATATCTAACTTGAATCTTCTGAGTCCTATGTCCAAAGAATATGGTTTCATCATAATGGAGCTTTTTCTTTAACCTCTGGGAGGCAGCCAAAAACTGCATCAGTATCCAACATTAGTTAGGGAGTTTCTTGGACTCTTGTGACTAACAACTCAAAAGGAAGTTTCTCATGGCTGTTTCTAGTGTGTGTGTGTGTGTGTGTGTGTGTGTGTGTGTTATACAAATATATATATTTATTTATATGTAATTTTAGTCATTATAAAATAATATGATTCAATTTCACAGCTAAGAGGAATCAGACTATCAAAGTCATACACAAAGTCAGTTCAAGATGATGAATGGTACATTGAGAAGTGGCCTATAAAAGTCTAAAATCATTTAGGAAAGTAGGACAATATATATTGGAAATTCATACCATATACATTATTAATATAAACATGCTCTGAACACAGTTGAGAGTTTTGTTAAATATCAAGACTTCAGGTATATACTGATGTATTTTCATGTAAGTAGCTCAACCCATACTGATCAATGAATTTCTTTTCTAAAAAAAATACTGCCATAGGCTGTATATAGCTTCATTTATAAAGCATTTGCCCCATAAACATTAGGATATGAGTTTGAATTCCAAGACCTCATGTAAAAGCTTTGGAATAGTAGTGTGTGCTTGTAATCCCACAGATACAGAAACAGAGACAGGCAGAGTAGTGTGACTCACTCCCTCTGTCAGCAAGACCTAAGTGGCTAGTCCAGGTCTCAGTAAGAAACCTTGTGTCAGAAAAAAGCAAGGTATAAATTTCCTTAAAAGTGACACCAAAGTTGTCTTCTGACTGTAGCATGTAATTGCACATACACAGTCATGCATGCACAGCAACATGAACACACACACACACACACACACACACACACACACACACACCTCTGTCTCTGTCTCTCTCTCTCTGAGGGAGGATGGAGAGGAGAGACAGAGAATTATCTACTATGGGAATCCTTTTTTCCCTTAAACTCAGGCTGGAGAGGCAGTGTTATGTAATTTGAAATATATAAGTACAGAATCCTAAATATTTTGAGATGAACTAATAGTCAAGGGTGTTTTACCTGATCGAGGCATATATCTCCTAAGAATATGGAGATAGAGATAACTGAGAGAGGGAAGGAACTGAAGGGGACTAATTAGATGGACAAGTAAAAGCCTTATGCTTTTGCATATTTATAGGGCATCTCACTTGGGATGGATCATTCCAATGGGAACAAATGGAAACTTGCATGATTTTGTTTTGAGATGGATTATCATCATTTTCTCCATGCTAATCTCAGACTGCTGAGTTCAGGCAGTCCTCTCACCTCAGAGTATTGGAACATGGGTGCCATTGTGCTCACACCTAAAATCCGAGTAAAACTGTTTTTCCTTTAATTGTTTGAAGGCATTTCACAGATTTGAAAGCACAGAAGACTTAGGACACCATTTCCCCAGAAACCAGTTCAGAGAAACCAGTGCAAAAAATGACTGTTCTTCCAGAGGATTTATACACAGAATCAGGAGCTATTCCAAGATCTTGGCAGCCTCAAGATACAGAGAAAAAGAATTAAGATCAAGTTCTGCTAAGGAGGAGAAGCCCCCAAAAGTATGCCAGATGTTTGGTTAGGTCTCTCAAAAGGCATAACCCAAGGGATAAATAAAACTGACCAACTTCCATGCAGGCCAACATCCAAGGACAAGCTCTGCCGTTCTCTCTTATTTGCTGTTTCAGCAAAACTGGGCTGCACCTCATGATGTGGAAGAAACAGAGTCTATTAAATCACTTGCTTGTTCTATACATGTGCTTGTTACATCAAAAGGATGGGAGAAGGTAAAAATATCTTTAGTAGTGTTAAAATCTTCAGAACATGTCAAGGGAAGAAAGGAAGAATTTACAGCTTGAATTTCTGTCACTCATAGCATTGTGCTGAAAGCTTGGTTTCAATTGTCTTCAATTTAATTAGAGAAACAGAAAACTAGATATTTCTGTTTATGCAAGCCTACATACATAAGAATAAGATTGTCACACTTAGCAAATAAAAATGCAGAACATCCAACTAGTTTGAATTTCAAATTAACAATACATCACAACACAGAACTTAAAATCAGGAAAACTTCCCCTGGGAAATACTTCCCTCATTACATACCTTTTAGAAGATTTTCTTTTATAACTGAAAGGATGGTTCTAGAAACAATAAAATAATAATAACAGCTTATATTTATTAAACGTTTTTAGGCACATAGGCCAAGCAGCAATGCCAAGTTCTTCATATTCATCATTTAAATGGATTTTTCATGGAATGGAGAGATGACTCAGCAGTAAATAGAGTGTACTGCTCTTGCAGAACAGGCTTCATGTTGAGTGGCTTATAATTGCCTGTAACTCCAGCTCCAGGAAGGTCATTGCCCTGGACTCCATAAGCACCCACACTCAAATGCGTGCCCCCACACAGACACATAATTAAAAATAAAATGAAGCTTTTAAAAATAGAAAAATGACTTCCCTTGTGATGTTTTAATGGGAATGTCCCCTATGGGTTCAGATGTTTGAATGCTTGGTTCCCAGTTAGAGACAGTGAGTAAATTTTGGAGGTGTGGCCTTGCTGGAGGAAGTATGTTGCTGGGGACAGGGTTTAGGTTTCAAAGGCCATGTGCCATTCCTATCTTGCTCTCTCTGTTTCCTGTTTTCAGTTCACAGTTTAGGCCCAGCCCTCAGCTTTTATGTTTCAGCCTCAGTCACCATGTCTAGCACTATGCTGTCTCTGCCACTACAGATCCTAACCCCAGGAACCATGATCTCAAATAAACATGTTCTTTTATAACCTTCCATGGTCATAAAATTTTATCACAGAAGTGGAAAAGTAACTTAAACATGTCTCAAACCTATGACATTGTATGACTCTCCAAACAAGGAAGTAATGAGAGAGATTAACATTTTGCAAGAGAAAAATGATTAACTATCTAGAGTAGCTTTGGCTGTCCTGGAATTCACTATGTAGACCAGGTTGACCTTGTACCCAGAGATCCACCTGCCTCTGCTTCCTGTGAATGCTGGAAGTAAAAATGTGCACCACCACCACCCCACTGATAGAGTCAATTTCTGTTAAATCATATAAAAGTTGTTAAACCTTCTGTATTTCATATCATGCGAAGCAATATTTGCAGTTGGATAGATTTTGAATACCTAAAAATGTACAGATATTGCAGGGCATGTGATGCAGTTCACTCATAAAGCAGTTGCCTAGCATGTACAAGACCTCGAGTTCAATCCTCTGCACCACAAAACTGTATGAAACATAGAAATATTTAGTTGGTACAAATGATAGGTCATCTTCAGGGCTGAGTCTGTAATGAACAAACCAACAACCATTTTGGGAAAATTATTTGGAGGCACAAAAACTGAACATTTCAAGGCTTTTTAAAAAATTCAAATTCTGTTAAATAAATATAAATTTGATGTTTTCTGGAAATGCATTGGGAACCAGTGGTTGTTGTAAATACAAACTGATTAAAATGCAATTATCTTTCAGTTCTATGAAATCTCAGTGTTTTCTCAATGACTCACTAGGTTGAGATCATTACTCAAGGCAATAGATTTTATAGTGAGGACACATTAGGATTTAGCTTTTCTCCTGGGAGCTTGAGAACGTGACTAAGTGGGACATAGGTGGCATCCATGGACAGACATTTTAATCGGTATCCAATTTAGTGACCAGAGAGGATGTTCTAAACAATTGCATTTTAGAAAACACTCAAAAAGATGTACCTATCAATGTCTTCAGCTTAATTAGAGGAACAGAGAAATGGGGATTTGTGCTTGCTAAACCCCACACTTAGGAGAAAAGCACTGCCGAATTTATTAAATGAAAGTGCTAAGCCCAGTTAAATTGAATGCTAAACAGCAACAGATAAGATTTACTGCTCAGATGTCTCATGCAGGGAGACACCTGCAGAAAAGAAATATTTTTCCTGTAACAGAAATTCAAATACTGAGTATTCAGTATTTCTTCTGAAAGATCTATGACAGAGAAGGCAATTAGGCAATCCATGAGCTTCAAGGCTGGGTTCATGTTTGCCTTGGGTTACTTGGAATTTAACCTTTTTGGAATTACAATATAATTACATCACTTTTCCCCTTCACTGTCCCCCTTCCACCTCCTCCCATGCCCCATCCTTTCAAGGCCTCCCATGCATCCTTTCACTCACTACCTCTTAAACAGATGGTCTCTTTTTATATTATGATATATCATAAATATATATATTCATCAATATATACATGCAACATGCTAAGTTCATTCAGTGTGGCTTGTGTGTATGGGATTTCAAGGCTACTTTGTATTGGGTAACCAATTAGAGTACTAATCCCCAAGAGAGTACAAGTTGTCTAAATCCCTCCCTCCTGCTCCTGCTCTCTTTCTCTCTCAGCAGTCATTAGTTGCCTATAGCTCTTAGTCTAGGGGTGGTACTCTGTGAGAATTCTTCTCCTGTGTTACTATGTCTATTGACATTAATTCTTTTCAGGCTTTGTTGAGGCAACCATGTTCTTATGTAAAAAAATCCCCAAAAAATCAAGAGAACACAGAAACCAAAAACAATTCCATCCCATTACTGCAGACAAGTTTCAGGCCCTTCCTTCTGGGTGAGTGCAGTTCAGTGTGAGAAAGGACACTAAAGTAGAATCCGCCAAACTGCTCCCTGATTTGCAGGATGGTCTGTTTCCTGCACTAGTCCTTACTGCCCTTCTCATTGCCAGTGATGCCAAAATGAGCTCTTGAAAAAGAGAATGGGATGTGTTTCAAATGCTGAATTTAAAATTCAGAAATACTACCTAATTTTGATATTAAACTTTTAGCCGGTGTCATTGTCTATTGATCAGTTGTAAATTCACAATTAGAGGGAGATAATCCTAGGAGGCAATCCTGGGATTCCTTTTGACCTATTGACATGGCACTGAGAGAAAACTTACTCTTCCTGTCTTTGAAAATGTGGTACTAATTTGTTCTGGTCTGTGGATTAGATACAGCAGGGGGATATTGGCTAACTATGAGACTCCAATGCCCTGGGGAATTGAAACAGAACAGAGAAGTCTGCAGGCTGAAAAAATCCATGCCAGGTCCTTACCCAATTGCTGAAAGCTTTACACACATTGAGGCATGCTTTAAAGTGGTTGTGATAACTGTTTATTAGAAGCAGGTGCCTCCTGGCTGTCACTCTCCTTAATATATTTATATGAGACATTTCCTTGGAAGATGTTAATAGATGGATATTCATCCCATAAAGGGCATCAGTGAAAGACCAACCTAATAAGTCCAAGTTCCAACTTGGTAAAAAATTGAGTTTATTGGGGTTACTTACAGAAAAATGGAGGACATGAGGGCAGCTACATAACTGCAGACTCCACCTGAGACTGGGTAATGACTAATGAAATCTGATTCCTGGAGTTCTCTACATAACTTGCATGCATTTTGAAAAGTTGTAGGATTTCCTCTCCCCAACAGTCATCATTGATTATATAGCCATAGGGAGGAGAATTATGAACCTTGTAAGTTTCAGGAACTTACACACACACACACATTCACACATATGTGTGCACATATATACATATATGCTATATATACATGCAATTTAGAATAGTTTTCTGGTTATACAAAGGACTAAAACAAATATGGTATGCAAGAGATACTTATAATTTATATATCAGCATAGACTTGCTATTTACCTCAAAAGCAGCTCTCTTACTCACAACAAAGGAAGAATTATGCCTCAACAAGAAGAGTTATGTCATGGAAATTGGAATGAATAAGACACAAATATGTTACTGTTTATGGTGTCACCATATTTCTGTGTTAAAGGAAAGGGAATTTATTACTCACAGTAGAGCAATACACACACACACACACACACACACACACATCAGAATATCTGTGTTAGCTCCCCTCGTCCCTGTGTCTCTTGGAGTACAAGCAGTTGCTACACATGCAGAGGTTTCACGTCATAGCTAAGGAACATATAAAACTTGAGAGATTATCACTGTTTAACAAATGTAAACTAGGACTAGTATATGCCTTGGAGTCACAGTCTAACCTTTCCAGGCTGCTTGCTACTATGAATGTTAGATAACAAGAATTGGCATTTTGTAGTCCTAGAAAGCCCACCAAAAGTAGGAAGAGATATTGAGGATTTAGAGTCATTTCCTCTCTGAACAGAGACAGTGTGTCCTGACTTGCACCAAAAGGTCCAAACTTTCATTCTCAAAAGCAGGATGGATCCAGATTTTGTAGCACTTAAAGAACATTACTTATGAGGCAGAATATCATATTTTGTTAGTGTACTATATATATATGGTGTATGAAAACTTATATAGAAGGCACTCCCTTTCGTGTGATTACTTTCTTTTTTTTCAGGGAACAAAAGATTTATTGTTTACAAAAATAAGTTACAAAAACCAGTCAAACAACCCCAATGAGAGAATAAAGGACTCATTCCAATAGGCTCAAGAAAACAGTAGACCGAGGTAGGGGTGGTGCAGCAACTCACAGGGATGTCAACACACACGAAAGAACATCACGTTGCAAGCCATTGTGTGATGTACTGTTAACAGGCGACAATTTTACCGGCAGGGATGAGCAGAGGGAAAATGCCCTCCAGACATCTCTGTGATGAATAGACAGGGCTGATCTGGGAAGGTGCTAGGGTTATGAGCAGGACAGAAGCTGGACTTGGGTCACTTCTGGCAAGTGTTGTGGAAGACTTCCAGAGTTCAGAAGTGTCTGATGTCTGGACAGAAAGCTTTCTTGCAGAAACGTTTTGCAGTGTTGGTTCAGACCTGGAACACCTTTCATGAAGGACCTGACCACAACATCTGGCATCTGGTGATAGCTGACCGTGGAGCTGGGCAGTGGTGGCATGGTCTGTCACCTTCTGGAATTCTTGATGCTTGCATTTGAACCATATGTTAAGCTTGCCATCTTCTGTGCAGGCCTTCTCATTATACCCCTTTAGTACTGGGCAACCAATGAACGGCTCCCCACGATGATGTTCACTTTCAACACGTTTCCCAAGGTCATCAGCAGCACTGATGAAGTCCCATTGAGTCTGGATAAGTGGATGAACATTTTTGGAAACATTATGCCAATGTAGCTGATCATATCACTGACATATTGAGGAGGCAGAGCCAGAGTTGTGAGCTGAGCTTTCAGTCAATGCTTGATAGGCAAGCCATCTGTTTTGCAGAGCTCTTCAAGAACTGTTGATTCAAAGGGACAGATGCTAGAGGGCTGTGTGGTACTGTGCTTTGTTGGACCATTTGTATGCATGCAGAAGTTGTCTATAGAGCAGAGTTTTGTCCTGCACAAGGTTCACACTCAACAGTCCAGAGCTGTGAAGAGGGTAGTTCTTGGATGGCTTGCCTACCACACTGCTAA
The DNA here is from genome assembly GCF_017639785.1 of Mesocricetus auratus. Taxonomy (NCBI): domain Eukaryota; kingdom Metazoa; phylum Chordata; class Mammalia; order Rodentia; family Cricetidae; genus Mesocricetus; species Mesocricetus auratus. The sequence goes on along the minus strand of NW_024429198.1, from coordinate 513,233 downwards.
GATGTTCCAGCTCATTGAGCTTCTGATTGACCAAATGGAAGTTGTCCTGGAAGTGCATGATGTAGGCTTTCTTCCAGTCCTCCATTTTTGCCATGTTGTGCATGCCATCCTTCTGGCTGTCAAACACCCTACTCTTCTTGGAGCAGAGCACTTCAGTGTCACTAACAGCCTCCAAAAAGGCCTTCAGGTTCACTCCAATGCTCAGGACATCTGCTTTGTGGTTAAAGTCATTTAAGTAGTATTTTAGATAGTCACTGTATCTAAGGGACACTTACTGTGTGTCCTGCACTATGCTAAATAGTTTGTGCATGTCTTATTCAGTAATTTATGGTTGAGAGTTATTATTAATGTTAGAAATGAAATTACATAATCTGCTCATGACTTAGGAAATCAAATGAGTTTACTCAGCTAAGAGTTAAAGAGACATGGGGGCTGTTGCGGGAGATTTCAAGTTTCTGTGTATGACTGTGTTCTGCATCATTATAAACTAGGAAGTGTTGAGAGTGGGCAGAGGGGGACAGATGGAAAAGTCATTATAAAGAGAAATTGAGAGAATTGGAAACAGGGTGGATTTGAGGAGCAAAAAGAAGTTGGCAGGATTCACTCTGAAGTTTCAAGCTGTGTGAGAAGGGAACGATGACAACTTTGACGTGCATAAGAACATTCAGAGAGAGATAGAACACATGCAAAGGAGAGAGTAAGCAACACAGGGTAGAAGAGAAGGGGTAGAGCAATCTCAGTATTAGGCATGCCCTACCTGGGCCTCCTCATTCCAGACAACCACAGGGACAATGGGGCAATCCATGGGCACAGGGTGAGAAGCAAGTGTTGCAACAGATGAGAACTGGAAGGAATGAAAAACATCAGGTTTAAATTTCCCCAGTCTTGAGTTTTAGGACTTTTTCTTGCAGGAAAATCACTTCAGTTGTGTTTACTGATGATTGGTGTGAGGGTGGGGTGTGAATTATATTGGATCACCACTTTCTAATTCAAATTTTATCTTTTGAGCTCAGACATCCACTTTTCTCACAAGAAAAAGGCAAAACAACTTAAATCACAAAGCATCCAAGAAAAACAAGTCCCTATTCTATTAGTTCTCTTATTCATTAAAAACTCAAGGGAGTGTAGCATTTTTCGTCTTATTTTCGGTTTGTTTTATGGTATGTTTAGTGTAATTTTGTTCTTAAAGTTGTAAAAGAAGCTTGTGACATTTGTGAATGTGTGGTCACAAATCCAACTGATTTCTTTAACACAATGTTTGCATGAAACTATACATAATTAATTCAAATTTGCATAAGGCAAGAAGATAGCATTAGATGAACTTGCAAAGCTTCAGTTCTGTAGCTCAGTGCCTAATGAATCGGCATCTTAACGTGCTGAGACTATCCAAACTTCTGGATTTATAGGCCCTTCCCCTCCTCATCTATGCTTACCAACACTCCTACCTTCTGCTGTCTGAACTGCCTTTGTTTCCTTCACCTGTGATAACTAAGACTCATTTGTACATGCTCTATTCATTTACTTGACACTTTGTGGTACTGTAAAAGAATCCCCTTGAAGGAGATGGGTGTAAGGTCTTTATCAATTATCACACCGATAAATGGTGAATAGCTAATGACTGATCTGGCTTTAAAGAACCAAAATTGACAACACCTAAGAGGAATTAACTATTCCCAGTTTTATTTGAGGGGACTTCTAAGTGTTGCCTCTGAAATAGCATTGTTGTTATCACTTGGAAAGCTTCTTGAGGGTCACTGTAGACTCACTGTATCAGCAACATTGGGGAAAGGGAGGATTAAGCCCACCAATTCCTTTTTCAATAAGTCCAATAATGTTGACAGACATTGAAATTTGAGAACCACTAGGTAACTGAATTTATTAAGCACAGGAGAGTAATGGGACAAAGTTAATACAGCTTTGGCTCAGAAGGGGTTTTCTGAAATTTTCATTAGAAGAAATAGTTTCCTTCCAGTGACCTGAGTTGGGTGCATGTGGGCAAACTTCTCAGCATATCTGAGTCTCATTTTTCTAATTTGTAAAAGTGGTACCTAAAATTGTATAATGTTAGGACCATGGTTTCCTAACAATGCTGGATTTTGTTCCACCAGTTTTTCTTGTGACTAATAGCTTGTATTTATAGGAAGAAAGGAGTTGGAGTGATCATCACGAGGGAATGCTAACATATGTACATGACAATGAGGCCAACATCTGTATCCTATTTAATTGAAAGTCAAGCACATTTTGTACCAAAAAAATTCAAAGGACAAAAAATATAAATATAAGTCACACATCTAAAATCAAGGTAAACTTATGTTTGTGTGTGTGTAAAAGGCCACATAATAAACATTTTAGACTTAGAGGCTATTAGTGTCTGTCATGAGTACTCAAATCTTGCCACTGTAATATAAAAACTGCCATAAATAAAATGTAAAGCAACCCAGCTAACATTCCAAAATCTTTACTTCCAAAACCAGATGGTAGGTTGGATTCAGCCCATAAACCACAGCTTGCCAATATCTGGTTAATTATGTTTCCATTTGTTTTAAAATTAAAACAAGGGTCTTAAATATTTTCTGGTTGATTACTTACTCATTAGTCAAATATTTAGTAGCTATAATAGTCTAACAGTCCATTAAATGATTGCAATCTTCAAAGTTCCAATCTACTTCATTGTGTTGATCTGCAAACAATCAAACAAAACACAATCTTGGACAGATCCAACTCTATGTATGGGTTTTCTCCTTAACATGCAGAGAAAGACAGTGCTGTGCTTTTACAGATACACTCTTAGTTGTTTGGGTTATCCATTCCTATTGTTCCAGTGCATACCAAAGAAGAAAACATTGTCTCCAAAGCTATTGCTAATACAGCAATCACCGTAACTGTACATTAATCATTATTTCCTCATATACTCTTGTCCAAAAGCCATCTCTTTAAAGTAGGAGTGTAGAATAACGAAACATTTCATTTAGTGCTATTCATCCCTCAAAATACAGACCACAACTGTGACCATTGGTTAGTAAAATAGATGTGGAGCTTTTCCCCCATCTGTGTCCTCTAATTCATTTTAGTTCTACACTCTCTACTAAAAGACAGCATTGTACACACACACAAATACAGGCTCAGACTCCAATACTCTCCCACATTCATACCCAAGTCACAAGTGTGGGCCTCCAACTTCTTTACTGAACATTAAAGTTCCTGGCTACTCTGCTTTAGTATAATACATCTTTGGAGTGATTCACAGCAATCAGGAAAATACTTTCATCCACTGTAATGGACATCTCAAAGGGCAGAGGAAGATGGAAGAGATGTACCCAACAAGGAATGTGCAAAGGGTGGCAAAGCTTCCACACTTTCCTAGAAGTACCACATTCCAGGAACCTTCATGTGTTCAGCTATCAGAACAGCCCACCCTCTCAAATCCATGCCCTTTTAATTTCTTTTTATTAAAATTCAAAATGTCTAGGCATGATTTATATGTTCACAGTCAGTAATCATCTCACTCTTGAGCAGGTCTCCCCTCCCCAGACACTTATGGGCTTGGAAGAGTGTACCAAATATCTATTCATGTCTTGGTCATTCCCTTGACTAGACCTCATTCTAAAGCTACCATAGGATTGCCTGCCATCAGGTTACTCATTAACAAACAAGAGACATTCTCAGAACTTGAGATCCTTCAAAGTTTCCAGGACTTTTATGTAACAAGTGGGATGTAAAAGCAAATTCTATATATTACCCAATGTTTTCTCTTATTGTGATTGGAAAAAGGTCTAATGTATTCTTGTTTTGCCTTTTCTTCTCCCATTTAGGAGGCAGCTGGTTGTTGCTGGGTTGCAAGCAAACAGTAAATAATGGATGCTTTTGCATCAAGACTGCTACTGACAGATGTTGATCAGGTAAGGGGGATGTCAATGTCATAGCTTTTTGGTCTGCCCCATGCGAGGCATGTGCCTGCGCGTGTGAGTTTATGTGTGTGATAAAATCATAGGAGATCACCAATATTTTATTACATGAAAAGTTATTGATAAGCTGTCTTTAACGGGCCTCCTTTATTTAAAGTCTTAGCTGAACAGATTAAAAGTCATTGCAGTTTTGTCATGACATTATGACATGTAAGAAATCCAAAGTAATTCAAAGTGTGTTATGTGTTTCCATAAATTAGTAAGGTTAATTAGTCTGGATGGAAAAGTATGATGGCCCCAAACAATGTATTAACTTTTTCTATGTGGTTGCAACCCAGCAATACATACAACTGGCTCTTAAGTGGGAAAAGAAAAGAAAAAAAACTAGACTTCTTTCCAATTACAATAAGAAAACATGTTGGGCAATTTTGGAATTTCCCACCCTTCATTCTGGTCCCAAGTGGAAGCGTATGCCAGAGTAATAGTCTGAACTGACGCTGAACTTTGAGTTAGAGTCATGCTAACTTTCCTTATATTGCTAACCTTCCACTCACGTTATCCTTCTGTGCCCTCTTACGATTTGTACTCAGCTGAGTTTGGAAAAATTAAATGCATTAAATGAGCCAAGTCTTAATTGTTGATGGCTCCACCAATTTAATAAATGTCATGGCCTGAAGTGAAGAACAGGCAGAACAGAGACAATAACCTGTTGTGTTGTGAAGTGACTTAATGTGAAGAATGAGATGAGACTGAAATGATAGAAATTTTCATACCTGTATCTTCATGTGTTGAAAGGTGTCTGAGGCCTACCTCCTGTGGTCTGGGGATGTAAAACAGTTTATCACTTAACTCCTTTAAGGACATTTCATTGGGTAAGTATCATTCTACAGTTTCATGATTCATGTGTGGTTACTATTACTATTATGAGACTTGCTATAGTGATTGTCACTCATATTCCCTTTATGCTCATTATTCATGCCAACATCATTCTACTATAGTGCACAGTCATATGGCTTCCTTTCTACCCATGCTGGGGCTGGTTGATGATGTCATTTAAGTCTCCTGAGATTAGGTAGTAATCAAGTAAGGCTGACGTCAACATCCTAGGTTTTTGGGCTGTCACATGTGATAAAACTAATCTCCAGTTGCTCACAGAATAGCCTGCTTTATCATACAATTTCTCTATGTGCTGCCCTCTCTATTGGTCTCCCCACTGATGCTCTGTGAGGTCACCTGAAAATAAGCTAGTTATCCTCAAATTTTTTTCTCATATCTAATTCTGGGGAAAACCATCTTGAAGAAATTTTTACTTGTAGCTACAGTCATTCAAAAAATCCAAGGGTGATGCTCATCTTTACTTGAGTTTTATCTGTGAGATAAACTGAGAAGATAATGGGGTTCGGAGACCACAAATGAGTTCCCTAAAGAACTCTCAAATCTCTGTCTGCAGAATGTCACTGATCAAGATAGATATTTTGAACCTGAGATGGCTTGTATCTTTGGAAAAGAATCTGATTTCCATTTTATACATCTGATAGGACTTGACATGGTTTCCTTTTCCTGTCTTTTCTTTTGTTTAAAGACAAGCCTGCTCTAACAGAATGGATTCGAAGACAGAGCCCATCCCTCTGCTTCATGGAAGAAACACACCTCAGCCCCAAAGACAGACATTACCTCAGAGTTAAGGGTTGGGAAAAGATTTTCCAATCAAACAGACCCATGAGACAAGCAGAGGTAGCAATCCTAATATCTAACAAATTAGATTTTAAAATAAAATCAATCAAAAGAGATGAAGGAGGGCATTTCATACTCATCACAAAGGAATCAATCAAGATGAAGTTTCATTCTGAGCATCTGTGCCCCAAATACAAAGGCATCCATGTTCATAAAAGAAACGTTACTAAAACTCAAATCACATATAAAGCCCCACACACTTATAGTGGGAGACTTCAACATCTACACTCAGCACTAGAGAGAAATACCAGACAGAAACTTAACAAAGAAGCAAAGGAACTAATAGAAGTTATGACCCAATTGGGATTAACAGACATCTATAGAACATTCCATCCAAATAAAAAGGAATATACCTTCTTCTCAGCGCCACATGGAACCTTCTCAAAAATCGATCACATATTTGGCAACATATCAAACCTCAACAGGTACAAAAAAATTGGAATACCTCCATGCACCTTATCAGACCACCATGTGCTAAAATTAGAATTCAACAACAACACAAAGTGCAGAAACCCTACAAACTCATGGGTATTGAATAATGCACAATTGCACCATTCTTGCATCAAAGAAGAAATAAAAAAGAAATTAAAAACTTCGTAGAATTCAATGAGAATGAAGACACAACATACCTAAGCTTATGGTACACTTTGAAAGCAGTGCTACAAGGGAAGTTCATAACACTAAGTGCCCACATGAAGAAACTGGAGAATAGTTACACTAGAGAATTAACAGCACAACTAAAAGCTCTAGAACACAATGAAGCAAACTCACCCAGGAGTACTAGATGCCAAGAAATAATCAAATTGAGGGCTGAAATCAATAAAGTAGAAACTAGGAAAATAATAAAAAAAAATCAATGTAACTAAGAGTTGGTTCTTTGAGAAACTCAAAAAGATAGACAAACCTTTATCTAAACTTAAGAAATGGCAGAGTGTGAACATGCAAATTAACAAAATCAGAAATGAAAAGGGGGACCTAACAAGAGACACTGGGGAAATCCAGAGAATCATCAGGTCATACTTTGAAAACCTGTACTCCACAAAATTAAAAAATCTAAAGAAAATGGACAATTTTCTGGATAGATATCACTTGCCAAAATTAAAACAAGAACAGATAAGCAATGTAAATATACCTATAACCCCTAAGGAAATAGAAGCAGTCATTAAAAGTCTCCCAACCAAAAAAAGCCCAGGCCCAGATGGCCTCAGTGCAGAATTCTCAACATAAATCTAGCCATACTGACCTTATTAGAAGAGAAAGTGAGAGGTACCCTTGAACAAATAGGTACAGGAGACTGTTTCCTGAATATAACTCCAGTAGCACAGACACTAAGATCCACAATTAATAAATGGGACCTCCTGAAACTGAGTATCTTCTGTAAGGCAAAGGACACAGTCAGCAAGGCAAAAAGGCAGCCCACAGATTGGGAAAAGATATTCACTAAGCCCATATCTGATAGAGGACTGATCTCTAAAATTTACAAAGGACTCAAGAAGCAAACACCAAAGGATCAAATCAAAAAGTGGGGTACAGAACTAAATAGAGAATTCTCAGTAGAGGAGTATAAAATGGTTAAGAGACACTTAATAAGTGTTCCACATCCCCAGCCATCCGGGAGATGCAAATCCAAGCAACTCTAAGATACCATCTTACTCCTGTCAAAATGGCTAAAAACTCCAATGACAGTTTATGCTGGAGAGGATGTGGAGAAAGGGGAACACTCCTCCACTGCTGGTAGGAGTGCCAACTTATACAGCCACTTTGGAAATCAGTATGGAGATTCCTCAGGAAAATGGGAATCAGTCTACCACAAGACCCAGCAATTCCACTCTTAGGCATATACCCAAAAGGTGCACATTCATATAACAAGGATGTTTGTTCCACTATGTTCATAGCAGCATTATTTGTAATAGCCAAAACCTGGAAGCAATGTAGATGCCCCTTAACTGAAGAGTGAATAGAGAAAATGTGGTACATTTACATTTACATTTACACAATGGGGTACTATTCAGCATTAAAAATGCAATGGAATCCTGAGATTTGCAGGCAAATGGATGACACTAGAAGAAACCATCCTGAGTGAGGTAACACAGTCACAAAAAGAGAAACATGGCATGTACTCTCTCATATATGGATTTTAGACATAGATCTGGGGAGTGCCAGCCTACAATCCCATGGCCAGAGAGTCTGGGAAACAGAAACATTATTCAGTGGCTGATGGAAGAAGAGGCACACTCCCATGGCTAAGCACTGAGCTGAACTCAAGAAAGCCAGTAACAGAAAGGGAGGACTGATAACCAAAAGGATTAAGACTGGGGTGGTTTAACCCACAGAAACAGTTGACCTGAACAAAGGTGGACAACATGGGACTTAACCATGACCTCCTGAATGTGGGTATCAGTGAGGAGGCCTAGGTAGTCTATGGGGCCTTGGGTAGTATTTATCCCTGGCATAAAAGTAGACTTTGAGTGCCCATCCCAAAATGAGGAATGCTCTCTCAGCCTGGACACTTGTGGGAGGGCCTAGGCCCTGCCCTGGATGAAATGACAGACTCTAGAGATCCATCATGGAGGGCCTCACCCTCCCTGGGGATCAGAGTGGAGATTGCGTGGGGGATTGGGAGGCCTCGTGCTGAGGGGAGGGGAGAAGGGGAGGGAGAGTGAGCTGGGATTGACATGTGAAACAAGCTTGTTTCTAACTTAAATTTAAAAAAAAAAGGAAAAAAAAGACAAGCCTGCTTACTGGAATTGCTTTGGTCTTCTCTCTAATACTGAATTTTCTTTGCTAAAGATGAAAAAGTTGGTAGTCTCTGCTAAAATTAAGTTCCACTTACGTTTATCAAACCTAGGGAGGGTAATTATTCTGAAACATAGGGAGTTTGTTTTGTGTTGCAGAGTTTTGTTTGATTCTTTCTGTGACTTATAAATTTGGTGAGATTAGAATCTCCATTTTTATCAGATAAGAAAACTGCAACTAGAAGAGGGTATGGGATTTGTCTAAAATTCCTAACTGGAACAGTTAGGTTTCTAAAGCATACATGTCTCAGCCTGAGCTGCAAGCTTTCATCCGTAAGAAAGCATGGTTCCTGTGGAGGCCACTACTTTAGCTGTGATACCATTCACAGTGCTATCCCATGAGGCTGTGTTATGTGTGTCAAAATGATAGCACAAGGCATCAACCTGAACACAAAATAAATGAAGAAGCATATGTTTGGGGGTTAGCTTAGTTACATGACAGGGCAATGTCTCCATTCCTCTACGTCTCAGGTTTTTTTCTCTATAAAATGAAGATGTGAAGCATGAGTTTGTACTACTCTACTTTCAGAAACCTTTCCAAACTGTTCTACTTTTAGTAACAGACCACAATCTTAGTAAGCTACCCTTTCAGAAACACAACCTGAACTTGAATTAAACGTGCTAACAGGGGTATGATTTAGTTTTCCTAATATATTGTTTTGCTGTTTGGCATTTAAGGTGATTTACATTATTAAAATTTTAAGGTAGTTTGAGGATGTAAGAGAGGTATGCATGTATCAAAGTCATTGGAATACAATCACTTAATTTACAATGGTGACTTTCCAATAATATACATTATCATTGGAAGAATGGTGTTAAAAGCAAATTCATATACAACCAATTGAATTTCCTCCAGGGGAATTTAGAGATTTCAAAAAATTTCCCAATGTGACACTGTTTGAAAAATCAGTATTGCCAAAGCATCTCAGAATATATGCTAAATTTGTTGGTTCACAACTACAGGACATTGTATTTGGCATACTTCCTTCAGGATAAATTCAAATACTTTTCACTGAGTAATACATACCCTATCGTAGAATCATAAGGAGAGATGCATCATGGGACACAGAGATCAACATTTATATCAGAGCAAGAACACTATTCTTTGAATAAGAGATATCACAACTATGGTTAAATAGCAGGAAACTCACAGGATCCTAGTATTTTGCTGAAGTAGGTACAAGGTACAGCACTTTATCTTTTTGTTTTCTGAAAGTCTCAATTTAAAGAACTTCTTTCCAATGTTGCATAAGAGTCCAGGGATGTTTGGAATCTTCTCTACTACAGTTCTGGCATCCCAAGTGGAATAAACCACACAAATTATGCTGAGTCTTCCTAGAACTCCTTCCAGATCTGTTGCAGATTACAGTAGTGCATTGCCAATGGATTCCCCACATTTGAGAACAGAAGGCTCTTTTAACGACTTCCCTATAAAACGGCCTCTACTAAGAGCTTATGTAACTTCATACTCACTCTTTGACACGGGGGAACATTCTTAGAAACAGCCTGTCTCCCCCACAACATAACTGCTTACTCTTGAATGCTTGTCAAATCATTTATGTCTATTGAGACCTGAAATAAGCCCAGGTAACAATTTAAAATTCCAGATGTGACCTCACCTGATTTCATTTACCACCCAGGGTCTCACAGGTACCAAGAATGAGGCCCTTTTTTATTTCCAGCATGCCCCGAACTCACAATTGTTTGCTCTTTCTTGTTTGGGTGTCAGACTGCAGAATTCAGTCCTTTTGCATGCTTGTGAATGTTTTTGGGCAATAGTCTTCACCAGGTGTCTTTTTTTCCACTAGAATATTTGTGCTGTATAGGGTTGTTTTCCCCAAATGCATTAGGAAATGAATTCAATTTATTCTTTTCTGCCAAGGACACTTCTACGTCCCTCATGGGCTCAAGCTGCTTGCTGGTCCAGCTGCAGGCTTTGCTCTCCCGACTATTACACTGTTTTCCAGCAGCTCAATTATGAGCACTTTCAGTGAAAGTGGCTTGCACACTGCCTTCTCAGAAGCCTGACTAACCCTGGGCTACTAGAATTATGTGTTGCATTCCTGTCCTGTTGTTTGTGGAAATTCTCTTTTTGTGTATCTGGATAGGCTCAAATGGATTGTGACTTTGCTGCTTGGATTTGCCAAGTAGGGTTTTTGATATTTTCTTTTGTTTTTTCTAAGATCCCATAAAAAGATAGAAAACTGAATGAAGACTCAGTTCAGAGTCGAATGCTGACAGAGGAAGCTGACTGTCCTATCCTGTCCCTTTTAGTGTGATTCCAAAACTTTCTATGTCTCTCTCTTTTTCTAATACTATGTTCCCACCACAAGGAGGGGATGGCCTAACTACTTCTAATTTTGATATGTAGGCAGTGATTTGATTCTTCCTTGGATGATTTTATCCTTCAGGAGACATTTGGTAGTGTCCAAAGGCATTTTTGGTTGGCACAATTTAGTGGGAGGGCTACGACTAACCAGAGAACAGGGGAGCTGCCAAACACTCCACAATTCTGCTGTGTACAGGTAATTTCCCTCAACAGAGAACTATTCTGCTCAGATATATTAGTGATGTTGCCTTGAACATATATCCTTTAAGATGTAAACTGGACATAAGTGCTAAGGGCTTTCCTAGCTTCAAATATATTTAAAGATTTCCATTACTACTCATCCACCCTTGCCACCTCCAACAAACTCTCATGTGCTACAGTTTCAAACCCTTGAGAGCATCAGTGACTGCCATCTAATACCCGGGTCCCCTTCTTTACACCCAGAAAGAAACTGTCACTTCTTCCCACACAAATGGAGAAAATTTGCCCTAAATCAAAGGATTCTTCCAAGACTCACAATTGATGCAATAAGCTATGTACCACCTATCAAAGATATCATTTTTAATATAAAACCTGTCTTTTTTTCCTTTTTTAAAAATTTAAGTTAGAAACAAGTTTGTTTCACATGTCAACCTCAGCTCCCACTAACTCCCTACCTCCCCATCCCTCCCACCAGGAACCCCAGTCCCCCACCCAATCTGCACTCTGATCCCCAAGAAGAGTGAGGCGCTCAATGGTGGATCTTCAGAGTCTGTCATGTCATCCAGGGTAGGGTCTAGGCCCTCCTTCAAGAGTCCAGGCTGAGAGAGCATCTCTCATTGTGGCATGGGCACTCAAAGTCTATTTTTATGCCAGGGATAAATACTATCCAAGGCCCCATAGATTACCTAGGCCTCCTCACTGATGCCCACATTCAGGGGTTCTGGGTCAGTCCATGCTTTCCACACAGCCATCAATCTGGGGTCCAAGAGCTGCCCCTTGTTCAGGTCAACTTTTTCTTTGGGTTAAACCAGCCTAGTCTTAACTCCTTTGCCCATCAGTTCTCCATTTTTGACACTGGATTCCAGGAGTTCATTTCAGGGTTTATCTGCTTTCATCAGTCGCTGGATGAAGGTTCTGTTTACCAGACTCTCTGGCAGTGGGGTTGTGTGTTTGCACTCCCCTGATTCATGTCTACAATCCATATATGAGTGAGTACATACCATATTTCTCTTTTTGTGACTGGGTTACCTCACTCAGTATGGTTTCTTCTAGTGTCATCCATTCGCTTGCAAATTTCAAAATTCCATTGTTTTCTTTTTTCCTCTGAATAGTACTCCATTGTGTAAATGTACCACATTTTATCTATCCACTCTGTAGTTGAGGGGCATCTAGGTTGCTTCCAGGTTCTGGCTATTACAAATAATGCTGCTATGAACATAGTGGAACAAACATCCTTGTTATATGAATGTGCAGTTTTTGGGTATATGCCTAAGAGTGGAATTGCTGGGTCTTGTGGTAGACTGATTCTCATTTTTCTGAGGAATCTCCATACTGATTTCCAAAGTGGCTGGATAAGTCAGCACTCCCACCAGCAGTGGAGGAGTGTTCTCCTTTCTCCACATCCTCTCCAGCATAAACTGTCATTGGAGTTTTTTATTTTAGCGATTCTGACAGGAGTAAGATGGTGTCTCAGAGTTGTTTTGATTTGCATTTCCCGGATGGCTAGGGATGTTGAGCACTTTCTTAAATCTCTCTCAGCCATTTTAGACTCCTCTAATGAGGATTCTCTATTTAGTTCTATACCACACTTTTTGTTTGGATCCTTGGTGTTTTGGAGACTTGCTTCTTGAGTTATTTGTAAATTTTGGAGATCAGTCTTCTGTCAGATGTGGGGTTAGTGAGTATCTTTTCCCAATCTGTGGATTGCCTTTTTGTCTTTTCTGACTGTGTCTTTTGCCTTGCAGAAGCTTCTCAGTTTCAGGAGGTCCTATTTATTAATTGTGGATCGTAGTGTCTGTGCTACTGGAGTTATGTTTAGGAAGCAGTTTCCTGTACCAAATAGTTCAAAGGGTGCTTCCCTCTTTCTCTTCTAACAGGTTCAGTGTGGCTATGTCTTGTATTGAGGTCTTTGATCCATTTGGATTTAAGTTTTGTACATGGCAATAGACATGGATCTATCTGTACTCTTCTACCTGTCATCCTCCAGTTATGACAGCACCATTTGTTGAAGATGCTTTCATTTTTCCATTGTATATTTTTAGATTCTTTGTCAAAGATCAGGCATTCATAAGTGTATGAGTCAATGTTGGAGTGTTCAACTTGATTCCATTGGTCTATCTGTCTATTTTTGTGCCAATACCAAACTGTTTTCAGGACTATAGCTCTGTAATACAGTTTGAAGTCAGGGATGATGATGCCTCCGGATGTTGCCTTGTTGAACAGGACTGTTTTGGCTATCCTGGGCCTTTTGTTTTCCATATAAAGTTGAGAATTGTTCTTTCAAGGTCTGTGAAGAATTGTGCTGGGATTTTAATGGGGATTGTGTTAAATCTGTATATTGCTTTTGGTAAGATTGTCATTTTTAGTATGTTGATCAAACTTTTCCAAGAGCATGGGGGATCTTTCCATTTTCTGGTGTCTAATTTTTTTCTTTAAAGACTCAAAGTTCTTGTCATACAGGTCTTTCACCTGTTTGCTTAGAGTTACCCCAAGGTATTTTGTGTTTTTTGTGGAAATTGTAAAGGGTGATATTTCTCTGATTCCTTTCTCAGCCCTTTCATCGTCAGTATATTGTAGGGCTACTGGTTTTCTTGAGTTGTTCTTTTATCCTCCCACACTGCTGAACAGTTTCAGGAGTTCCCAGGTAGAGTTTTTTTTTTTTTGGTCACTTATGTAAACTATCATACCATCTGCAAATAGTGAAAGTTTGACCTCTTCCTTTCCAATTTGTATCCCCTTGATCGCCTTTTGTTATTCTATTACTCTAGCTAGAACTTCAAGTACAATATTGAAGAGGTATGGAGAGAGTAGACATCTTTGTCTTGCTCCTGATTTTAGCGGAATTGCATTGAGTTTCTTTGCATTTAGTTTGATGTTGGCTGTTGGTTTGCTGTATATAGCTTTTATTATGTTAAGGTAAGTTCCTGTTATCCCGGATCTCTCTGAGACCTTTATAATGAAGGGGTGTTGGATTTTTTCAAAGATTTTTCAGCATCTAGTGAGATGATCACGTGATTTTTGTTTCTCAGCTTGTTTATATGGTGAATTACATTGATGGATTTTCATATGTTGAACCATCCCTGCAATCCTGGAATGAAGCCTACATGGTCATGGTGGATGAGTTTTCTGATGTGTTTTTGATCCAATTTGCCAGTATTTTATTGAGTATTTTTACATCAGTGTTCATGAGGGATATTGGTCTGAAGTTTTCCTTCTTAGTTGTGTCTTTGTGTGGCATGGGTATCAAGGTTATTGAAGCCTTGTAGAAAGAGTTTGACAAAGACCCTTCTGCTTCTATTGAATGGAATATTTTGAAAAGAATTGGAATAAGCTATTCTTTGAATTTCTGGTAGAATTCTGCACTGAGGCCATGTGGGCCTGCCTGGCCATTTTTTGATTGGGAGACTTTTGGTGACTGCCTCTATTTCCTTAGAGGTTAAAGGTCTATTTAAATTGCTTATCTGCTCTTGATTTAATTTTGGCAAGTAATATCTATCCAGAAAATTGTCCATTTCCTTTAGATTTCCAAATTTTATGGAGTACAATCTTTCAAAGTATGACCTGATTATTCTCTGGATTTTCTCAGTGTCCATTGCTATGTCCTCCTTTTCATTTCTAATTTTGCTAATTTACGTGTTCACACTCTGTAGTTTTATAAGTTTGGATAAAGGTTTGTCTATCTTGTTGATTTTCTCATAGAACCAGCTCTTCCTTACATTGATTTTTTTGTATTATTTTCTTAGTTTCTACTTTATTGATTTCAGCCCTCAATTTGATTATTTGTCTTCTCCTTCTGGGTGAGTTTGCTTCATTGTGTTCTAGAGCTTTCAGTTGTACTGTTAATCCTCTAGTGTAACTATTTTCTACTTTCTTCATGTGGGAACTTAGTGCTATGAACTTCCTTTGTAGCACTGCTTTCAAAGTGTCCCATGAGTTTGTGCATGTTATGTCTTCATTCTCATTGATTTCTAGGAAGTCTTTATTTTTTATTTCTTATTTGACACAGGAATGTTGTAATTGTGTATTATTCAATTTCCATGAGTTTGCAGGATTTCTGCAATTTATTTTGTTGTTGAATTCTAATTTTAATACATGGTGGTCTGATAAGGTGTATGGAGGTATTCCGATTCTTTTGTACCTGTTGAGGTTTGCTATGTGGCCAAGTATATGGTTGATTTTTGAGAAGGTTCCATGTGGCGCTGAGAAGAAGGTGTATTCTTTTTTATTTGGATGAAATGTTCTATAGATTTCTGTTAATCCCAATTGGGTCATAACTTCTATTAGTTCCTTTGCTTCTTTGTTAAGTTTCTGTCTGGTAGTCCTGTCTAGTGGTGAGAGTGGGGTGTTGAAATCTCCCACTATAAGTGTGTGGGGCTTTATATGTGATTTGAGTTTTAGTAATGTTTCTTTCATAAACATTTGTGTTTGTATTTGAGGCGTAGATGTTCAGAATTGAAACTTCATCTTCATCGATTTCTCCTGTGATGAGTATGAAATGACCTCCTTCATCTCTTTTGATTGATTTTATTCTAAAATCAAATTTGTTAGATATTAGGATTGCTACCCCCTCTCGTTTCTTGGGTCCATTTGATTGGAAAACCCTTTCCCAACCCTTAACTCTGAGGTAATGTCTGTCTTTGAGGCTGAGGTGTGTTTCTTGTATGAAGCAGAAGTATGGGTTCTGCCTTTAAATCCATTGTGTTAGGCTATGTCTTTTTATGTGCCAGTTAAGACTATTAATATTGAGGGATATTTCTTGTTTGTTTTGGAATCGTTGATGGTGGTGGAATTATATGCACATTTCCATCTCTTTTTTCTTTTGGCTATTGGTAAGATGGGATTATCTATTGTCTATGATTTTCTGGTTGTAGTTAACTCCCTTGGGTTGGAGTTTTCCTTCCAGAATTTTCTGTAGTGCTGGGTTAGCAGATACGTATTGTTTAAATTTGGTTTTGTCATGGAATATCTTGTTTTCTCCATCTATAGTGATTGTAAGCTTTGCTGGGTATAGCAGTCTGGGCTGGCATCTGTGGTCTCTCAGTGTTGGTAGAATATCTATCTAGGACTTTCCTGCTTTCACAGTTCCCATGGAGAAGTCAGGTGTGATTCTGATAGGTCTGCCTTTGTATGTTACGTGACCTTTTTCCTTTGTTGCTCTTAATATTCTTTCGTTTATTCTGTATGTTCGGGGTTTGTACTATTATGTGGCAAGGGGACTTCCTTTTGTGGTCCACTCTATTTGGTTTTCTGTAGGCTTCTTGTACTTTTATTGGCATGTCTTTCTTTAGGCTGGGAAAGTTTTATTCTATGATTTTGTTGAATATGTTTTCTGCCCCTTTAGGTGGTTTTCTTCACTTTCTTCTATCCCCATTATTCTTAGGTTTGGTCTTTTCATGGTGTCCCATATTCCTGGATATTTTATGTTAGGGATTTGTTGGACTTAAGATTTTCTTTGGCGGAAGAATCTATTTCTCCTAGTGTGTCTTCAACACCTGAGATTCTCCCTTCTATCTCTTGTATTATGTTGTTTATGCTTGCATCTATAGTTCCTGACCATTTACCCTGCTTTTCTATTTACAGCATTCATCCACACTATGTTTTTTTCTTTTATTGTCTCTATTTCAGCTTTCAACCCTTGCCTTGTTTGAATTGTTTCTTGCAATTTTTGCTTTGTCTTTTCCTCTGTTTCTTGCATTTGTTGGATTTTTTTGGTTTGTCTTTTCCCTCCATTTCTTGAATTTTTTACATTTTTGTTTGTTTTTTTCATTTCTTTAAGGGCTTTTCTTGTATCCTCTTTGAGGGCCTTTATCATTTTCATTAAGTTATTTTTAAGGTCTTTCTCATCTGCAACGGGCTGTTCAGGTCTTGCAGGTGTAGATTCTATAGTTTCTGGTGGTGTCATATTGGTTTTTCTGTTGCTGGGTGTGTTTTTATATTGTCTCCTTCCCATCATTTTTTCCTGTGGGTGCAGAAGGAGTCTCTTCCTCTTCTGGTGAGTATGTGACCATGGTTCCTTTCCAGTGGGTGGGAGCAGGTCCAATACCCCGATGGCTTTGCTCTTGTGTGGATGGAGGCTGTCCTAGTATCAGGGCCTTGGCAATTTCTGAGTAGGCTGAACCCTTGCCTGTCCCGTGGGTGGAGAATCGGACTTGGACTCTGGCAGTCTCTGGGTGGGCTGACGCCTGCTGGGATGGGGTTTGCAGTGTGCAGTGCCCTGTCCTCGGCTAGTTGTGTGCAGATCACTGGAAAACCCAGGCCTATCTAGCCCAGTGTGTGGAGAAAGAGACTATGGTGCTGGCAGTCTCTGGGCGGGCTGAATCCTGTCGGGCTGGACTCCAGGTCTCCAGTGGTTCTGCTCAGGGCACTGGAAAGCAGGCTGGAAACAGACCCATGATTACCTTGCCTGTCCTGTGGGTGGAGAATGAGACTTGGAAGATGGCAATCTCTGGTTGGGCTGAATCTCGTAGGACTGGGATCCGGGTCTGCTGTGTACAGTCCTCAGGTCTCCTGTGGTTCTGCTCAGGGCACCGGAAGTTAGGCTTGCCTCATCTTGCCTGTCCTGTTTGTGGAGAATGGACTTGGGAGCTGGCAGTCTCGGGGCCGGCTGAATTCCATAGGCCTGGGATCAGGATCAGCCATGCACAGGCCTCAGGTCTCCAGTGGTTCTGCTCCCAAAGATATCATTTTTATACTACGGAGCTTTTGAAAGTATGTTTTAATTTGTGGTTCCTCTTTCAAATGCTTAGTGTTTTTACTTGAGCTCAGAGCAACAACCCTCACCTCTGGTAGAGACACAGGCATCTGTAAGAATCCAAAAGTGAGGCCTAGTTTTCATATTCCTTTCTGAGTCATCCCTACACTGATGGTTATGATAACAGAAAAGCTTCAACACCATCATATGGTAAAAGAAATGTAAAAAAAATGAACATGGTCAAACATGTAGTTTAATAACAAATTACACAGCATAAATTTATCTCTAGTTTTGTTCACAGACTACCACAAAGAGTATTTATTCCCATGCAATCTCTTATCTAATGTCACTTAATGTCCATCTGCCCCCAGTGACTGTTCCTCAAGACTATGCTGGGCTGTCTGACATTGTCTGTCAGGGCATAAGGTCTGATGAGTTGCCTCTCTCTCCCCTGCAGTTCTCTCTCCTCTCCCTCGCCCCAATTAAAGGCCCCAGTAGGAACAGACAGCCTCCTGCTTGTAAGATTTATTCCCTTGTTTTCACACATTAGGAGTGAAAACAGTTTGCTGCTCAAATCCAGACCTTATGCCAAGAGGAGAGTAGTCACGAGTTGATCCTGGCTGTTAAGGCTGTGACTTCCAGAGACCTCTTGATCTCCATTATCTTCAAAGCTGTTACTCTCTCCTTTCCTGATAAAGGTCCTTTCAATTTTCCAGCCCCCTCCCCCACATACCATGGGAAGAAAACCAAACCAATAAAAGGGAAAAAGGGCATAATGAAACTCTCACTGCTTACCATGGAAGGGCTCCCCTCGGAATTCTTCTGTTTTTTACATTGAGCTAATTCTAATACCAATCTTTTCACTTAAGCAAAAGCTTCAGTTTTCAATTTTCAAACTTCACAGACCACAGAAGTTTTAATTTTCAATGATAGTCCTTTCATGTACTTTACACACATGCACGCACACACACACTCAAGCATGTTTCTCTACTTCCAACATTCCTCGGAGATGTAAAGCACCATACAGAACATCACAGCTCCACTCTTATATAACCAAGGCATCATTTCTCTCACCACTCAAACGTTCCTCTTCTAGTGGCTTCTAGCTCTCTTCTTCCAGTTCTTGTGTAGGGTTGAGTCTGTGGCACACAAGAAAGTTTCAAATGTTAGTAGGATGTCCTCTGCAGAAATAGAAATGAAGTGGAAAAAAATAGATGTGATTCCTTCATGTAATTTCATTATACCTAGCACAGAATGCTCTAAACCTTACATGGGTTATATACCTCCCGAAACTGAAGTCACCTAGAGAGGAATAATATAGGTTTTATGCTAGGTGATATTAGAGGGTATTATAGTAGTTTTAAATTATATGCTGTTTTCTATTCCTTTTAAGTTGATTTATCTACCCACAGTGATTCTGTAGTTCTTCCAACTAAAGTTTAATTGCTAGTTTGTGTCTCATTTTATTGCACACAAAAGGAGGGTGAACATGTCTTAAAGCCAAGAGGTAGACTAAATCTCTGAGTGGACTGTTACTGAACAGATAGCACGAGACCAAAGCTAAATGCTAGGGTTTGTGGGAAGAAAATATATTTTTGTTTATTTGTTTATTTTTCTGAAATTCCAATGGCTTAACTTTTCAAGCTGGAAGCTAGACTATAAAGTTTCAAAACCAAACAGTAAAATGGAAGTATTTATAGAATGATAATGTTACCTATTCTGTTATCCAAAAGAAAAATCTTTGAAAAGAAGATATGGGCAATTAAAAGAGATATAGGTAAGATTTGCATGTTAAAGTTAGAACACACAAGAAATAAGCAGGAAGGTCAAACATAGTTTTTCTAGTTTGTCTTGATCATCGAAGAAATGGATGCCAAATTGCAATTGTATTCAAAAGAGATTTATTAGGGAAAATGTTGGTGAGGTATGGAGGAGATGCCAAGAGTGTCAGACTGTGTTGAGTACTAGGAAAGAAGGTCAGAAGAGAAGGAGGGAATGGGAAAGCAAGAAGGAAGGAAGGAAGGAGGGAAGGAAGGAAGGAAGGGAGGGAGGGAGGGAGGGAGGGAGGGAGGGAAGGAGGGAGAAGACCTATGTGAGAGGAAGATGTCTTCACAAAGTGACTCATTGCAGTGTGATAGAATGTTCAAGGAGCTGATTAGGAAGGACAGAAGTTGGTGAAAGTATGAACACAACACTAACTGATCCTGTGACTACAGGCAGTGGCAAAAGCCAATTAATTACAAAAGTGAGTACAGTGTTGAAAGACCAGAAGGATAAGCCACATCTCAGAAGACATCAGAGCACATAACACAATGTCTAGGATTGAGAAAGAATCAGACCAGAGCAAAGGCCAGTGTGGAGAGAAGACACTCTAGCACTCATCCCAGTAAATACTCAGGTAAGACATTCTAGTAGGTTCAGGTTACTGAGGGTAAGAACCAATACCAATGTATGAATGTGGAGGGTCAAGAAGCTACACCAATGTCCTCAATTGGTGCACATCTGCATTCTTTATGACTTTTTTCAACCTTGAACAAGAATGAGTGTTACACAATTGTTGGAAAAGAATTTAAATGCGTAACTCACATTTTAGAAAACTCTTGCCTCACTATACTAATCATGCTGTGTATGAATCTAAGTCACTAGAATATTAAATTCAGTAAGCTCATCTGGTTTCTTTAGAAAAAAATCAATGACTGAAAAGAAACATTTATTTGCTTTTTCATATTATATGTGTTTCAAGTTATTTTGATGGTAATATATCTAAATTATCCACAAGTTATTTGAATAAGAGAAGGCTCAAAGGATTCCAAGAGTTAAGTGTTAATCCTGTTGCAAAAATGCAATAGGATTAAAAACTGAGAATGATTTTTGACATGCCAGGCCTTGCCACAACAATAGGAAAGAACAGGAAATGGGAAGTCCAAGGCTGGAGGGAAGATGGTCTCAAAGATGCTGGCATTTTATAGAATCTAGAGAACTACTACGATGGGAGTAAGTAAAGACTGTGGCTTTCCACATGCATCATGTGTGTATTTCTTATCTACAGTCCCTTTTCTTTTTTTATCATTTTTTATTTTAATTTTAAATAGCTTGTTTTACATGTCAATCCCAGTTCCCTCTCCCTCCCCTCCTTCCGCACTCCCCTTCCCCCCCTCCCACCCTATTGCCAAATCCTTCCACATAAGGGATATCTAGAGTCTGTCATTTTACCCTTGGTAGGGTCCAGGCACTCCCCTAAGAGTCCAGGCTGAGAGAGCATCCCTCTTTGTGCTATAGGCACACAAAGACTGTTTGTATACCAGGGATAGACACTGATCCACAGCTCAGGGCCCCATAGGTTGCCCAGGCCTTCTCGCTGACACTCACATTTGGGGGATCCAGATCAGTCCCATGCTGGCCTCCCCACTGTCAGTCTGGGGTCCAAGAGCTCTCCCCTGTTCAGAACAGCTGTCTCTGCTGGTTTTGTCAGCCCATTCTTTGCCAATTTGCTCATCACTCCTCTCTCTCTGTCACTGGGTTCCTTGGGTTCAGTTCAGTGATTAATTGTGGGTGTTTGCCTCTGCTTCCATCAGTCACAGGATGAAGGCTCCCGGATGGTTATAGACATCAAGTTCATTATCAGGAATGGGCATTCGAGGTGGTCTCTCCACTATTGCTTAGCTTGCCAATTGGTGTTATCCCTTTAGATCACTCGAGGTCGCTCTGGTGCCTGAACTGTATTCGATCCTATGATTCCCTCTTCCCCCTATTCTACCCCCACCCCCTCAACTTCCTGTTCCCCCATGACCAACTCTCTTCCTCTTCACCCCCTCTCTTCTTCCCAGGTCCCACTCCCCCCCACCCCTCACCGTGTTTCCCATCCATTCAGGGGATCTTGTCTCCATCCTCTTCTCTTGGGCACTATGCATATATGCATATCTTTTAGGTTCTTTCCTGTTTCCCAGACTCTCTATCAGTGGAAGTGCAGACTGGCACTATCTTGATCCATGTCTAAAATCCAAATATGAGTGAGTACATACCATGTTTGTCTTTTTGCGACTGGGTTACCTCACTCAGGATGGTTTCTTCCAGTGCTATCCATTTCCCTGCGAATTTCAAGATTCCATTTTTTTTCTGCTGAGTAATACTCCATTGTGTAAATGTACCACATTTTCTCTATCCACTCTTCAGTTGAGGGGCATCTAGGTTGCTTCCAGGTTCTGGCTATTACAAATAATGCTGCTATGAACATAGTGGAGCAGATGCCCTTGTTGTATGAACTTGCCTCATTTGGATATATGCCTAAGAGTGGAATTGCTGGGTCTAGTGGTATATTAATTCCCATTTTCCTGAGGAATCTCCATACTGATTTCCAAAGAGGCTGTATGAGTCGGCACTCCCACCAGCAGTGGAGGAGTGTTCCTCTCTCTCCACATCCTCTCCAGCATAAATTGTCTTCGGTGTTTTTGATTCTAGCCATTCTGACAGGAGTAAGATGGTATCTCAGAGTTGTTTTGATTTGCATTTCCCTGATGGCTAAGGATTTTGAGCACTTTCTTAAGTGTCTCTTGGCCATTTTAGCCTCCTCTACTGAGAATTCTCTATTTAGCTCTGTACCCCACCTTTTAATTGGATCCTTTGGTGTTTTGGAGACTTGTTTCTTGAGTTCTTTGTAAATTTTGGAGATTAGCCCTCTGTCAGATGTAGGGTTAGTGAATATCTTTTCCCATTCTGTGGCCTGCCTTTTTGTCTTTTTGACTGTGTCCTTTGCCTTACAGAAGCTTTTTAGTTTCAGAAGGTCCCATTTGTTAATTGTCGATCTCAGTGCCTGTGCCACTGGTGTTATGTTTAGGAAGTGGTCTCCTGTAACAACTCGTTGAAGAGTATCTCCCACTTTCTCTTCTAAAAGTTTCAGTGTGGCTGGATTTATGTTGAGATCTTTGATCCATTTGGACTTAAGTTTTGTATAAGGTGATAAACATGGATCTATCTGCAGTCTTCTGCATACCAGTACCCAGTTATGCCAGCACCATTTGTTGAAGATGCTTTCTTTTTTCCATTGTACAGTTTTAGTTTCTTTGTCAAAAATCAAGTGTTCATAGGTGTGTGGGTTAAAATTAGAGCTTTCGATTCGGTTCCATTGGTCTACCTGCCTATTTTTGTGCCAATACCAAGCTGTTTTCAGGACTATAGCTCTATAATAGAGCTTGAAGTCAGGTATGGTGATGCCTCCTGAAGTTCCTTTATTGTATAGGGATGTTTTAGCTATCCTGGGCTTTTTGTTTTTCCATATAAAGTTGATTAATGTTCTTTCCAGGTCCTTGAAGAATTGTGATGGAATTTTGATAGGGATTGCATTGAATCTGTAGACTGCTTTTGGCAAGATTGCCATTTTTATTATGTTGATCCTACCAATCCAAGAGCATGGGAGATCTTTCCATTTTCTGGTATCTTCTTTGATTTCTTTCTTTAAAGACACAAAGTTCTTGATATACAGGTCTTTAATTTCCTTGGTTAACATTATCCCCAGATATTTGATGTTGTTTTTGGCTATTGTAAAGGGTGATGTTTCTCTGATTTCTTTCTCAGTCTCTTCATCATCTGTATATAATAGGGCTACTGATTTTTTTGAGTTTACCTTGTATCCTGCCACATTGCTGAAGGTGTTTATCAGCTCTAGGAGTAACCTTGCAGAGTTTTTTGGGTCACTTATGTAACCTATCATATCATCTGCAAATAGTGAAAGTTTGACTTCTTCTTTTCCTATTTGTATCCCCTTTATCTCCTTTTGTTGTCTTATTGCTGTAGCTAGAACTTCAAGTACAATATTGAAGAGATATGGAGAGAGTGGACAGCCTTGTCTTGTTCCTGATTTTAGAGGAATTGCTTTGAGTTTCTCTCCATTTAGTTTGATGTTAGCTGTTGGTTTACTGTATATTGCTTTTATTATATTCAGGTACATTCCTGTTATCCCTGATCTCTCTAGGACCTTTATCATGAAGGAGTGCTGGATTTTGTCAAAGGCTTTTTCAGCATCTAGTGAGATGATCATGTGGTTTTTCTTTCGCAGATTGTTAATATGGTGGATTACATTGATAGATTTTCTAATGTTGAACCATCCCTGCATTCCTGGGATGAAGCCTACTTGATCATGGTGGATGATTTTTCTGATGTGTTCTTGAATCCGGTTTGCGAGTTTTTTATTGAGTATTTTTGCATCAATGTTCATGCGGGAAATTGGTCTATAGTTCTCTTTCTTAGTTGTGTCTTTGTGTGGCTTGGGTATCAAGGTAATTGTAGCCTCGTAGAAAGAGTTTGGCAGTGAGCCTCCTGCTTCTATTGTGTGGAATACTTTGAGGAGTATTGGAATTAGCTCTTCTTTGAATTTCTGGTAGAATTCTGCACTGAAGCCATCTGGGCCTGGGCTTTTTTTATTTGGGAGACATTTGATGACTGCTTCTATTTCATTAGGAGTTATATATAGGTCTGTTTAGATTGTTTATCTGTTCTTGATTTAGTTTTGGCAAGTGATATCTATCCAGGAAATTGTCCATTTCCTTTAAAATTTCAAATTTTGTGGAGTACAGATTTTCAAAGTATGCCCTGATGATTCTCTGGATTTCCTCAGAGTCTGTTGTTATGTCCCCTTTTTCATCCCTGATTTTTTTTTTCATCCCTGATTTTGTTAATTAGCATGCTCTCCCTCTGTCTTTTGGTTAGTTTGGACAGAGGTTTATCTATTTTGTTGATTTTCTCAAAGAACCAA
The DNA here is from genome assembly GCF_017639785.1 of Mesocricetus auratus. Taxonomy (NCBI): domain Eukaryota; kingdom Metazoa; phylum Chordata; class Mammalia; order Rodentia; family Cricetidae; genus Mesocricetus; species Mesocricetus auratus. The sequence continues at coordinate 488,830 of NW_024429198.1, read as the reverse complement.
CTCTTTGTTTCATTGATTCTTCTCAGTGTTTTTCTGGTTTCTACTTGATTTCAGCCCTCAATTTGATTATTTCCTCGCGTCTGCTCCTCCTGGGGGAGTTTTTCTTTTTGTTCTAGAACATTCAGCTGTGCTATTAAATCTCTAGTATGATTGTTCTCCAGTTTTGTCATGTGGGCACTTAGTGCTATAAACTTTCCCCTCAGCACTGCTTTCAAAGTGTCCCATAAGTTTGTGTATGTTGTGTCTTCATTCTCATTGAAATCGAGGAAGTCTTTAATTTCTTTTTTTATTTGTTCCTTTATCCAGGGATGGTTCAATTGTGCATTGTTCAATCTCCATGAGTTTGTAGGGTTTCTGCGATTTGTGTTATTGTTGAATTCTAATGTTAATGCATGGTGGTCTGATAAGATGCAGGGGGTTATTCCAATTTTTTTGTATCTGTGGAGATTTGCTATGTTTCCTATTATGTGGTCAATTTTAGAGAAGGTTCCATGTGGTGCCAAGAAGAAGGTATATCCCTTTGTATTTGGGTGGAATGTTCTATAGATGTCTGTTAAACCCAGTTGGGTCATAACTTCTATTAGTTCTTTTGTTTCTTTGTTAAGTTTCTGTCTGGAGGTCCTGTCTAGCGGTGAGAGCGGAGTGTTGAAGTCTCCTACTATTAGTGTGTGAGATTTTATGTGCATTTTGAGCTTTAGTAATGTTTCTTTCACGAATGTAGGTGCCTTTGTATTTGGGGCATAGATGTTTAAAATTGAGACTTCGTCTTGATGTATTTTTCCTTTGATGAATATGAAGTGTCCTTCTTCATCTCTTTTGATTGATTTTAATTTGAAATCTAATTTGTTAGATATTAGGATTGCTACATCCGCTTGTTTCTTGAGACCGTTTGATTGGAAGATCTTTTCCCAACCCTTTACTCTGACATAACGTCTGTCTTCGATGTTGAGATGTGTTTCTTGTATGCAGCAGAAGGAAGGGTTCCGTCTTCGTATCCATTCTGCTAGTCTGTGTATTTTTATAGGCAAGTTGAGGCCGTTGACATTGAGGGATATTAATGACCATTGATTGGTGATCCTTGTTTGTGCTTGATTTATTGTTAGTGAAGTTATTTTGTGTAGTTTCTCCTCCCTTTTTCTTTTGGTGTTTTGTAAAGTGTGATTATATATTGCCTGTGTGTTTGTGAATGTAGTTATCTTCCTTGGCTCTAGGTTTTCCTTCTAGCATTTTCTGTAGAGCTGGATTCATGGATACGTATTGTTTAAATCTGGCTTTGTCATGGAATATTTTGTTTTCTCCATCTATGGTAATTGAGTGCTTTGCTGGATATAGTAGTCTGGGCTGGCATCCTTGTTCCATTAGCGTTTGTAGGACATCTGTCCAGGATCTTCTGGCTTTAATCGTTTCCATTGAGAAGTCAGGTGTAATTCGGATAGGTCTACCTTTGTATGTTACTTGGCCTTTTTCTTTAGCTGTTCTTAATATTTTCTCTTTACTCTGTAGGTTTGATGTTTGATGTTTTGATTATTATATGGCGAGGTGACTTCTTTTTCTGGTTGAGCCTATTTGGTGTTCTGTAAGATTCTTGTACTTTCATAGGCATCTCTTTCTTTAGGTTAGGGAAGTTTTCTTCTATAATTTTGTTGAATATGTTTTCTGTACCTTTAAGTTGAATTTCTTCACCTTCTTCTATACCTATTATTCTCAGGTTTGGCTTCTTCACGGTGTCCCATATTTCCTGGATATTTTGTGTTAAGGATTTGTTGGTTTTGAGATTTTCTTTGGTTGACGACTCTATATCCTCTAATGAGTCTTCAACACCTGAGATTCTCTCTTCTATCTCTTGTATTCTATTGGTGATACTTGCATCTGTAGTTCCTGATCGTTTACCCAGCTTTTCTATTTCCAGCATCCCTTCATTCTGTGTTTTCTTTATCGTTTCTATTTCAGCTTTCAATCCTTCAACTGTTTGAGTTGTTTCCTTAATTTTTTTTGGTTGTTCTTTCTTGGTGCTCTTTAGATTCTTTGAGAGATTTGTTTAATTCTTGAATTTTTCCCCCATTTCATGGAGTTTTTGTTTGTTTTTTCTTCTATTTCTTTAAGGGATTTCCTCGTTTCTTCTTTGAGGGTCTCCATCATCTTTATGAAATAATTTTTAAGGTCTGTCTCCTCTTCTTCATCTATGTAGTGCTTTTCGGATCTTGCTGGTGTTGGATCCCTGGATTCTGGTGGGGTCATGTTGGTGTTTCTATTGCTGAGTGATTTCTTATTCTGTCTTCTTCCCATCTCTTCTTTCAGTGGGTGCTGGTGGGGTCTTTCCGTCTCCACTGGTCTCCTTCCTTCCTGCAGCTGAAGCTGGGGATGCTGACACGGAGTTTGGGTCCTGGTAGGGCTGATGTCTTTCCTGAAGCTGGTCTCACTGGGTTTGGGGTCTTGGAATTGTTGACTTCTTTGCCGTGTGGGCAGGTCTCCTGAAGCTGGACTCGCTGGGGTTGGGGTCTTGGAAAGGCTGATGTCTTTCCTGAAGCTGGACTTGCTGGGGTTGGGGTCTTGGAAGGGCTGATGTCTTTCCTGAAGCTGGACTCACTGGGGTTGGGGTCTTGGAGGGGCTGATGTCTTTCCTGTGTGGGCGGGTCTTCTGGAAGATCAAGGGGGTGGGGGATGGGCGGGCGGAGACCCAATCACACCTGAAGCTGGACTGGCTCCAGTCCCTTCTCTTTTATAATATATAAAAATACATTTAACAGGAAATATATGAGTAAAGTTATGTGTTCTACTTCTGTCTTCATTTACCTATAATGTTTGAAAGGAATAAGTTAGAGGTAGGGAGAATCTAACTCCCTAAGTATACTGCCTAAGTCTCAAGTCCACTACCTCCCTACAAAATACAACTTCCCTCTTAGGAAATGTTCTTTTTTATGTATGGCTCAGTCTACAACTCTTACAGGAACAAACTAAGTAACACTAGAGGTCTACATCTCTTCTTTGCTGTATGATGTCACTCAGGAAAATTGGAGATTTTCCATGTGATAGATTTTACTGTTGCTAAATCAAAACAGAATTTCTTACACTGGTATCTGAATACATCCCAGTGGATTTTTGAGGTCATAATGAGATCACGGGGATAATTCACAGATGCCTGTGCTCAGGTGAGGACGAGAAACATGATAAAGTCATTAAACTATACAATCTGCCATTAGATCCACCACTCAGCTACTGCTTTTCTTATGTTATACCCTTCAAACATGCTAGCTGATACAACTCAAGACCCCAGCAGCTAGCTGCAAAGAAGGCAGCAAAGTTAGCAGACATTGGAAAGATGCTTCCATAGTATAAGGAGGTACTTTTTATGCATTCTGAACACCAGGCTCGTCATGTGTGTCCTTTACATCTTATAAAAACTGAAAGTAAATATCAGTCTGCCCATGTTAATTGTGTCAGCACTGGACTTAAACAGAGTGAGGGTAACTGTTCATAATTATTGCACAGCACGGTCAGTTTTTAAGTCTCTACCAGGCAGCATTTTCTTCCTTCCAAGTGTGCTTTTAGTAAAACAATACACAGACATAAAACAAATCGACTTATTCCCGCACATAAAAGCATACGTAAATGTTGCAACTTCATAAATTCTTTTTTTCCTTTTTGTATTTGAATGAGAAGCAAGCTTGTTTGACATGTCAATCGAGTTCCCTCTCCCTCATCTCCTCCTCTGCTCCCCACTGACCCTCTATTTCATCCCTTTTCTGCTCCTCAGGGAGGGTGAGGCCTTCCATTGGGGATCTTCAAAGTCTGTCCTATCATGTCCTACTCTCTCATGTTCTCCTATTCTCCTCCTCCTCCTCCTCCTCCTCTTCTTCTTCTTCTACTCCTCCTCCTCCTCCTCTTACTTCTCCTCTTCTTTCTACTTCTATCTTCCTCTTCTTCTGCTGCTGGTGTGTGTGTGTGTGTGTGTGTGTGTGTGTACATGCATGCTCATTTTTATTTTATCTTTTATAATCATGTTTCCATTTCCTCCATTATTTTCTTAACATCTTTATTATTTTAAGAAACCCTCTTAAGAACACTTCCAAAGAGATATCACATGCTCCTAGAATTTGGTTAGGTTTGGAGTAAGGAGTTTCAAGCTTCCTTCTGTTCTTCCCAAAGAGAAAATTTTTATCATGGGACCATAGTCTAAGCCTTTCATTTTATAATGGTAGCCTTGAAGCCATCTTTGTTCTTTAAGGCTGAAGATGGAACATTTCAACTATCATGGTCTTTCTTTATGAAAGTAGTAAACTCATTTCTCATTTTTAAATACTCTCAAGAGCACCAGTTAGTTAAGTATAATGTAAATTGAATAAAATCAGTAAACTCATAAGGAGAAGTAATTTTGTAGAGTATGTTTATTCCTTTATTTATTTCCTTTTAAAACTATTGTATATGTAAACTCCAGAATCATGCCAAAACAATAAAAATATATTTATGTGTCAAACAATAAAATAGATAAGAATTCTATGGCTCAAATCAAAACACTAAAAAATTAAAACCAAAAAGACCTTCAATTGTATTGGTTCAATGTGTTATTTATTGATTTCTTCTGTTTTCAATTGTAATGGAAATAATGTAAATCCCAAAACATATATTGTATGATATCACTTACCAAGAATATAAAATTAATGAGTCCTGAGTCCTTAATTGTTTTATTGTCCCCAAATTTCACATACACCTACTCATTCTTCCATCTTTCCCACAGACAGAAGCTGTCAACCACTTTATCTTTTTAACTTAAAACAGTTATCTACAATTCAATTCAACCCTTATTTTACACCAAACACAAAATCACAAATTAACTAGAGGTCTATTTTATTTCATTTTTAACTATTATTTGTTTTTTTTTTTTGTGGTGCCTACGGTCTTTCACATGTTAAACATGTAGTCTATCACCTAGTCCCTAAAGGCCCATGTTCATAAAACAAAACTATGCTTTAAAGAAAGAGTGTAAACATATATCTTCATGTTCCCTGGTATAGACAGATTTCATAAACAGAATAAAAATGGCCAAGAAGAAACACTGGTAAAATTTGATTAACAAAATTGATATTTTTGTTAATAAAATAACATTAAAAAGTGAAAATATGAATCACACAAAAGAAGGTAAATATTTCTAGCAATGTAATCAATAAGAAATGTTATATATCAAGAAAATCTAACAAAAAATAAGCCTACCATATAAAAACAGTAAGACCAGTGCTTTTATATGAGCAGAGATATTTCATGGAATAAAATATATGAAGAGCCAAAAACACGTTTTAAAAAGTCTAATATTAGCTACATCCTGTAGAAAGTGAAACAAATTAAAAAACCTTGAAAGTCATTAAAATATGAAAGTCAGCTATGATCAAAGATTCTCAAATATATAAAGCAACAGAAACTCCATTATAGTAGTGGTGGGTTGGAAACACTGGGAAAATACTGAATGAATGTTTAAATTTTGCCATTTTGCACAAGCAACCCCACACCTATATCCATTGTCACAGTAGCAGAGGCACAGGTGAAACAGGAAGCTGGTACAATATTTACACAACCTGCTTCATAATTGGATAAAGCTAAATACTGCATATTGGATATAGAGTGTTATAGTCATGCAGTGGCACACTGTGCAACATTACAAATAGATGAACTACGGAGATTTACATCAAGCAAGTTTCTCAAATACATTCAAGGAACAGTAAGAATAAAATTTGTATATCACGATTAAATTTTCATAAAGTCCAAAAACAGTCAAAACTTACTGCTTAGAGAGACCTTAAAATGTAAGAGAATTCTTGTAATAAAAGTAAGGGCAACCATTACCCCCAAGGAGAAGAAGCAAATTGTTAATGGGAAAGGATACATTGGGAACTTACTGAACACCATAAAAGTTCTATTTCTTGGCATAGGAGTTCATTTCAGGAATATTTTAAAAAGCAGTACATATATAGGTTATTCACTTTAATGTGTTTTATGTTATGTGTCAATAAAATAATAATTTTAAACATTCCAGTTCTTTTCTATTAATTGTAACTATAAAGACTGTCTTAATTAGGGTTTCCATTATTTTGAAGAAACACCATTTCTATGGCAACTCTTATAAAGGAAAAACATTTAGTTGGGCTGGCTTACATTTTCAGAGGTTTAGTCTATTATCATCGTGGTGTGACATGGTGGCATGAAAGCAGACGTGGTGCTGGAGAAGGAGCTGAGAGTTCTACATCTTGACCTGCTGGTAACAGGAAGTAGTCTGAGACACTGGGTAGAGCTTGAGCATATGAGACCTCAAAGCCCACCCTCTCAGTGACATACTTCCTCCAACAAGGCCACACTATTCCAACAAGACCACACCTCCTAATAATTCCACTCCATGGATTTATGGAAGCCAATTACACTGACACTACCACAAAGACAGTGGCTAAAAGTTAAGCTGCTGTTTGTACAATGAGAGCAAAGACTACAGCAGACAGTGTAACCACAAGCTAAACAGAACCCACACCCAACAACATTTTAATAGTTTACATGGAACATTGGTCTGGTGCTTCCTGTCTTTAGGTTTGTTCTAAAGAGGCAAATAATTATCAAGATTATGAAGTCTTTTCTATTTGATATTTTACCATGCACATGGGCAGTCATAATTCTCCATGAATCACAGATAAAAGTGTTAAGTTGAATTTCACACTTTGTCTTGGTTTTTCTTACGTAGCACTCTTTACCTGTTTTAGTGTCGTTGTCCTTCCTCTTCAGGCACACTACGTACATATATACACATGAAAATGGAGCTTCATATATAAACTTGTAGATCAATCTCCTTTGGATGTTTAATAAATTCACAGATGAAAATATCCAGGAAGTCTGATTTTCAAACTAAGTTGCATATGAAAGCCATCTGGATAGTTTTATAAAGTAGATTAATGTCTGAATCATATCTAAAGCAATTCTAACATAGATAAAACTGAGACATAGTGTTTTTATAGTTTCTAGGAATATAAGAAAGTGGTCTGGAAATAATGGGATGTATCAAACAAGTACAAGAGCCAAAATGAAGGAGCATTTAGTGAGAAAATATGAGATGACTGGACAAAGATATTAATGATGATTTAGGGAATAAACTAAAATGTTCATATTAATATCAATAAACACTTTTTAACAATTGAGGGCCTTGATCCAGACCCCCCTGAACATGGGTGTCAGTGAGGAGGACTTGGCAATCTTTGGGTCCTCAGGTACTAGATCAGTATTTATCCCTGGCATTCAAATGGACTTTGGGAGCCCATTCCACATGGAGGGATGCTCTCTCAGCCTGGACACATGGGGGAGGGCCTAGGCCCTGGCTTGGATGATATGACAGACTTTGGAGATCCCACCATGAAGGGCCTCACCCTCCCTGGGAAGCTGAGGGGGGGATGTGGTGAGAGGTTGAGGGGGTTGGTGGGGGTGGGGAAGGAGGGAGGGAGCTGGGATTGACATGTGAAGCAAGCTTGTTTCTAATTTAAATAAATAAATAAATGAAAAATAACAAAAAAATTGAGGGCCTAGGGACAACTATTTATAATGTATACAGATAATGGAGAGGAAATCTATTATGTAATAATGATGGTTGGCAGCAAGAATCACAAACGGATATGAAAGCAGCAGGGAGTATATAATAAGAAGGAGTATATCTATACATCTCTTTGAGTTTCTCACCAGTATAAAAGGGAAACAATACAATGATATCAAGACATCAAGTGATCAAAGTTTGCTTTGCCACATAATGTTAAATCAACATCATATACCTCTTGATATGATTCATTGGCTAGAGCAAGCTATCCTTTCATGTAATCTTATTTAAAAATGCGCCCCTGCTTTGAACTGTAAAGAAACTACTAAACAAATCCAAATTAAGGATTACAAAACAGTTAGCCAATACTGTTCAAGTGTGCCAAGGACCTGAAACATCAAGACAAAGGGACCTTTCTCTATGTCAAAAAATCTCTGGAAAAATAGAAATTAAATGAAATAGTATGATTGAATATTGAACACACAAATAACTGTAGTGCATCAGTGGGAAAAGTATGAATAAGACCTGTTGATTAGTTTAAAATAACATATTGCCATAATCAGTGTTCTGTTGCTAGGAAGAGACACCATGACTAAGGTAACTCTTTTTCTTTTTGCTAAAAATTTGAATGTATTTCTGTAACAGTAAGAAGTTGCAATACAGATTGAAAACCCTGCACTCTCCTAATTAAATCTTTTCTTCCATATTTATGCTTGGAAATTCTCAAAACTGAATATTAAGATCACTTTCAAACCTTCCCTCCTTAAAAAAAATTAACAGCATTACTTAAGTTATAATGATAAAAGCTAAGTATTTCCTATATCAGTTTTATTTAAAACACAAATAAGTATTTCTCTTTCAGTAATGGCAAATGGTTCAAATAATTCTGGACACAAATTATTGACTAATACATGGCATTATATATTAACAGAATTTTTAAAAGCAAAAGAATAGAGATTATACACAAAAAAGACATACAATTTATAGGTCAATTCAAAAAAGGAAATGTGTTTATAAAATGTGTGGTGAAAGCAGGATATTCCACCTCTGCTTTGGAGAAAAGCTATCTTACAACATTCAGTCAGCAGAAGATGAATTGGAACAAGTGTCTATACATAAATTTCCAGTCATATTTGCATGTGCAGAATTGTCCAGATCTTCCCAGACTGAACGGGCAGTCTTGTGGCTTTCTTCCTTTTCCATATTCCCTACAAGGCTACATGAACTTCAACTCTTGATGAGCCACTTACAATAGCAGTTCCTTAGGAGCCAACATGACAGGTGATACAGGATTTTCTTATGAGAAACAAAGTGGTCACCTACAGATAGTATCACAATGAACAAGTCTTTCTTTCTGCTTTCCAACTCTGCACAGTGTCTCATTTCAAGACTATTACTCTCATCAGACTTGTTCCTTCACAAGTCTAAACCTTGAGGTGATTTGAAGACCAACATCAAGAACAGAAAACTCAATCCAGAAAGGAAGAAACTGGAGGTATCCAATACACCCCAGAGCATCTCGCATTCCCTGCAACAGCACACCCGAGTGTATTGTGACAGTTATAAGAGAAAACATTTAAATGGGGTTGGCTTACAGTTTCAGAGGTTTAGTTCATTGTCATAATGGTGTGGAGCATGGTGGCATGCAGGTAGATATTGTGTTGGAGAGTAGCTGAGTATTCTACATCCAGATCCACAGGCAGCACGAAGAAAGAGAGACTGGGCCTGAAATGGACTCTATAGACCTCAAAGCTCACCCTTAGTGACATACTTCCTACAACAAAGCCACACCTCCTTGTTCTTCTCAAGTAGTGCCACTCCCTGAAAACACTTCTTTCCTCCATCTTTCCGGCCTCTCCATCACCTCTTAATTCATCATAGTGGCACTGGGATCTATGGTTTGTCACACAATATACCCTTTTTCTCCAAACAGCTTTACTTGCAAATGTTCTGGATTCTGGTATATGATCAATACTGGGTCCTCACTGAAACTCCTCTCAGATACCTTGCTGCTGTCCCAGGCATTGAGATCTTGCTGCTATGGTTCCTCAGAATCAGTCCTTTCACATACTCCAGCATACTATATAGGGTGTAGATATTGGGATGGATTAGATCAAAGCACTGGATGTGGGCCTACGTAGTAGCTGAGTTGGTAGGTTTGGCCTCTACTTGCCCTCCTCAGGCTAGAGACAGGCTAGAGACTGCCCAGCTATCCTGTGCTCACACCATCTGGGTAAGCTCTCCCACCATGCTGAGAGATGGGCCAGCTCTCTTGTACAGTGTGGGGCCAGATCTCCCAGGAGCAGCCAAGGGTGGGACTAGCTCAGCATGGCCTTCAGATTTCAACCATGAATGGTTCACATGGACCCCAGTAGTAACCAGATCATGGACATCAACACAGACCCCAGCTTCAGCAGGACCAGGGACCCAGACATGGCCCTTGGTAGCAGCTTCGGTCCAGATGTCATTATGGTCCCCGGAGCAGGTCAGGCCACTCAGAACAGTATGGTCCTGGTGGTAGCTTGGCTCTCAGACATCAACATGACATGAGGGCCATTCTTCCTCAAACCAGTACACATATCAATTCATTGTTTGGGCACTTACAGTATTATTAGATAAGAATTTTTGACATTTTGAGGAAGACTTTTGACTTTGAAGGCATAACCTAGGAAAAGAGTGATCGATCAGCTACACTTTTTTAATTTTAAAGTTACAAATGTGTGCTCCCTGTGATCCCCCCAGGAGGGTGTTATGATTTGCGCTTCTAAGTACTGTTGCAGGTCTTTCATCCCAATGTATCAGCCACCCGTTCTTTTTACTGAGTGTGTGTAAAATGAAGATTACCATACATGGGATAGGGATGTTGTCATAGGTTATTTTATTGGGGGAGAAATCAATAACCCAGGGTCAGCGGTCTGAGCATCCAGTCTCCGCTGCTCTCTGAGACCTGACAGTAACCCAGAGAGAGAGCTTCCCTCTTTCTCCTCAGGCCTATATCCCACATGCCCCATTCATACCTGTGGCTATGCCCAAATTGGAGTGGTCAGTGCCACAGGTACCTAGTAAGATCTCTTGCTACAATTCCCCTTTTAGTCTAAAGAAAAAATTTAGATTTGATACAAAACTATATACAAAGATGGCAAAATTCAAGTATGCTCTAGGAGAAGGAAAAGTAAGAACATACACCCTCAAGATTTAAGCTAGTAAAACAACAAGAGCAAATGGCAAGAACTACATATCCAGTCCTAGGGTAAAAGCACAACAGAGATTACTATAGAATTGTCCTAAGATGGAAAGTTTAAGTCTTGTACCTAATATTTCTATTTAGGGAAAGAGAACAATAATTGTGACAGTCTAATCTTCAACCTCATCAAAGACCTGAGAAGGAGGATAACAATACTAGGGTAGGCAGGAAGCACAGGTGAGCAACTTCCAAAGATGCAGTGACAACAGAAACAGCAGGCTATCTGTACAGTCACCCAGAGTCTCACTGGAGCATAGGGGCAATCAGCTTTGGCTAAGGCTGAGAGTATCAGAATGACCAACACAGAAGCAGGGAGGTAGAAAGGCTGTCTCATCCTGACTTGGCAAGGTTCAGCAGTCTTTTAAATTATCTCCTGCAAGCACAGTAGGACAGCATGTCCAAAGTCAGCAGTCCAAGTGAGGGCAGTTCTTTGCCCAAGAGGCCATTAGCCAAGGAGAGACCAGACTTCAGAAGGAGTGACATCAGTGCCCAACATTTTCTCAGAAATAGCTTGGTGCTGTCAGGAGCAATTGTTTCATGTCAGCAGAGTACTGATATTAAAACATTTAAATGCCATATTCTGCAGGTCTATGAAGTGTTTGAAGATCAAAATCTATGTCTGACTAATCTCATAGATATAAGAATTTGGGTGAACATTTCTAATTCTTGGGAACCTAGTTGTAAAAAGGCTTAAGATTCCTATAATTTAGCAAGGAACAAGATTACAGCAGTATAACTACATACACATGCCTTTTGCTGTAGATAAATACCTTAATTTAGTTGTTCTTGTTTATTTTTTGTTGTCTGTATACTTTAAGTGAGATCTTTGCCAAAGCCAATATCAAGAAACCTTCCTTTAGTTTGTTTTTAAGGATCATACAGTCTAGTCTTACATTTAGGGCTAACATACTTTGAATAGACTTTTCTGTCTAGTAAAAGTCTCTGGTTTCTTGATTTTGTTATGGATTCCCAATTTTCTCAGCATCATTCGTTGAGGAAACTATCGTTTTCTCCTTCTATATTGTAGGAACTTAGCAGAAAAGTTGAAAATTAATTGACACATTTATTGGTGGCATTTCTTGCTTCCCTATTATGCTATGCTGTGCTATGCTATGCTATGTGCCTCTTTGCTTTTATTTCTATGCCACAAAAATATAGTTTTCATTGTTTTGTTTCAAAAAATAAATTGAAATGAAGAAGTGTGATGTTTCAGGTTTCTACATCAGCAGTCCTTATCCGGGATGATTTTGAGGTAAATCTAAGACATCAGGTCATGAAATCCTATCAACATATTAGTATGTATCCACAGAGTAAGGGCCTCTGAAATTCATAGAATTATTGTTGAATCTGAAAAAAAAGAATAACAACAACAAGCAAAGTATTTATTGCTGAGCAGGAAACTTTTGAAGACTTGACACATGCAGTGAGTTACAACACAGGAGTGATGTGGTAATGTTTTAAGCAGGGTACAAACCAGCCTTGGGAATTCTGGGAAAGCAAGAGAACATTGCCAGACACGAAGAGCAGCTCACACAGGGGAGAGGATTAACATTCGGGAGATTTTACAACTGTTTGGTTTTGGTTTTTCTCAGAAAAGTGACTCTGAGACAGTACACAGGAGGACATTCCTCTTGTACTCATGGCTTTTGCATTCTGTCCTTTGCTCTGGTAAGTCTGGAGTACATGGGAGAAGGATTTGATAGAAGCAAAGAAGTTCTGCTTGCACATCTTAGGTGAATTCTAACCACTCATTGCCTCTTGGTTCTGTTTTGTTATCAATATAAATATATTCTACTTTCCCTAGAATCTAGACTCACCTCCAGGCATTCATAGGTTACCTTTGAATTGCTTGCTTGGGATAAAAGTCTCTAGAACTATGTAATGTCAAGATCTCCAATGCCTTTGTGCCTCTTTTTATCTCTGAATGTGTTATTTAAACACATGATTAAAAATTTATCATCTTGAAAAGATTTTTTTCTTAAATAATTTTGCTCTTAAGTAGGTCAGAATGCATAAGGCAAACATAAATGAATAATCTATTCATTCAGTCAATGATGATCCTGTAACCTATACATCAGGAAAATAAAAAAGCACAAGTTTATACTCAGATAAACAAATTAATAAGCATACTAACATAAAACATCCTCCGCATGATGCAACATCACATGTCTATGGTATCCCTGGCCAAATACATCAGCTTACAGAGAAGCAGTTTACAGCAGCAATCACCAATGTCAGAACACAGTCTAAGAATGGTATCGTTTGAAAATTCTGAGTGCTTGTGAGAAAACAAGAGTCTTGTGACCTCATCTTCTTCCGAACACAGAATTCTTGAAATGTGTTTTCATGCTCCTCTCAGGTGTAGCGGGTAGGAGTGAGTTTACTTCAGCTGCTGTTATGCATGTGCCTCTATGAAAAACCAGGTTGTTTTCATGTGTGGGATGTCCTTGTGGTTGTACACTTTACTCAGGGAACTCTTAACCCTGAGTACGAATTGCCTGACATTCTGAATAAAGTTGGCTATTGCATGAGACTCTAGTCCACCTCGTTTTTAGGCCCAACTCTCCCAGGTTCACGCCACCAACTACAGTGGTAATACACCAGTATTTCTCAGTCATGAAAGGCAAGAAAAACAATGCAAATATTATGGCAGATGAGAAACCAGGTACACATTCCAACAAAGAAATTCTGATTGTATCATAGAAGAAAATTGGGAAAGCAGGAAAATGACCTATAGCCTAGTTATTATACCAATGCTATTTTTCTAGCTTTTACCATCATCCAATGGGAAAAACAGTGAAAAGTAGAGTACTTTCTGTAGTGTTTTTCAATTTTTCCTTAAGTCTAAAATACATTCAAAATAAAAGATTAAACACTGCTTTTATTTTATATACATATGAGTATTTTCCTGAATTTATGTCTGTGTAGTACATGCATGCAGTGTCCAAGGAAGCCAGAAGAAGGCTTCAGATCCCCAGGGACTGAAGTCACAAACTGTTGTGAGCTGCCATACCAGTGTTGTGCCCTCTGGAAGAGCAGCCAGTGTGTTTAATCATTGAGTCATCTCCCCAACCCAAAAGATTATATCTGAAAATGCCCCATTACATCATCAGTATATCTTGGCTTGTGTGAGTCTTACAGATACCTTTTTTAAATAATAGACAAAATCACTCATATTCAAATACAGAAACATGGTAAGCAAAGGAGTAATTTTAATTTAATTTTGTTAACATTATTTTCATTTATTCTACATTCCAACCACACTTTCCCTTTCCTCCTCTCCTCCTGTTCCTTCTCGCAGACTCCCATCTATGCCCCTCCCTATCCACTCCTCTTCAGTATCCATTCAGAAAGGGGCAGACCTCCCATAGGCTTGAACATCGAGTTGAGGTAGGACTGAGCTTCTCCCCCTGTATAAAGGCTGGGTAAGGTAATACAGCAAGGGGAATGGGTTCCGAAAAGGCAGCTAAGTGCTAGGGACAGGTCCTGATCTCACTGGTAAGAGCCTTATAAACCAACCAAGCTACACAACTGTCACACACATGCAGGTTCCCTAACTGTTGGACCGGAGTCCATGTGCTCTCAGGAGTTCAGGTCAGCTGTCTCTGTGGGTCCACTGTCCCACAGAGATGGATGGACAGAGTGACAAAAGAGATATCTTGGTGGGGAGGGGGGAGGATTTCACGGTTAAGGAGAAACCTGGTGCCAAGAAACTACCAGGGATCCACAAGGATGACCCCTAGTGGAGAGGGTGTATATATAAACTGGGCAGCTACTGCAATCAGATTGGTGACTACCCTAATTGTCATCAGAGAGCATTTATCTAGTAAATGATAGAAGCTGATGCAAAGATCCACAGCCAAGCACTGGCTGAGCTCTGGGAGTCCTCCTGAATAAAGGGAGGAGGGATTGTGTGAGCCAGGGGAGTCAAGGTCATGCTGAGGAAGAATTTTTGAAGGAATTCCATAATTTCTCTTAAATGTTTCTTATCAATGTTACAGATTTCTCTGGACTAGCAATAGAATCATAAAGACTGGGAAATAGTTCCTTTCTTCTTGGTACTTGACTTAGAACACCACAGATACTTCTGGAATGTTTTTTATTTTCTCTCAAATAGCAGTACATGACAGAAACTGGTTTCCGCACAGCTGTGTACTACAGGAAGCAGTGATGCCACATGCAGAGATCTTTCTGGTTCCTGGAGCCTCTGCCCCTCTTAAATCCTTTCATGCAGATCTATCCCTCATTTTCCATTACTCTTTGAAGTGAAAGTAAAGACATTAGTCAGAAAATCTCATTAAACATGTATGCATGTATGCGAACATATGTGTAAAGACATGTATAGTTTAGTTAATTCTCATAGTATCCACAGGTAAGCACAGCCAGTTCTCAGCATCAATACAGTTAAGTAAGCTCACATTTACTAATGGAATCCTCAGTCCTGTGGTTTTCTTCTTAAATAACATTTTCCCCATTAATTATCCCTTTTTGCACAATCAGCTCACCCCCCACCAAAGCAGAAAGAAACCCAACAGCATTAATTATACCGTCAATATAATTAATACCTGCCACACTTAAATAGTCATCACATTCCGTTCATGAATGGCATAAAGAATTTCACATAGTGCTGTGTGTTACATAAACCGCACTGAGCAGGAAATGTTCTTGGCCAGTCAATGGCTTCAGTAGAAAGATGGGGAATTCAAACATACCACCTCAGAACAAAACCCCAACTTAACAAGTTATTGAAAACGTCTATTTGCAGAGCCCAGTCCCTTCCCACCCCTGAGTGTCTCATGGACATAGTAGATCTGGGAGACAATTGCCCTGCTTCTTTCAGCTGTCAGACTCAGACATGGAAACGTCCAAAGAAAGGCCTTTAGAAGATGTTGATCATCAACTGCCTCCTATCTCGGTCAGCTGTCCTTATGGCAGGTACAGAAACAGTACGCAGAGATCACTCATCCTGTTAATTAGTAGAAAGATATTTTAGGGCAGCGATTGACATTGACATGTTGTGAACATACTAAGTTTTCCACAACTCATTTTCATCAAGAGCTTCTCGTGGATCCTTCCTCCCCTCTCCATAGTTAAAATACTCTACCTGATCTATACTACTTATTCAAATTTCAATATCAATGTCCATTCACATGCTAGGCCTTTACATATAGTTACCATGAACTTTTGTGTTCCGTCTTCCTCTGTACCCTAATGAAATAGTTATTGATTAAGTATCTAATACTAGTTAGGACCAATGGAGTCTCCTTCAAAAAAAGGGATACTACAGATGAAGAGGGACCTCTAGTCCTGCTTTTCATTAACCTCCATCCAGTTTCCTGGCAGAACACAGCAAAAATCCAGAGTGTCTAGGAACTTGGATCTCTATGTATGAGATGCTTTTGTTGTTTTATACTTAATCTTTAAAAGCTTTAGATGTCTAACATTCACCTCAAATTATGCGTGATCATTTAATTCAGAAAGGTTATTTCTTAAGATCCTGCAGAGGGACCTGGAGGCAGAAGAAAGCAGCCGCCATCATCCCCCACCACTCAGACCTCGCCCCTCCACCCTCCGGTAGAGAGGTGAGTTCCCTGACCTCTTGCAGCCCACAACCCCCTTCCTTGACTCCCCTGACCTACAGCCACAGGACCCCTCCTGCTGCCAAACCCCACAGAGGGATCTGGAGGCAGAAGAAAGCAGTCACCATGACCAGCCACAATTCTGATCTTGCCCCTCCATCTTGGGGTTGGAGGGGAGACACAGACAGGGGGTAAGGGGGGAGGGAGGAGAAGATAGAGCCTAGAACCCATACCCTCTATGAGAGGGAGAGACTCCACCTATACCCACTGGAAGAAGAGATGGGAAGAAGACAGTATAAGAACACATCCAACAACAGAAAAACTTTTTTTTGCAAGACAGAAAATTAGTTTATTTTCTTAGTTCATAATGCTCATTTTTGAAACACTCTCTATGCTCTTCCATCTGAAACAGTACATGAACACAGCTGATTCTGCTTCAGTCTCTATTATGAATAATCAAAGAACATTGCCCAATACATATACAGTGTTGTTCATGGTGAAACTGCAAAGAATTTTTCGGTTGTTTTTCAGTCTGTCTCATGGTAGCTTTCTGAGAGTAGAATGTTGCCACCCAAACAATAGTCCAATGACCTCAAGATATGAATTATGACTACTAAAAGTCCTTCTTGAACTTAAAAGGGGGTGGGGAACATCAAAACACATTAAAAACAATAAAGAATCAAACAATCAGGAAATTAAAAGCAAAACTTCAACCAGGATATTACAGTTTGCATTTCACAATGTATTCCTCTTTAAAAACAAACTTTAAAATGGATGTTGGAATCATGGGTTAGCCTGTGATATACTACTAACAATCCTATGGGCCAGCCTGTGATGTGCTGTGCTGACAATGCTAACTGTGCTGTTTTATTGAGTGGGATTACCATTTTGAACACAGAAGTAAATTTTCATTGAGGATTTCAAGGTGAGTTGTAAGGAGAAATTCACTCCCTGTTCTTCTAGGATTGACTTCATCCCTACCACTCTCCAATTATGCTACTCTGCTCCTACTGCCACCTTTTCTCCTAATGTATACATTTTCCAGGCTTCAGGAAAAGAAAAATCTCTGCATAATTCAGGGCTCTTTTGGTAGGGATACACTGTTAGAACAGGTGCTTCTATTAAGCTGTTGGGCTGTTAAAACAGCTGCAAAATTCAGATAAGCACATGTCTATGGCTGAGATGGATGCAATAATGCCTTAACCACTACTACATACTAGGCACACAGTTGCTATCACATACTGTGCATAGATATTTGACACACTGATGCTCCAGTTCATCACCACAACCCTTGAGACAGGCGGTGCTATCATTATTGTATGAATGAAGATCTTCTGCAAACCATACAGTACTTCTTAGGACTTAATTCCAAAGCCCTGCTTAAAGCCAAACAGTATATCTATATAATGCTATCCCTGACAGTTCTGAGTCTCAGAAGTGACAATTAAAAAGAAAGGGTTGGAAATTCAACAGTAAAGAGGATGTCAACGAAAACCCTATCCTTGTACAAGTAAAAGTTATGATTATGATAGAAATAGGAATGAGCATTTTAGGGGTGTTTTCCTGAGTTAAGTACTGCTTTGATAATATGGAAATTATTTTAGACAAAATACTGTAAAAGTAGCTCTTCTCCCACAGAAAATCAAATCATAGGCAAGAAAAATAGTCTTGTTCACATGAAAACAATATAACTTTATCTTAAATGCCATTGCCTTTTGTTGAAAAGGCAGTTGATATGTCTACAACAGAAAAACTTATATGACACCACTAGAATCTCGGGACTCTGCAACTGTAAGACTGGACCATCCCAGTGCAGATGAAATAGAAGAGAATGACCTTAAAAACAACCTCAAGATAATGATAGAGGCCCTCAAAGATGATGTGAGAAAATTCCTTAAAGAAATGGAAGAAAACGCAAACCAAAAAATTCAAGAAATCCACAAATTTATAAAAGAAAGCAAGGAAAGCCAAGAAAAAAAATCAAACAGATGAGCGAAACAATTCAAACAGTTCAAGACCTGAAAATCGAAATGGAGACAATAAAAAATCCCCCAAAACTGAGGTAAGGCTGGAAATAGGAAAGCTGAATAAATAATCAGGAACTACAGATGTAAGCATAACTGACAGAATACAAGAGATGGAAGACAGAATCTCAGGTGCTGAAGTTAAACTAGAGGAAATAGATTCATTGACAAAAGAAAGTCTTAAAACCAAAAAACCCTTAACACAAAATATTCAGAAAATATGGGACATTATGAAAAGGACCAAACCTAAGAATAATAAGAATAGAAGAAGACAAAGAAGCTCAGCTCAATGGTGCAGAAAACATATTCAACAAAATCATAGAAGAAAACTTTCCCAACCTGAAAAAGGAGATGCCTATGAAAGTACAAGAAGCTTACAGAACACTAAATAGATCGCCCCCCCAAAAGTTCCCTTACCACATAATAATCAAAACATCAAGCATACAGATTAGAGAAAGAATATTTAGAGCAGCAAAGGAAAAAGGCCAAGTAACATATAAAGGCAAACCTATCAGAACTGACTTCTCCATGGAAACTCTGAAAGCCAGAAGGTCCTGGATAGATGTACTACAAACACTAAGAGACAGCAGATTCCAACCTAGACTACTATTCCCAGTAAAACTCTCAGTCACTATAGACAGAGAAAACAAGATAATCCATGACAAAAGCAGATTTACACAATACGTATCCACAAATTCAGGCCTACAGAAAGTTCTACAAGGAAAACTCCAACACCAGGAAGTTAACTACACTCACAATAACATGGGCAATAGATAATCTAACTTTACCAGAAGCCAAAAATAGGGGGAAAACTCATACACAATACCACTACCAAAAATGGATCCAAATAAAACCAAGAATCAACAATCAATGGTCATTAATATGCCTGAATATCAATGGTCTTAACTCACCTATGAAAAGACAGGCTAACAGAATGGATACAAAGACAGAATCCATCCTTCTGCTGCGTACAAGAAGCATACCTCAGCTTCAAAGACAGACGTTACCTCAGAGTAAAGGGTTTCGAAAAGATTTTCCAATCAAATGGACATAAAAAGAAAGCAGGTGTAGCTATCCTAATATCTAGCAAAATAGAATTCAAAGTAAAATTAATCAAAAGAGATGAAGAAGATCATTTCATATTCATCATAGGAAAAAGTCCATCAGGATGAAGTTTCAATTCTGAACATCTATGCCCCAGATACAAAGGCACCCACATTCATAAAAGAAACATTATTAGAACTCAAATCACACATTAAACCCCACACACTTATAGTGGGAGACTTCAATGCCCCACTGTCACCACTGGACAGGTCCACCATACAGAAACTTAACAAAAAAACAAAGAAACAAACAGAAGTTATGACCCAATTGGGTTTAAGACACTTCTATAGAACAATCTATCCAAACACAAAAGAATAATTAACTCACACACCCTTGAACACCTGATCTTTGACAAAGAAACTAAAACAATGGAAAAAAGAAAGCATCTTCAACTGAATGCTGACATGTAAAAGGCTGCAGATAGATCCATACCTATCACCATGCACACAACTTAAGTCCAAATGGATCAAAGACCTCAACGCAAATCCAGCCACACTGAACCGCTTAGAAGAAAAAGTGAGAAGTACCATTGAACGAATTGGTACAGGAGACTGCTTCCTGAACATAACTCACAGACACTGAGATCGACAATTAATAAATGGGACCTCCTGAAACTGCAAAGGTTTTGCAAGGCAAAGGACACAGTCAACAAGACAAAATGACAGACCACAGAATGGGAAAAGATATTCACCAACCCCACATCTAACAGAGGGTTGATCTCCAAAATTTATAAAGAACTCAAGAAGTTAGTCTCCAAAACACCAAGGGATCCAATTGAAAGTGTGATACAGAACTAAATAGAGAATTCTCAACAAAGGAATCTAAAATGGCTGAGAGACACCTGAGAAAGTGCTGAACATCCTTAGCCATCAGGGAAATGCAAATCAAAACAACTCTGAGATACCATCTCACTCCTATCAGAATGGCTAAAATAAAAAACACCAATGACAATTTATGCTGGAGAGGATGTGGAAAAAGGGGAACACTTCTCTGCTGCTGGTGGGAGTGCCAACTTTGGAGATCCCTATGGAGATTCCTCAGGAAAATGGAAATCAGGCTACCACAAGACCCAGAAATTCCACTCTTAGGCCTATACTCAAAAGATGTACATTTATACAATAAGGACTTCTGTTCCACTATGTTCATAGCAGCATTATTTGTAATAGCCAGAACCTGGAAGCAACGTAGATGCCCCTCAACTGAAGAGTGGCACAATGAAGTACTACTCAGTGGAAAGAAAAGTGGAATCTTGAAATTTGCAAGCAAATGGGTAGCACTGGAAGAAACCATCCTCAGTTAAGTAACCCAGTCACAAAAATACAAACATGGTATGCACTCACTCATATATGGATTTTAGACATTTATCAGGGGATTTCCAGCCTACAATCCCACTGCCAGAGAGTCTGGGAAACAGGGAGATCCCTAAGAGAGCTATGCATGGTAACCTGGAGCAGGGGAATGAGACGAGATCTCCTGACGAGGTTGGGAGCATGCAGGAAAGGAGGGGAAAGGAAGATGGGATAAAGAGAGAGGGAAAAGAGGAGGGGGGAGGAGGACATGGGTGAGCAGGAAGGTTGAGTCAGGGTAAGAATAGAGGAGATCAGGATGAGAGATACCATAATACAGGGAGCCATTATAGGTTGGAAGAGAGATCTGGCACTAATGCAATTTTTAGAGATCTACAAGAATGATACCCACTAGCATTAAGGCTATCTTAAATGCCCTCCCATGATAATGAGATTGATGACTACCTTATATGCCATCCTAGAATCCTCATCCAGTGGCTGGGGGGAGCAGAGGCAGACACCCACAGCTAAAAACCAAACTAAAGTCATGGAACCCAGCTGCAAAGAGAAGTTAAGAGTAAAGGATTCAATACCCAGCTAGTGAAACCCACAAAGGCAGCTGACCTAAACAAGGGGCAAAGCACGGACCCCAGAATGGTGACTGAGAGGCCAGCATGGGACTGATCCAGACCCCCTGAACCTGGGTTTCAGAGAGGAGGCCTCAACAATCTATGGGGCCTCAGATAGTATATCAGGATTTATCCCTGACCCACAAATGGACTTTGGGATCCCACTCCACATGGAAGGAGGCTTTCTCAGCCTGGCCACATGGGGGAGGGCCTAGGCCCTGCCCGGAATGATATAACAGACTTTGAAAATCCCCCATGGAAGGCCTTACCTTCCCTGGGGAGCAGAGGGGAAAATGGAGTGGGGTGTTGGGAGGATTGGGGGAAAGGGGAGAAGGGGAGGGAAAGGGAGCTAGGAGTAAAATGTGTAAAAAGTTAAATAAAAATTATTATTAAAAAAATGAAAATAAAAAACCTTGTATCCACACTAACATACCAGAAAGAGTCATCATGTTTGCACTGTGTGAAAAATGTTATTTACCACTAAGCTCCTGCAGAGCTCCATCTGAGAGACCCGCCTCAAATGTATGACACTGCATTATGCAATCCATCATGACAGGCACTGTCTCTGGCCACCACCTACAACTGTTCCACTGAGTAAACATTTTCCAAATGACAAGCAACTGACTTAAAAAAAACTTTTGGCTCATAATCCATTTATAAATTGGGAACTGTTTGTACTAATACAAATGCTTTTAGTCCTTGCCATAGGATTTTTTTTAAAGAAAAAAAATTCTTTCAATTTCTATGGAAACAACCATGTCTTCAAGTTATATGGCTGCTTTTTTCCTCTACATTTCAATCTGGCTACCAGCAAACTTCCTAGTATGTATATCTAGCTGGGAACATAGCCTATCCACAACAAATAAGATAAATGAGAAGGCAAGATTGAACGGAACTCATTTTTACATAAGAGCCTTTGATTCTGGGCTTTGTTCCTTGGCTTTAGAATTCAATTTTCCTGCTCAATTTTCTGCTGTTCAAATGATGCAGTCATTTTGGTGCTTGTGTAAGACTAGTTTGGGTCCTGTTCTGAGAGCGACAGTGTTGGTGAAAGGCTCACAGGGACCTGGCTCCTTCTTTTCATTCTTTGTTAAGGTTCTTTGTATCTCTAAAGCAACCAAAAGCACTTGCAGGTGAAAATCAGAATGTGGTCAGTGAACACTGTGATTGGCTGTGATTGGTGCATTCTGGATGCTTTGTTCTTCGTAGGAGACAGTGTTGGCTGATAGGAACAAGATTAGTGGCGTTGTATAGACAAATCCTAGAGGTCGCTGGGATCAAACTTTGAGTAGCCTAGCTTCATTTTAGACTGAGGCCTTTGGCTTCATTGGTCTGTAGCCAGCTTCTCCCAGAAGCCAAAAGCATTTTGTTCATCCCAGAAGATTATCTCTATTCCTGCTGCTATCCTCCATTCAGGTGTCATGTATAGCAAAGAAATGTCATTCTAGTAGCAAGCTGCTCATGCTCCTTCCCAGATGGAGACAATAGAGGATGGAAAGCAACACAGGAAGAAAAGAGAATCTGTGGTCAGTCCCTCAGAGAGAGGTTGTAGGGAGACATGTGCAGATAAGGTCTTGCAAATTTGGCTTTCTGTATATATATATATTTCTTTTAAGGTGGGCTGCCTCTTTCTTCTTACTTATGGTTGGGACAATTATATGCTTTAAGAAGTCTGAAGATTGGGCTGGAGAGATGGCTCAGTGGTTAAGAGCATCAGCTACTCTTCCAAGGATCCTGAGTTCAATTCCTAGCAACCACATTGTGGTTCATATTTGTCTGTAATGGGAGCTAATTCACTTTTCTGGTATGCATGAAGACATATATATATATATATAAAGAAGTTTTAAGGCCTCTCATGTTTAAAGATACCTATTTGAAAGTGAGCTCAACTCTTGTCAAAATTAAAAGTAAACTCCATGTAACCCATAGGAAGTCCCTATTAGTGAGCTTTTCATCTACATTAGCAGATCTATAAACTTTAGTCCTCAAACTAAATCTGTCTCACTGACTTCTTTTTTGTCATTGTTGTTTGTTTTGCTTTGTTTCTACCTACTAATTAATTTTCTTAAAGTTCAAATGTTTGGAAAATACCAACAGAAGGGAACATATGCAAATCATTTAAATTATTTAAACTTCCATTTTCATTGTATATAAATGATGTGTTCACCCAACAATGGAGCTGATTATCTGCAAATAATGACTATAACCTTTGATACACTAGATGCTATATGTTCCTTTCTCATTAAGAATCTTCAACTCCTACTCCATGTATGCTGAGAATTCGTGCTGTTACAGGGATGTGCGTTAATGCCTGGAGCCAGGGACCAGTGAAGCAGAGAGAGAATCCAGAAGCAACAGAAGAAAATATACTTCTGAAGATACTGTGACTTGTTGGAAGTTAGAGATGTTCTTTATTTGCTCTTAAGAAGTTAAGCACATATTGTGTCTTTTTAATAAAAAGAGTCAGAAGTTTATTAAAAGTTGAACAAGAACCTGTGAGATATCTCAATGTGTAAGGAAGGTTATGCAAGACGAATGGTCTGAGGTCCATCCTTGGAACCCACAGTAGAATGAGAGAACTAGGTTGAAAGTTGTCCTCTTACCCCCACATCGTATCATGACAAATGTGTGTTTGCACCTCAACATAGGTACATCATACATGAATGATGATGACGATGGCGATGATGATGGGCAAACGAGAACACAGAAAACAAGGGTGGAATAGTGGAATAGCTATGGCTATATCACAGACCTTCCTTTTCTCTACCACTGACTTTTGTTTCTCCTCCCACTGTTTCCTGAGTCCCTCTTGAACTGAGAAGAGGGAAAGAGAGGAAATCATAGACAGGGTATAGGAATGGGAGGGCAATTCCTCTAAAAGTGGAGGACAGAGAATTATTTTATAACTAAATCAGCTCCAAGTAGTAAAGAAAAAAGCAGAAACAGAAGTAGAAAGAGAGAAATGAGTGGAGCTAGTGAGAGGGGCTTGCCAAATAGCTCTAAGTTATACATGGACTTATTGTCTCTTCATTTCATGAATTAAGCTTTGTGAAAGGGCTGCACACGAACATCTGTTGATTGATAGGGAGAGAGGTAGATGGAAAACTGATATACTGACGGATTAGAATAGAGAAAAGAATAATCAGAAGACTTGAGGGAGACAGAGGATCAAAAATTAGTTTTTACCAACAGTGACATGTTAAAAAAAAAACAGTTTTTGTACTTCTACCATTGGTCTTTTTTGTTTTTTTAAACAGTGAAATTTATTCCTCACACTTCTGGAGGCTTGAAGTCTAGAATCAAAGTGCCAGAATGGATGGATTCTTCTCATGGTTCATTTCTTGGTTCAAAAAGAGTTGAGTTTTTCCTAGATTTTTTAATTTAAATTAGGAATAATCTTATTTTACATATCAATCCAAGTTCCCTCTCCCTCCCATGCCTCCCACTGAGCCCCATCCCATCCCTCTTCTGCTCCCCAAGGATGGTGAGGACTTCTAGGGGTAATCATCAAAGTCTGTCAGATCATTTGGGGCAGAGCCTAGGCCCTCCCCCATGTGTCTGGCTGAGAGAGTATCCCTCTATGGGGAATGGGCTCCCAAAGTCTATTCGTACACTAGGGTTAATTAGTGTTCCAGTATCAGAGAGCCCCCATAGACTTCCCAGGTCTCCTAACTGACACCCACGTTCAGGAGGCCTCGTTAGGTCCTATGCTGGTTGCCTAGATGTCTGTTTGGGGCCCATGAGCTCCCCCCTTGTTCAGGTTAGCTGTTTCTGTGGGTTTCCTCAGCCTGGTCTTAACCCCTTTGCTCATCATTCCTCCCTCTCTACAACTAGATTCCAGGAGTTCAGTTCAGTGTTTAGCTGTGGGTGTCTGCTTCTGCTTCCATCAGCTACTGCATGAAGGTTTTAGGATGGCATACAAGGTAGTCATCAATTTCATTATAGGGGAAAGACATTTAAGGTAGCCTCTCCACTATTGCTTAGATTCTTAGTTGGGATCATCCTTGTATATCTCTGGACATTTCCCTAGTACCAGGTTTTTCTTTAATCCTGTAATGGCTCCCTCTATTATGGTATCTCTTTTCTTGCTCTCCTCTATTCTTCCCCCACTTGATCTTCCTACTCTCTTATGTCCTCCTCTCCCCTCCTTTTCTTCCCTCCTCTTTCTCCTAACTCCCTCTTTCTTCCCCCATCCTCCCAATTTGCTCAGGAGATCTTATCTCTTTCCCCTTAACTTAAACATAAGCTTACTATATAAAAGACATAAAGTAGTTGCAGTTATGCTGTCCTTAAACCATGTACACTTCTCTTTCTCAAGATGTTTCCACAGAGTGTTTTCCAAGGCCCCTCTGCCACACTTTTGAAAGATAATTGTCATATTCTCATCCAGGTGGAAAGAGTCACTCTGGTTTCAGGGAAGTCAGTTTGAATTTAACGGCAAAGAAAAAGAAGGGTATGAAAATACGTCTACAGTCTCCATGTATGGCATAACTGCCTTGAGTTGCTTGTAGTAGTTGATTCCATTGCAAACAATATAGCTGAGTTGACTTCTCACACATTTAAGCTGTGTTGTTGTTCTTCTAAATGTTAGCTCACAATGCCTGTGCATTGGGTTCATCTGGTGTAGATTTGGACAATGGGTTAAGATGCCATTTCTTCACTTTAAACCATCAGCTCTACAAAGACTAGCTGATTAGAATTTCTGTGAAACTCAAATGAATATGAACATTAAGGATCAATTCACTGACAAAATGACCAAGACAACACTAGGTTTTGTTTAAAGACTTTTCCATCTTTTTTTTAGTCTTTGCTTCACTTTCTGGATGGCTTTTCTGTATAAAGGACAGAAATTAGGGAGGGAAATGATTTCTATTGTACAGCTTATTATAATTGGACAAAAATGTGAGGATAACATGAAATAGCTGTTTTCTTTGTGCAGAAGCTTTATCCAAATCAAGAGTGTACTTCAAGGCAGTAACACACACATTCTCCTGTTTTTTCCCCTCAATGATGAAAACCGTTGTCAGATGGTTATGCCTCTAATAGGTGCTGAGTTCTGTTTCCTTGAACTGATCTGCAAAGGGTTTGTTTATGCTCTGCTTTCGCCTGTGAAGAGATTGAACTCTGTGTTCCTACATGAAAGTTACATGAAAGCATGTGAAGGTCAGAGAAATATCATCAGATTAAGTGCCTTATAATTCTGACAATGAATTGTAGAGATAAAGAAATGCTTTAGAATCCCATGATTCTTTTACAGTATATAACTGGTTTGGGAATGGGATGAGGAAGGCATTTGCATTTTTAATTCAGGGAGGATATCTTGAGAATTACTATGAAAATGATTCAATGAGTCATCAAAAATATGCTAATGGGTGTGGGGTGTGGGGGTGATGCCATTAATCCTAGTACTAAGAAAGCAGAGGCAGGTAGATCTCTGTGAGTTCTAGGCCAGCCAGTTCTACATAGTGAGCACTCAGGGCTGCTGCAGAATGAGGCTCTGGTTCAGAGACAGACCGAGAGAGAGAGAGAGAGAGAGAGAGAGAGAGAGAGAGAGAGAGAGAGAGAGACAGAGAGAGAGAGAGACAGAGAGAGAGACAGAGACAGAGACAGAGACATGGAGAGAGAGACAGAGAGAGAGACAGACAGGCAGAGACAGACAAACAGAGACAGAGAGAGGGACAGAGACACAGAGAAAAAGAGATAAAGACACAGAGAGAGACAGAAAGAGGTAGGGAAGCAGGTATCTAATGGAAATGAATGAATAGTTAACAGCAGATTCCTGCCTGGATGCTTGACAAG
Organism: Mesocricetus auratus; assembly: GCF_017639785.1. NCBI lineage: Eukaryota > Metazoa > Chordata > Mammalia > Rodentia > Cricetidae > Mesocricetus > Mesocricetus auratus. The sequence continues at coordinate 461,610 of NW_024429198.1, read as the reverse complement.
GTGCAGTATTTTGAATAGGCTAAGTGTCACATGAATAACAGCAGAATGCAGCAACTTCAGACAAGACACCAGTAACTGTCTGCAGCTATCTGGCACAGCGTCCAGGGCAATGTTGCTTGGTGGACATCACTTTCAAAACATAAACTACAAGTCTAATCCTGAGAAAAGTGCCATGAGATAGAAAAATGCAAGGAATTAGATTATTATATCAGAGCACAGGGTTCATTCACAAGAGCCTCTCAAGGAAGCAAAATCATATATAAACTATATTGGACTATGGCATAGCAATGATCTGAAGCTAGGATCTATAATCAAGGGTCAATGACTGCCATAGATCAGATATTCAAATGAGGTGGACTAAATTCCCTGAGGAAGACTTCAAAGAAGCAATTTGAGGAAACTCTTCAAGAGTTCCCACAGCAATCAGAGCCTCTTCTCAGTGTGCCTCGGAGGGTGAAAAAGAAATGCTTAAGTGTAGCTTTTTAATTTTTGTTTCTATTTTCATGTATACTAAAAAGCACATGGCACAGTCTAAAATTGCTATGGACTGAGTACTGTGCTTCCAAAATCATATTTTAAAGCTGTAATAGTTTTAAAGCTACCACGTATACAGGAGTGAGACTTCTGGGACGTAACACCATGCAGGCTCCAAACTATGAGGTAAGTGCCCTTTGAGAATAGCCAAGGAAGAGCTTGTATCCTTTCTCTCTGCCATATGATGATTCAAAGGGAGGACAACCATCTACAACCTAGAAATGAGGCTTGCTGGAATCTTGATTCCAGATAGTAGACTGTGTAACTGCACACACAAAGTAGACAAGAGACAGTGATGAGAGAAATTGTGTAATTTAGAACAGGTTATTAATCACCACTGTAACCTTTTGTCATTTGCAGAATGAGGACATGAAATCTCAGTGGTATCTGTCAGCCCTCCCATTTACAATTTTTGATATTAAGTCTTGAGCCTCAAAATTGGCTCTGACACATGTAAATGAGGACATCTAGGTTCTTGGCAGTCCCTACTGAAAAGGCTTAGGTTTTGAAGAGCTTTTAAGATTAGTGAAATCTAGCATGATAATCTCTCAGCTGTTCTTACTGTGGTGTTTTCCCACTAAGGGTCTATCCACCCACAGTTCTACAGGTTTCCAGGCTGCCTACACTTGCTGAGCCATACCCATGCCTATAAACCATGTTCCTATCAGTTAGATATTTCTACAGAGCAAACTACTCCCAGTCCTAGTGACTTAAATTTTAAGCCTTACAATAATCAGGTATTTATTTTGTCATGCATTATAGATAGGCTAGGCAAATGGTTGATCTGGAATGACATAAACTGATCTCAGCTAGTATCACTTATAATTCTATAATCAATTTGTTGATCTGGCCTGGATTATCTAAGATGCTTTACATGAAATAAGAGGGTTTCACAAGAAATCATAAGCATGCCACTGTTCTTATGCCTACATTTGGAACTGCCATCATCTTCCCACATTTACTTAGCAATCTATGAGGCCAAACTCTACTTCTAAATAGAAGGAATTATGAAAACAAATTCTAAAGGACATCACTGTTGAGAAAAAATCCAGAAATTATTGAAACTGTGGGTCATTTCTTTTGTAATCAATTTATCATTAAAACCTAATTTTTCTTCTAATCTTTCAGAACATAGCTAAGTGACAGTTAACAATGTTTCATGAATAAGGGCTATGGATTCTTTGGAAATTCAAGGATGATTTAGTCTTTAATTGCACTATTATTAGTACACTGTGAAAGTTGAGTACTTAAGAAATTCTTGTTGAAATGGCAGGAAACTAATTTATAAAGACATTTTAATGCTTATAATTGTAAAAAAGATTTACCTATCCCCTCTTTCTTAAATGTTTAGTAGTAAATTTAGAGGTGTGTTTAGTAGAATATCTCTTGTATTGGTCTGGACTGTTTTATATCATTATTGAAATGCAAAGCTAGACGCATACTACATAATACACACACACACACACACATACACACACACATTCTCATTTAGCTTGTAACTTATTTTCTTCTGGAGTCTTAGTCCATTTCTTCATTACTGAGCATCTTACTAGTATCTGTCAAAAGCTGGATAAAAAGAAGGAACCTAATGCAATTGGGGAATTCTCAAAATAGAGAGGTTGAGCTACTCTGAAATGATGCTGTCTTATAGCTCTATGGTTCATTTTCTGTATGGCTTAAGACAAAGTAGCTTATCTTTCCTTCTTACACTGGATGCTTTGGGGGGTATTTTATAACCTTGAAAAGATAACTGCTTTGGTTCCCTATGTGTGCGTCTCTGTTACCTGCATAATGGAGTTGTTAAAACCTCAGTCACCATTTAAATTTATGTTGAATGCCTGCACTCGCAGAAACTGATAGAGAGAGGCAGGAGGATCGACAGTTCCAGGTCACTCTTGGTCATACCATGAGTTCAAAGCTAGGCATTGTCACACAAGCTAATACTCATTATAATCATAGTTGGATCTAGAATCATCTAAAATCAAGTCTCTAGACACACCTGTGAGGAACTGTCTTGGTTAAGTAAGCCGCTGGCCAGGCCTGTGGAAGACTGTCTTGAATTGGTTAACTAAAGTAGGAAAATTCATTCTAAAAGTGGGTGGTACTATTGCCTGAGCCTGTGTCCTAGACTGCACAAAAAGAAGAAGGTAAAGATGTATGATCATCCCTGTCTTCTGATGTGAATGTAATGTGGCAGGTTACCTCAAGTGTCCACTTCTGGGACTTTTTTTCAGCAACTGGTTCTTACCATCAAGGACTGAGTAAGTTAAGGCTCGCTTACTGTCTTATTTTAAATACATAAGGAATTATTCTCAAAGGAGGGCAGAACATTGAGCCACAATGAACAACTTAATAGTTCCTAGTGAGAGAATCTCTACACAAAATAGTAATATGGACAGCAACTTCATTTCCTATTAATTTTGCAATAAGTGTTTCTCCAAGGAACAATGAAAACACTGGAACAAATAGCATTTGTTCATATTGTTTTCATCACTGTGGTTTTTGATTATTGTTAACATTGACAATTGCATAGAGTTCTATTAGTCCTCTTCTGTTCCCTTTGTAAACAGAAATTGTAATAGAACGTATTCAATAGAATATCTGTCAGAGTTAAATTACCTAATTAAAGTGAATTTTAACTCGAGTGTATGGTACATAGTAACTAATCACCACCACTAACTCTGGCAATTTGATTCATGGGTTAGTCATTGCTCTAGCACAAAATGGGCCTGGGTGTTTTCTCTCAATGTGATGGCGCTGCATTCTAATTGAGTATGGAGTTAGGTACTATCATTGATCAAAATCATATTAATAATTCATCTAAGTAATAGTGGAGAGCCTATCTTAAATGCTTTTCCTCTATAATGAGATTGATAACTATCTTATATGCCATCATAGTCCCTTTACCCAACAGCTGATGGAAGCAGAAGAAGAGAGCCACAGCTAAACACTGAGCAGAACTCCTGGAATCCAGTTGTAGAGACGGAAGAATGATGAGCAAAGGGATCAGGACCATGTTGGAGAAAACCACAGAAACAGCTGACCTGAGTTATTGGGAAATCATGGACTCCAGTCTGACAGCTTGAGGAACCAGCGTGGGACCAAACCAGGCCCCCGAATGTGGGTATGAATTGGGGGACGAGGGCAGTCTATGAGGCCCTCTGGCAGTGGAACCAATATTTATCCCTAGTGCATGGAATTTGGGAGCCCATTCCCATTGGAGGGATAATCTTTCAGCCTAGATACATGAGGGAGGGCCTAGAGCCTGCCCTAAATAATGTGACGGACTTTGATGATCCCCAATGGGAGGCCTCACCCTCCCAGAAGAGTGGAAGGGTGGTGGGGTGGGGGATTGTTTGGGAACATGGGAGGACCGGAGGGAGAAGGAACTGGGATTGGTATGCAAAATAAGATTGTCTTTAATTTAAATAAAGTAAAAAATAAAACAAACAAAAAAAACCCCAAGAAAATAAAAGATCACTTTATCCACAGAATTCACCTAATAAAAAGGAATCTAAAACACAGTAATACCATTACCCAAAACATAAATATTTTATCTCTACAAAAAGATTTTGAGGAAAAATTTCAGCATCCAAAAGATGTTTATAATCCCCAGATGCATGAAATAGACTGGCAAAGCAAAATGGCTATTATTGCCAAATAGGGGAGGTATATAAATATATGTTTATCATATTGTATTAAAAGACATTTCTTTAATTAAAAACTATATCCCTAAAATGAAAACACATATTTTAATTGTTTGAGTTAAAATATAAGAGAATTTTATATGAGCCAAAGGTACCATAACTAAATTTTACGGATCATTGATGGAGAAAGGATACCTTGCTTCATGGATGTCAATTAATTAGTATACCAGAATATTTATAAATGGAAAAATGTATCTCTTGGGGAAATGCCCAAGGAATGGCATACAGAAAACTCAATGGCCAATAAATGACAGCGCATTCTATTTCCACAATAAAAATTTAAAGCAACAATGGCAGTCTATAACATTCTTCAGCCTCACAAAAATGTTAAAGTCTGGAAAAATCAACAGTAAGTAATTGAGAACATGAGTCAATTGCTGAATGGGATAAGAATTGGTATCATCTTGGGAGTCTTTATCATATCTAGAAAATGGAATAGCATGTAAACTCTATAATCTTGATATAACAATGGCCACCAAATGCTCAGAGAATTCTACATAAGACATAGTGTGTATATATGACATGTACAGGATTAGCTATAGACACACCATATATAAAATTCTTTGGAATTATTGAAGGTTCCAAGAGTGAACCTATTACCGTTTATTTTTATAAGTGACCACAAGATCAAATTTCCCTCTAAATTCACGTTGCTGTACCAACAACTTAGTGTGACTCTTTGACCTCATTGGAGAAGTTTCTTTGATTAGTTGATGCCGTTTAAAACAGAAACTCACTGTTTTTCAAAGTGCAGAAAAAACTTGTCTGTGGTGCACTTATCCACAATCACACCTCTCCAGGGCTCAGAAACTATCATGGAAGGGATGACTGAAAAATTATAAAAGCCAAGAGGTTGGCGAGGCTGACCTGCTACACATATGATATTACATCAGATGTAATTGACTGCACAATATCAGGCCAATAAGTGGTCCAGAAGGGAGTGGGTAGAAGCACAGGATCCCCCACTTCTGTCTGAAGAACTATTGACAGTTGATGGCTTCTGGGGTAGAGTCAGTTTTCTTTAGGGGCTCTGGGAGGTCAACTACACTGCAGTGGGTTAAAAGATAAAATAAAAGAGAATATGAAGTTGGGAGGGGGTGAACAGGTGAGGAGAAGAGTTAGGAAGACTCTACAATCATTGTATTCATGAATGAAACTCTCAAGAACTAGTAAAAATATTATATCAGAAGGAACATCAGTTGTTCCCATAATATATTTAAAACCAAACAATTCCTTATGTAAATATAATCAAATGTGAGAATGTCAAAGACAGTATTTGGTGCGTGCGTGCGTGTGTGTGTGTGTGTACATGTTGTAAAAATTATATTTAAAGGACAATTTTGCATTCTTGAAACAATAGTAATAAAAAGGAAAACTTACCAATAATTTATTGAGTCTCTAATAAATCAATGCATATGACACCTCACTTTTTCAGCTGCCATGTGAACTCATCATTAGTATTCCTATAAGAAATCCTCAAATATGACTTAAATCTTACTGGACTTTTACCTTATAAGCTTCATTGAAAGTAATAAGCAAAATATTACAGAAAAAGAAACAGTGATAGCAATATGTTTAAAATACAGTTGGGTTGTCAGCATGCACTTGTAATAACAGAACTTGGGGACTGGTATAGGAGCCTTATGAGCGCAAGGCTAGCCTTGAAGACCTAGTCAACTCCAAGTGAATTCAAGCTTCATAGCAAGATGCCATCTCAGAAACAAAAATAAACAAGGCACACATTTAATTTTAAATGAATAATATGAAATGCATATAAGTAAATATATAAAATCCTGTAATATTATACCAAACAACACAATATTGTTTGTTGATTATAATATCAAATGACCAATAACTTTTTCCATCTTGTTTTTTGTATGGTAACCTTTTCCACTCTTTAGAAAATAAAACATTGAAAATATTAACTCTAAATTTTAGTAAGAACAGGATTTATTTCCTGTTTTAATAAAAGCTTTGACAAAGCCGGGCCTTGGTGGCGCACGTCTTTAATCCCAGCACTCGGGAGGCAGAGGCAGGCGGATCTCTGTGAGTTCGAGGCCAGCCTGGTCTACAAAGTGAGTTCCAGGACAGCCTCCAAAGCCACAGAGAAACCCTGTCTCAAAAAACCAAAAGAAAAAAAAAAGCTTTGACAAAAATTTAACTCTAAGGTTGGAAACTATAGCATAGCATAAAGCCAGGAGCCTTTTGAAGGTATGGAACACATCATCCATTTAGATTCAAGTTGGTACTCATGCGGACAGTTTCCCAGGGAGTGTGATTGAAAGTGGCTATCAGTGAAGCAGAGACAAAGGCTGTTCTCACAAATCAAGAAATAATTAGAAAATTCTTCATGTATAGATTTACTTCCTGAATGTTTATGTATCCAGGTATCTCCAGATTAAACGTAGAAATATGCTGAGAATATACAGAAAATCAGACTAATCCTTTCATCCATTCTTTCTCTTTTTCTCCTCCATTTTAAACTTAAGTTCATTTTATTATACTAACATGCTAATATTTTCATTTTCTATTTTTGCGGGACATATGATCACACTGTGTGAAGATGTGCCACTGTTTTTCCCCTCACCTGCTTAAGGAACCTTTTGGTTGGTTTAATAAAGAGTTGAATGACCAACACCTAGGCAGGAGAGGATAGGCAGGAATGCTGATATATTATTTATGATTTAATAAAGGCACTGGAGATCAAAATGCAAAGCTAGCTGTGGTCATAGAGTCAGGCAGTGGTGATACAAACCTTTAATCCCAGCAGCCACACTAGTTAGCCATAGAAGTCAGGTGGTGGTGGCACACACCTTTAATCCCAGGGCACAGGAGGCAAAGGCAGATGAATTGCTGTGTGTCCAAGGCCACCCAGAGCTACACAAGAGTGAATCAGCCTAAAAGAATAACAGAGCTCACGCCTTTACTCCCAGAACTAGAGAGGTATGCAAGGAAGAAGCAAAGTCAGTTGTAGGCAATTAGTCTCCGACCACGTTGAAGAGAACATAGAAGTCTAGAATTCTGAGGCTTGACGGAGAGCAGAGCAGTCTTGAGATGCAATCTGAAGCTCAGTGGATCCCTCTTCAGTCTGAGCATTTTTAGAGGTGAGAACTCCTTAGGGGCTGGCTGTTTTTCTTTTTCTGTTCCTCAGCTTGAAGCTTGAACCACAATATCTGCCTCTGGGTTTTTATTACTCATGCTACAGGCAGAGTTTCCCAGGACAGAAGGGAACTTGGGGGAAGAATCTGAGAGGTGGGAGATTCACCAGAGGAGAAAGTCAGATGTGTGGCACTGAATGCAGATTAATATCAAAGGGTTAATTTAAGTTTTAAGAGCTACTTGGGAACAAGCCTAAGCTAAGGCGAAGTTTTCATACTGAATAAGAAATCTCTGTGTTATTATTTGGAGCTTCTGGTCCAAAAGAAAGTCCAACTACATCCTATTTAAGTGTTTCAGGAAAATATAAAAATATCCAAGTGAAAGTATAAATAATACTACTGAAGACAAATATTTCATTTGTGAGTTAAACAAAGTGACTGACAGGCAGAGATTTGGAAACTACCTGATGTTCATTTACTCTGTGAAACTCTAGATTTAAAGGAAGGGAAGTAGTTTGAAGGTAGCAGAGCAAAAGATGAGGTATCACAGGATTCTCAGATGCCTAAAAGAACCCTGCCGGTTGTATGGCTCAGTGTCTGTAATTTCAGCACTCTTGGGAAGTGAAGGCAGGAAGGTTATCGGCATGAATAACTAGTGGATTCTAGGCTAACCTGGACATGAGATCCTGTCTTAATAAAATAATGGAATAAAATATGAAAACTTATGTAGTCTTGTTGTCAAAAACTAAGAAAAATTACACAGCAAACACAGAGAAAAATATTTGTCAAAAATGTGAAAATCTATGGCTTAGAACTTGGTCTCAGTTCATAGACACAATTAACAAGTGACAGTTTGATTCTGAACTTTGGTTAAATACATAGCGTGATGTTAGATGTGTCCTGATAGGTCAGTCAATATCAGGTGACATAATAAGGTTTCCTGATACACACTACTAGTGTGCAAGAAAGTAGCAAGAAGCAACATTTAGAGTCCAGGCAGAGCTCAGTAAAACATGCTTTAAGTAGAGACAAGGAAATTGTCATTCTCAGTAAGTACTTCTCAGGGATAGCAAAATATTAAGAATTCAAACAGACTCTCTGTAGTCAGCAAGACACCAGCCACTGTGGTAGTCAGAATGCAGCTACAAATTGTATTCATTTAGCAAAGTGGCAGGGTCTATGACCTCACCAGGCAAAGGCTCTCTTCTGGGGTCTATGACCTCACCAGTCAATGGTTCTCTTCCAGGGTCTATGACCTCACCAGGCAAAGGTTCTCTTCCAGGGTCTATGACCTTACCAGGCAAAGATTATCTTCTAGCTTCTGTGACCTCACCAGGCAAAGGCTCTCTTCTAGGGTCTATGACCTCACCAGGCAAAGATTATCTTCTAGCTTCTGTGACCTCACCAGGCAAAGGCTCTCTTCTAGGGTCTATGACCTCACCAGCCAAAGGTTCCTTACCCTAACTGCTACCTTCTTTCTATACCTGTATCTGGTACATGTCTATATGTTCTTTTATAAGTTTCAGCACTTGTGGAAGTCTTTGGTGCATTTGGAGTTAATTTTTGTGCAGGATGATAAATAACATTCTGATTTCAATATTTTATATTTGGATATCCAGTTTTCCTAGCATCATTTATCAATATGCTGACTTTTCACCAGTATGTATTTGTCAAAAACCAAATGGCTATAGATACTATACATAAACATGTTTAGGTTTTCTGTTTTGTTCCATTGATCCACCTGTCTTTTTTGTGTCAGTGCCAGGGTGTTCATATTTATGAAAGTCTGCATAATAGCTTCAAATGTGGTATAATCCCTCCAGAATTCTTTTTGCTTGGGGCTGCTTTGGCTAACTGGAGTTTTGAATGAATTTTAGCATAAGTTTTTCTATTTAAACATTTTATTGTAGAAGAATTTCACCACCTTGTTGGGTTTATTATTAGATTTTTAGGCTGTTGTGGTTTGCAGTGTTTCCATTATCTCTTTCTCAGTGTATTTATTGTTGGCATATAAAATGGCTACTGATTTTTGTAAGTTTATTTGGTATATTGTCACTTTGTAGAAACTGTTCATAATTTCTAGAAGTTTTACATTTGGATTTTAGGAATATCTTTTGTATAATATCATCTGCAAATGGAGATAATTTGTCTTCTTACCATAATTCTATCTTTTAAATTTTACTCTCTTGTTTTATTGCTCTAGCTGGTACTTAAAGCACCATATTGAAGAGAAGTTGAGATAGTAGGTAACCCTGCCTCATTTGTGAGTTTAACGAGATTGCTTTACGTTTTTCTCCATTTAGAATGATGCTGTGCTTGTCCTACATAGCCTCTATTATGCTGAAGTATGCACCCTTCATCACTCTTTCTCCAGGACTTGATGAAGGCATAATACTTGCACTAGCTACAAGTATAGTTCTTACCCCTCATAAAAGAAATTCCATTTTCCAACACATAGAGACTAATACAGAAACCCACAAGTGAGCTAAATGCATCTGTCTCCAGAGTCCCTAACCACAATTGATACATCTACCACATAATAACTACACATAAGTTGCAAGGAGCATCATAGAAGAGAGTGTTAGAAGATTATGACATCAGAGAACCAGAACTTCTGCTGCAAGATAGTGTCTTTCCTATATGCCAGGAAGCTGCATCCATGAAATCTCAACTATCCCATTGCCCAAGCAAGGTTTGAATAAGAACTACATCAGCTGATGTACCAGTGTGGATAGGGGAAATCTCCAAAGCTCCATCCCTAGAAGAGCTCTAGACAATTAACAGCTGCAAAGACAGAGGAAATCAGTCTTCTCTACAGGGTCATCTGGGATAACTAAGTGGAATAACTAAGACACAACAGATAAACATAGAGAGACACTAAATAGACTAAGCAGGTTATATACATAAATATGTATGTACATACTTACATACACACATACATACATATGGTGTGTGTACAACAATAATAATTAGAGAAGGAAATATGAATTTTAAAGGGAATGGGGGTAACATAGAAGGAGCTAGTGGAACAAATGTTGGAAATGGTGTAAATACAGGAGTTGGGTATGAAATTCTGAAACAAAATAAATCAGATAACTTGTCAAATTGGCTGTCTGAGTGTGACTTCACAGGAAAGTTGGGATGTACCAGCTGGCATGAAAGAGGAATGAAGGAATAGAAATAGAAGATAGACTAACACACTCGCTGTAGGAGTACCTTATGTCTTGGTGTTTCCGTTATTATACTTTCAAGACATTTTCATAAATTCCCCTGCTCTCTGGACACTGCTGAAAAACATAGTAATTTCTTGTCTCTTCTTCTTTGCAACAGAATAATCTCATTTTAACCATTCTACCGTCCTGGATGCTAGAGTATCCTGGGAAGTGACCTTGACATTTATTTCCAAGTCTCCTTTGCTATCTTCCTGTCTTTTATAGCAAAGTGCAGGGAGCTGTTGTCTCTGGCTCACACATAGCTATAGGCACTGTAGATGATCCTCCCAAGTTGCTGGACCAGGTCCCCTGAATTGAATGATTCCTATTCATCTTGGAAAGATGTGATTTTTTTTTACAGCCACTAGCTCACATTAGCCACCAGAGCAGAGCACATTGTTACCAGGAACTAGTTTTGTGCATATCTTTTGGAGGCAAGCACCCATCTACCCAGAATATAGTCAGTGTTGGGTGCCAAAGGCTTGTTTCTTAACAATGTAAATGGCATTTATTTCAGTGACTTTCATTCTTTAGAAATCCATTTCAGCGGCTTTGTACTCTTGCCAGCTCCAATGACAATCATGTTAAAATATTAGCCTTGCCTTGGATATTGGTTAAGAGAAACATAACTTTCAGCCCCTGACTATCCATTGGAGAGAATTCACACTGAATTCAGAGTTGTTACAATTGATTCAATCCTCTATGTCTTAAAAAGTGTCTTAGAGATCATCTGGGGTAACTGAAGTGTGTTAGGTGTTTAGAACGGGGAACCTCAGTCTTGATTTTCAGAAGAGCATGCACTTAGAGAATGTTCTCATGATGGACACTTGGGGCATAATTGAAGGGATAAGGGCACAGATAATGAATGCAAGAAAGAAAAATACAGAAATATTCATAAATATTTATGTGAATATGTATATCAGAAATTCTAATAAAGTGTTTGGCTCCTCTGGGGTTTTGTAATTGATTTTCCCTGTTATTCTTAAATAATAATAAAAGTTTCAAAGAGTCATTGGCCTCCACCTTATCTTCTTAAGTTCACACCATATGCCTCCATCTTGTCTAAATCATTTAAGCCATCATGTTTCCCTTCAATGCACATAGACTCACCCCTCCCTCCAATATCTACTAGTATAGTTTCCTTAAGTTGTAAAGATTTTTATATTTATTTTCCCCTGCATTTGAACAGCTAAGGTAAAAGGCTTTTTAATTAAAAATATTTTATTAGTGTGTATGAATTGGTTCTGTGCACTACGTGTGCCCAGGGACCTTGGAAAGCAGTAGAGGGTATCTAATCCCCTTGAACTGGAGTTGCAGATGTGTGTGGATCACTATGTGGGTGCTAGGAATTGAACTCCAGGCCTCTGGAAGACCCACAAGTACTCTTAACGACTGAGCCATCACCCTAGCCTCTCAAATTAAGATCTCAAAAAGAAAACAAAGTTAAAGAAGGTGAAACTAAGAAGACATGAAAATAATTCAGAAAAACAGGAGTTTTAGTGAATTGCATGTATATTTATGAGCTAAATTTGACAAGTTATATTGGCTAGTACACTGGCTTTCCTGCACTTCGTTTATGTTTCTCCACTCAGCATATTTGCTTTCTGAAAGCCATGCTTAGGACTGAGTTGGTAACATGTTCCCTGTTACTTCTCATTCCATGAGACAATTTATAGCAGCTCCATGTCAAAAACCAAAAGAGGAGATGCAGGTTTGGGTTTTTTGGTTTTTTTTAAACTCTATTCATTCCTCAGTTTCTTAAAAGACAAGGCTGAACACATTGCCCACTCTCCTTAACTACCTTCCACTTGTCCCTCACTCCTCAGCGGTTTGGCCTGCGTCTCTGAAGCTGTCCCCAGTACAGTCAGAAAAACACGGATTGCCAAACTCAGTTCCCACATCTCAGCTTGTACTTTGACCCTGTTGACCAATCTTCATTCTTGAACTATCTTCCCTCATTTCTGTAATCCCAGTAAAATTCTTACCAGAAAAAGCTCATGTTTATTAGTTTCAAAATTCCCTTTGAAGGGCTGATAACTAGTGTAAGTTTCTACTGCTTGTACCAAGCTCCCCACTCCAACTCTCTTCCACCTAACTCTGCATTACCTGATGTTAATTCTGCTATTCTCTTGGCCAGCAGTGGTAAATAAACAGCGGTCATCACTGTGACTTGCAGCCATGAACACACTTTTCATAGTTTGCTTGCTCTTTAAGGCATCATTTGGATTGTACTACTTTTACTAGTCAATCTTTCTATGAACCCAGGAGCCCTCGACTCTGAAACAGTATGCTATAGAAATTAGCCCCCTGTTCAGTGTATTACTAAATAACCAAACACTCTAAGGGTAGAAATCCGTTTTGAGTGGTTATGCTCATCAGCACAGTGACTTGCACTTCCCCATTTACACATTCACTTATTTCCTTAAGAAATAATTATCAAGGAGACTGCAGTTCATATCTATAAATCCAACATTCAGTGCACTCAAGGAGAGGCAGGAGAATCTCTGCAAGTTCAAGGGCAGCTTGGCCAACATGAGTGAGTTACAGGCCAGCCAGGGATAATAGCAAGACTATTTCAGAACAAACAAAAATGGCCATAGATATGTATGCAAATTTGTGAGTATGTGTATTGAACAGCAACCCATGCTAGATACACTTTGGCTATTAGAAGCATAGTGCCACATAAGATAGCTGTAGTTTCTACTCTCATGGGACCGGTCCAAAACAGAGAAGCAAACACTCCAACAACAACAACAGGAACAACAACAACAAAAACATCCAGAAATGTTCAGCTGAATCATTAGGACTTTTTTCAAAGCTCACAAAACCCACAAATGTTACACATCTGGTCAAGTTTAAATTCATCTCCTACAGCAAACACCTTTCTTCCTCTCTCCATCTCATCAACTTCAGTTCCATTTGTTTATATCTGATTAATTGGGTTTGGTGATTTATACTTTTCAAAATAACTTTGGACTTATAAAAGAGTTGCAAAATAGAGACTTTCTGTCATCATTAACCTAGCTTTCTCTAATTCATATATTTTCATACTATAGAATATTTATAAAAGCGGGGAAAATAACCTTAGCAGAACTCAATCAGATTTTGCCAGTTTTTTCCTTATTAATCCTTTTCTTTTATAAACCAGGGTCTTTTATTGTATTTATAACAGGAGGAACAACTATATAACAAAATCCCAGTGCATCTCACTGTTTGTGTCTGTAGTATGTTTGACATATGGTCACAATTGTTTGCATACTACCTTTGACCTCAGTAACTTAAGCAATAGCAGTAAATGGTTATAACAAACACCAGTGCCACCAAATCTAAAATTTTTGATACTTGATACCGTACATGTTTTATTCATCCCTGACTTATACATGTAGTCCCATGCCACATACATAAGTTTCCATCATCAATAGCCCCCCCCATAAGAATGTGGTCTTCTAATGTTACAACAGAGTTGAAACCTTCATTATCGCCCATTGATGTCACATTACAATGTAAAACTTATGCATTTGTGGTGAGGATGGAGAAAATATCTACTGTGTTGCCAAGTCTATAAAATTATATGCAGTTATATAAGTATATATATATATATATATTACTTGATAATGGTAATAAATGATTGTTACTTTTTATGCATTTCCTCTACTGTATTTTATCATTGTTTTAGAAGGTAGTCATGTGTAAGCAAAAGGGGTACTGGAAAACAATGTGTCATGCACATTAGCAGAAGCCTCATACATCTCAGATTTCCTGTCTCCCAAATGCAGCATTTTCCCCCATGCTTGATTTCTCTTGCTATTTTACTTACCATGTCTCTAATTGTACAAATTCCATTATTACCACTGCCAATGAGAATCTATGAGAACTGATGACCTGAACATGAAATCAAAAGAAAATTAAGCACCACAAATGTAGAAAATTAATAATTTTATTCCTCAGCCCCATAGCGTTTCCCATCCACAATAGCCAGTATCTTAAAGAGTTAGGATAAAGTGATGGGTGCTACTAAAAAAACAAGATGCACAAAGAATAAAAAAAAAAGGTGGCTAAAGTACATACAGAGAAAATTTTAATGATAGCTACACTAAAATTTCACACAAACCCATATCTTTCTAAGCATTATAAGCATGGTTGTTAATGTAAAAAAAACTTGAACTTTTGAAAGGAAGGACTAGATCCAATCCAGATATTGAATTATTGCTACCTCTGAGTGGTTTACAACTCACAAGAACTGATATTCATCTCATAACATAAAACTGAAGAGGAAGCCCAATGGTGGTGGCCCATGCCTTTAATCCCAGAACTCGGGAGGCACAGGCAGGTTCGAGACCAGCCTGGTGTACAAGAGCTAGTTCCAGGACAACCTCCAAAGCCAGAGAGAAACCCTGTCTTGAAAAACAAAAACAAAAATACTGAAGGGGAAGTATACAAATATTGACATGAAGGCAGCTAGAGAGTTTTTGGAAACTATATGATCTGACTGTGGAAGAAAAATACTTACTAAAACAAATATTCAATGTGGATGAGACCTCCCTATTCAGGGAATGGCAGGCAAACTACAGTTTACTATGCAGTATGCTATACTGTACAGGATTATATAAGTACAAACTATTGTTTTCATGCAATGACAAAATCTTCTCATGACATATTTCTCAGATTATATTCCCATTGGTTAAGTATTTGATGTAATCCCACTTGTCAATTCTGGAGGCTATTTCATGAGCTATTGTGATTCTATTCAGAGAGATTTGTTTATATTGTCATCTTAAAGACTTTTCCCCATGTTTCCACTTTGAATTGATTTTTGTAAAGGGTCAGAGACATAATTCTAATTTAATTCTTAATCAGGTGTACATCCAGTTTGTCAACAATGTCAACCTTTTTCTGGTTGGCAAAAATTAGGTGTCTACAGCGTGTATGGATTTGTTTCGGACCCTTTTATTCTGATTCATTTGTCTAAATGTCTGTTTTGAGTCCATGTTGTTGTTTTTATGGACCTGTTGTATTTTTAAGTAACATTCCTTCTCCTTAGGATTGATTTATTTATTCGTAGTCTTTTGCATTTCCATGTGAATTTTAGGATTTTTTTTTTGGTTTTTCGAGGCTGGATTTCTCTGTATTGTTTTGGAGGCTGTCCTGGAACTCACTCTGTAGATCACGGTGGCCTTGAACTCAGAGATCCGCCTGCCCCTGCCTCTCGAGTGCTGGGATTAAAAGCATGTGCCACCAACGCCTGGCAAATTTTAGGAATTTTTGTGAGCTCTGTAAATAATATCATTAGAGTTTTGATGGTGTTATAGTATATCTACAGATGATTTTAGTAGCAAAACTACTCTTACAAAGCATGAAAGGTGTTTCTATCATCTGGTGATTTTTCAATTTCTTTTTTAACTGCCTTAGATTTTGTTGTAGAAGTCTTGCATTTCCATTGCTAGGTTTATTTCTAGCTGTGTTTGAAGCTATTATAAGAGATTTTTCCTAATTTCTGTTTAGTAAATTGACTATTGGTGTTATATGAGAGATATTGATGTTTTCTATGTTGATTTGATATCCTTAAACTTAATCGAAAATGTTTATCTGATCTAAGAGTTTTTTCTTGGAGTCCAGAGAATCTTTTAAATATATGAATATGTCATTTGAAAATAGAGATGCTTCCTTCCCAAATTTTATCTTTCTCTTGTCTTATTGTTTAGCTGAAGCTTCAGGTATTATACTGAATAAAAAACGGAGAGAAGGCATCCTTGTCTCATTCCAGGTGTAAGAGGGAGTACTCCCAGTTTTTGCCCACTTACTGTAATGCTGACTGAAGATTGATCAAATAAAGTCTTTGTTATGTCAAAGGATTTCTGTACATTTCTATTTGCTTTGAAGATTTATCAGTAAGCATGTTGGACACTGTCAAAATACTTTTCTGTATCTATCAAGATGATCATGTGATTTCTGTCCTCAAGTCTATGCATGTGATACATTACATATATCGGTTTATGTTTATTGAACCAAACTTATATCCCTAAAATCAAACCAATTTGGTCATCTTAATGTTTCTTGAATTTGGTTTGCAAGCATTTTGCTGAGGAATTCTGAAGAGAAACATGCCAGTCTTGGTGTGTCTTGGCCCAGGTTTGGTATAACTCTCGTTTTGTAGGAGTTTACTGCTGTTCATTTCCATTCTATCTGATGGGACAATGTAAAGAATCAATAAGTGGTTCTTTCTTGGACGTTTTAGGAGTGATTGTATTCATTCTTCCTTAAGAGAATTCAGCAAACAACACTTCCAACCCTTGGTGCTTCTTCATGAGGAGAATACTACTTCAGCCTCATTTCATGTTAGTGATTTGATTAAATTTTTTTCCTATGGCTTTAATTGAATGGTATCCAATTAGAAATTAGTTTATTTGTTTGAGGTTTTCCAGCTTTAAAGAATATGTTTCTTGAAGTATACCTTAATGATATTAATTTCATTTGTACACAGTACAGTCCCCTTGTAGATTTAAGTCTTCTATTACTTTTAGTTTGGTTAAGGGTTTACAAATCTTGCTAACTTTTTCAAAGACCCCACTATTTGTTTATTGATGCACAGAATCTTCATTTCATTAATTCTTGCTCCCTATTTGTTATTATGTAATTGTTATCTGTACTCTTTCTACCCACCTGCTATGTTTGGATTTGGTATCTTCTTGTTTTTCTAGATTGTTAAGCTATATCTCAATAGCTAGGGATATAAACTTTCAGGATTGCTTTGGCTCTATCCTATATGTTACAATGTGTTTTTTTTCTTTTTCATTTGATTTTAAGATTTAAAAATTCCCTTATTGATTCTTCAGTGGACAATTATTTAACAAAAGTACACTGTCCAGTCTCCAATTACTTTGTATTTTCTGATGTTATTTTTGCTATTGCTGCTGGTTCCTAGGGGACTGTTAATTTGTCATGATGTTAAATTACACACTAAGCACATCACCCAGAAAGTCTCATTACAGACATTTTCCCAGCATATCTACTACAGACCATTTCACCCACTGCTCTATGCCGCTAGTAGCTTGTAGTCTTTCTCTTCAGCAGTTGTGAGGCAATCACTTTTCCTAGGATAAGAGAAATTTGCTTTTGCCTATAATAAAAAATATTGTGATTCCAGAAGAAAAGCCATTGTCCTAAAAACATAGAAGTAACATTATACAGACTGATCCAGCTGTGCTTAGGAATGTATATGTACATATGTGTGAGTATACACACACACACACACACACACACAGAGGGGGGGAGGGAGAGGAAAGGAGGGGGAGGGAGAGAGAGAATTAAAGAAAAAGAGGCCAGAGGCCATGAATTTGAAAGAGAGCAAGGGGATACATGGAAGGGCTTGAGGGGAGGAAAGGGAAGTGGGACTGAATTTTTAGAAGATTCTGCATGCTTCTGAGAAGAATGTGTGTTTCCTTTCTATTGGGTAGAATATCCCACAAATATCTGTTAAATCCTGTTGACCTGTGGCAAGATTCAGCTAAATATTTCTATGCCAATTTTAATTTTTAAAGATCTGTCTTAGTGAGAGTTTTAGTGCTGGGGAGAGACACCATGACCACAGCATTTAATTAGGGCTGGCTTATAGTTCACAGACTTAGTCCATTATCATCACGGTGGGAATCATGGCAGCACACAGAGAGAGATGGTGCTGGAGAGTAGCTTAGAGTTCTACATCTGAATCTACAGGCAGCAGGAAGAGAGAATGAAACATTGGGTCTGGCTTGAGCATCTGAAACCACAAAACCTACCTCTAGTGACACAGTTCGTCCAACAAAATCACACCTATTCCAGCAAAGCCACATCCCTTAATAGTGCCGCTCCTTATGGGTCTATGGGGGGAGCATTTTCTTTCAAACTACTACAAGACCTATCTAGATTTGAGAGTGAGGTACTGAAGTTCCCTATTATTACTGTTCAGGATCTACATAGTCTTTTTGTGCTTTTTAGCATTTGTTTTATGAAGTTGGGTTGATGAATGAATATTTAAACTCATTTTACCCTTGATGAATTGTTTCCCCTATTAATATATAGTGCCCCTTTATCTCTCCTAATTAACTTTTAAGCCTGTCAGATATGAGAATTACTATGCCACCTTATGGACTGTTTTCATTTATTTGTTAGATTGGTATTTCAACCTTTGAGTTTCAGTTTGGAGACATTTGTGAATTTCTTGTAGTAAAACTAAAGTAGAATCTTGTAATTCAGTTTCTCTATGTTCCTCAATTCCACATCCTTACCCTTTCCTGGCAAATACCTGTAGTTTTCTGTGCTCCCATTCCTTCCCAAAGTCCATTGAGCTCAGCCTCTGATTTGTGTCTCCAGCATTATGCCTTGTCTCCCTACTGCTTCAGTGTCACTGGATTCTTCACCACACTTCCTGCAGAATCCATAATAGTAGGCAATTTTTAGAATAATTTATTGCACTGGTTGGATACTTTGTACAAACAAACAAACAAAAAACCGATCCTACCTAGTCTTATTTCTTTCTGCTCCAAGTAGCTCTTTCTCTTATTTCTTTATCTTGACTTTCTTTTCCCATAGGCATCATTTATGCTGCTTCTGATCCACTACCTTCCCAAGTCTACCTTCAACAGTGATAAATACAAAAGCTTTAAAAGCAAGTATTATTGCTTGTATTTTATTTTTAATTCATTTATTGCTACGTGTATAGGTGTTTTTTGTCTGCTTGTATGTCTGCACACCATATGCATACAGTGCCCCTGGTGGTGAGAAGAGGGCATCAAATTCCCTAGGATTGGAGTTACAGTGAGTTAGTTGTAAGCCACCATGTGGGCTCTGGAAATCAAAATCTGAGCAGGGAAGATGGCTGGGATAAAGGAAATGAAGAGATATACACAAACTATCAAGTTGCTGAGAATGTTCCTGAAGGCAAATGGACCAAGCAGAATATGGACCAAATGGGCAATCACATTTTCTTTAAAGAGGAAACAAAATTGGTATTGAAATTAGCACTTACTAGGACCAAACAAGGGTCCATCTTTTAAGTGTTGATGTGTATTTTTAATTGTTGAATTCTAGATTGGTCTATTTCAACTGATCTTTCAGTTGAAAGAAAAAAAGGCTATAGAGAAAGCTAAGAATGGGGAAATCTGAAATCAAGGGACATATATTGTCTAAGTGATTTTTTTTAAGAACTAAAAGTGGAAACGTGTTCATCCAAACCTGATGCAACTAGAGTAGACATAATGAAAATAGCTTTTTTTTTTGGTTTTTCGAGACGAGGTTTCTCTGTGGTTTTGGAGGCTGTCCTAGAACTAGCTCTTGTAGACCAGGCTGGTCTTGAACTCACAGAGATCCACCTGTCTCTGCCTCCCGAGTGCTGGGATTAAAGGTGTGTGCTACCACCACCCAGTCCCAGATGAAAATAGCTTTAAAAAGGTGGTAAAAAGGGAATGATGATGTGTATTAAGTTGGTAGAGTGCTGGGTTCATTCTCCATACCACGTTTACCAGGTGTGGTAATGTAGGCTCAGCATTTGAGAGGTAGAGGCAGGAAGATCAAGAGTTCAAGAACATACTAAGCTACATAGTGAGTTTGAGGCGAATCTGGGATACAAAAAAGAGAGGAGAAGGAGGAGGAAGAAGAAAAGAAGGAGAAGAAAATAAATAGAGGGAGGAAAGGAAGAGAAAGAAGCAGAAAGAAGAAAGGGAAGTAAAAGGTGGTGAAGAAAAAGGAAGAGGAGGAATAAAAGGACGAAGACAAGCAGGAGGAAGGATTGATAATGGATAAAGTCTGGCAGAAGGGAACATTAAGGACTTAATTCCTGGAGATCCATCCTAAATGGGTAACTTCCCTGTTACAGGTAACAGTGAAGTTTGAAGCAAAGAAAATAAGGCTTAAAATCACACAGTAAAACGTCAATAATCCCTGGGTATCTACAATGAGTTAAGTTTTCCAAGGCATATTTCATGTCTTTCACCCTCATTTTTGTTCTTACAAGAACAGCAATGTGTATTACTCATAGCTAACAGGTCAGGAAACTGTAGCTCATGGAGGTCAAGTGGCTTATATTGTGTCTTAACCATGTAATGGTAGAACGGTGTGACAAACCTTGTAACCTCTCTGCATTATTTTTCAGCTGTATGTCTGTCTCTAGGAAAGTGAATCTTCATCTGCAAGCTGGGTTTTGCAATCTGAGGTAATGACTGAAAACATTTTACCAGGCCTATGTTGGTGGACTCACTTTACCCTCCTCCATCTCACTTGCATTCTCACTGGTGTGTAAGTCGTTCACGCTGATGTGCTATGTGTCTTATCATATGACCTTCTCTCTGCCTAGAAAGAGATACCTCCTAGTTCCTACTGATTCTTCTCTTTGACTTAAGACTTCTTAAGAGAAGGCTTCATGAACTCCAATTGCCTTACATCCAGGTATTATATTTGTATTTAAATACTGCTTACTAGTCTAACAATTTTATTTTATATTCACTTAGATCATTAATTCACCTATGTCTCTTTTTCCTACTAGCCTTAAAGTACCATGAAGACAAGACAGTGTTGGCCTTACTCCCTGTTATATCTCTATCCTAGTCTAATGACTGGTCCAGAGAAATTGTTCATTTAAACAGTTAAGATAATGGCTGAGATTTCTTCTGATGTGGAAATCCTGGTCTTTTGAAATAATTTGTTCATGTGGAAAATTAAATCTAGATCATATCCCCATGATTGAGAATCATTTCATTTGTGTATGAACCCAGTTATTTGGACTCAAGTCCTATGAAGTGGAGTCTGGAAATCTTGGTTTTGACATTAAGCTTCCTAAGTGTGTCTGATACAGTATTTTGAAAAACATTGCCAAGATTCAGATGTTTCCAAAGAAAATAAGCAAAAAAACCCTGTGTACCCTTGGGTCATGCCCAAACTAAAGGTAATTGGTAGGAAGAATGAAACATGCCTACAGAGTTGGATGGAGTTGCAGAGGGAAATGATGGAAGATCTGAGAGCATTCTGAAACAGTTCTAAAATATGAGGCAGTGGAATTCTGAATGATAGTACTGTCTGCCTCTGCTTCCACAGTCACTGGATGAAGGTTCTGTTTCTGAGACTCTCTGGCAGTGGGATTGTGTGCTGGCATTCCCCTGATTCATGTTTAAAATCCATACATGAGTGAGCACATAGCCACAGCTAAACACTGAACTCCTGGAGTCCAGTGACAGAGAGGGAGGACTGATGAGCAAAGGGGTTAAGACTGGGCTGGTTTAACCCACAGAAACAGCTGACCTGAAAAAAGGGTTTTCTCAATGCCAGAGAATAATGTTCTATTGAATAGAAATACCATGCTTTTCATCCAACAAGATTTGCTGGCAAACCCATTTTGCAGATTTCAATCCAATGTCTACAACTTAGGCTTTGTGACTGTCATGGTCACTGATCTAGTGCTTTGAAGATACCATGATCTTAGAAACTCTTATAAAGGAAAGCATTTAATTAAAGTTTGCTTACAGTTTCAGAGATTTAGTCTGTTTTCATCATGGCATGCAGCATGACAGCACACAGGCAGATATGGTGCTGGAGAATTAGCTGAAAGTTCTATATCTAGATCCACAGGCAGCAGGAAGATAAGGACACTGGGTCTGGCCTGGGCTTCTGAGACCTCAAAGCCCGCTCCCAGTGACTCACTCTGACAAGACCACACCTACCCCAATAAAGCCACACCTACTCCAACAAGATAACAGTTCCTAATCCTTTCGAATAGTGTCACTATCTAAGCATTCAAATATATGATTCTATGGGGGCTATTCTTATTCAAACCACCATAGTGACCATAAACAAACTTCTTTGGTCTTAGTTTCTCATGCATGGTATAGTAATTTGATTTGATAAAAGCATCCCAGTTAAATCTGACTGCTCGAAGCTCTCTCAGTCTTTGCACGTTGTCCAGTTATGGGTGTCTGTGTTAATTCTCATCTATTGCAAGAAGAAGCTTTGCTGATGAAGGTTGAGTAATATATTGGTCTGCGGATATAGCAATATGTCATTAGAGTCATTTTTAGTTCTGTGTTCCTTTAGCAGAATAAAAGTATTAGATTTTCTCTAGGCCCATGACTTATCTAGTCTCAAGTTCTTGGCCCATTAACAGTGTCAGATATGGATTCTATCTCATGGAATGGCCCTTAGATCCAATCAGAAAATGGTTAGTTACTTCCATAATAGTTATGCCTCTATTGCATCAATATATCTTGCAGGTAGGTTGACAATGTAGGTTCTAGCTAGATGATATTAATGATTGCTTTTAACTTCTGGTAGGATGCAGAGTACCTTTCAGCTCCATGAAGGAATTAGTCAGTAGGGGTGAAGCTTCTAGTTTGGCAGCAGTTTTACTTCTTTGTGTTTGGTGACATCAGTAAGTGATTCTGAAAGTCACGCCCTTTTCCAACTAAAGTTTATTTCTATGCATGTTATTAAAACCACGACTTTCTTAAACAAGATTGCTGTTTTGTTCTTATCTTTTAAAAACTGCTTTGAAATAGATTATGCATGCACATGACTCAAGATCTAAAACACACTCCAGAATATTCTTTGAAAGACACCTTCTAGTACTTATCCCTGGCTTCCTTCCTCCTAAGCTTCTAGAAGGTATTTTCACATGTTTATCTTCAAATGACAGAAATAATTAAGCACTTGCATAATAAAAAATAACAGATAGTATTTTCCATCCATTTTCATTTAGCTATACATTTAGCTATATATTTAGCATTACATCACCAATGGGGATTTGACCTTTTTCTGAGCTATTGAAATTTTTTTGTTTAATACAGGATGTTTTCATAATTTATCTGATATAACCTCAATGAATAAATAACCTTTACTATAATGAGAAAACAATATGTTTAAATTGTCAGCATAAAATACTGCCAAGTGGAGGTTTCTAGGAGCATAAGGCAAATGAGAAATATTTACATCAAGCCGGGCGGTGGTGGAGCACGCCTTTAATCCCAGCACTCGGGAGGCAGAGGCAGGTGGATCTCTATGAGTTCGAGGCTGGGCTGGACCGATAGCCTCCAAAACAATACAGAGAAACCCTGTCTTGTAAAAACCAAAAAAAAAAAAAAGAAATATTTACATCAATATCTACTAAACTAGTAGATGTAGTAAGAAGAGGCATACTGAAAGAATGTAATTTTGGTCCATGCCTCAATATCTTTTCCTTCCATTGGTGATGAGGAATTTGACCATTTTTATACAACAGTACCCTTTCCACATTGCAGTGCCAAACCATTACTAATCTGAGGCATATGTTTCAGTCTTGTACCCAAATCTTCCTCTGACCTCAAGCACCACTTTTCTCAATCTCAGCTCCATTAAAAGTTTCTTAACCCATCAGTTACCTAGATGCAGATATTTGGTAATAAAAATATAGCTTAGGGTGAGTCTCAAACTAATGGAGACTAAACAAAATTCTTCCTATTATATGTTTTTGGAGGAAAAGTTTATTAATTTAACTTTTGAATGTAATAGCATAGCATGCTCCTGACCAAGTACCTACATCATCATAAGATTTACCATTCATCTTCTACAACATACTTGTCTTTCCAAGACTTCCACCATACTAGTTATTTCTTGCTTGTCTTGCCAGCTTAACATAACATCACTGATGTAGTAGGTTTTTGTGATGCTCGGTAGGTTATTCAAATGATCCTGATCATCTAGGCTAAATTATGACTGGGAGAAGAGCCCTTAATAGAGCCCCGAGGAAAAGCTGTATTTCAGCACTGCTGCCTATTCCATGTGAATGCCATTTCTGATACTTTCTTCTGAGTCAGATACAACCAAAGTCCTTTTAAAATTTGTCCTATGCTAATACCACACAACAAAGCTCTAACACTGGAACTCTCACTTTGTTACAGCACAGGGTCTTCAGCAATTCTATAGATTCTATCCAGTTACTTCAGGTCATACTGACAGAAATAAGATGGGCATCAACACCTTCCACCTCTTCTTGGCATTTTGATAGTGGATAGCTCTAATATCTCCTCTTTTTTGCCCATTTAGGCAAGGTGAAGAATTGTTTCAGAGCACTCTCTTTGGGCTTCTGCACTACGATGGCTCTTACTGCATAGACTAAATACCAGGTGCCTCAGTTGTCTCCCAGGGCATATTTAGCACTTCTACCTTGTTCAGCACTGGCCATTGCTTCTCTAGATGTCTAAAAGCCACCACAAGCAGTGACTTTTTCCCTATCCCCTGGGACTTTTGTAGGGAAATAATCACCATGTATTGATAAAAATTGGCAAAATTTTATTTATGTCACTTTACAGGATGTTCTCTTGATTAGGCACCCTCAAAATTCCATCTATTCCTAGGATTGCTAGCTTCTGCATCTCTTTTTGTATGTGATTGTCAGAATTTCCTTAGCCAGTCCTTTCCCTTTGTTGGTGAAGAAGCCAGGAGAGGATGCAGGAAAGACTTTTCAGAGCATGTATAGCCTGATTAGAGAGAAATATCTTCATTGTTAAATGTTAACTCAAATGATGAAATTTTGGCAATTTCGTAAGTTGTGGAGTTCGTAAGAATCTGCTCAATCAGCATCTTCATGTGTATGTGTGTATCCAGGTGTCCCCAATCTATGTTTTAGGGTCATCAGTTATTCTAGCCAAAGTGAAAGTGTGAAAATTCTGCTTTGGTTGAACACTCAAATATCATTGGAGTTATGCAATCCAAACCACCAAGCATCTGATGACCAAATGTGTTAGAAAGTCAATAGCTTATAGGACTTTGTTAGTTACCAGTAATGTTCTTGGCTCCTTATAACTAATCCATTAATCCCTTATTGCAATACATCTCAACTTCTTTTTTTAAAAGTATTTTATCTCTCTGTGTATATGTGTGTGTATCTTTGTCTGTCTGTCCTCTCTCTCTCTCTCCCTCTCTGTCTCACTCTCTCATGTGTGTGTGTGTGTGTGTGTATGTGTGTGTGTGTGTGTGTGTGTGTGTGTGTGGTGTTTACACATGGAGCTATTGTTACTGGTTGTTGGTGTTTGTGAACTGCCTGATGTAGATGCTTGGAACTGAACTCAGGTCCTCTGGAGATTAACAAGTATTCCAAGCGTTTGAGCCATCTCTCTAGCCTTGAATCTTCATTTATCTTTAGTTTGCTTCAGGTATCAGCAGAATGGTATAGAAAGGGATCAAGTACATTTGTCTTTATAAGCATGTCTCTTAAATTTTTAATAATTAAATTTTTTCAAAGATGTATTCCTCCAGGGTAAAGTTTCTCCACTTTGACATCCATGGAATTTATGGCACTGGACTGTGAAGAAGTTTCAAGTCTGTTTGTACACCATATCCCACTGAGGACAGCATCCTCTTTGCCCACCAGCAGATCAGTCACCCCACATATCCATCTCCTTAGCAGTGTTATAAGATCACTCCTGGTACCACTTGTGTTGATGGAAAGTTCTCAAGACGCAGATGGCAAATTGGTTCCAACATCCAATTATTACGGAGACACTGGCTATGAGAGAAAATGCACAGGACACTGGAAGATGCTGGAGAACTATCCAGCCAGTTGTCTACCTGGTCATTATGAAAAGAGGAAAAAGGAGAAACATGGCTGCCATGCATACTTTGGACAATGTTTCATCATTCTTGAGTCAAAGTCACCTAAATAACAAAAATAGGCTGACACAGCCTGTGACTTCATCACAAAGACAGAGGTGGGTTTAAAGAGCAGCAGTTATGCCCATTTGTGCCCACCACAGATGCACTGTTTTAAACTTTCTAGTACAGTGAGATGTTCTGCAACTAATGTTCTTAGGTGTATTTTTTAACAGGACATATATAAAATTTTGCAACTGTTTATAAGAGGAATTTCAGTGCTATTTGGTCATAACTTGCATGCTTTTCTTGTTCTACTAAATCTTTTAATTGTACTCTTCAGAACAAACTATAATAATTTAAGTTCCTAATACTATCCACTTAAAAATATCTAGCAACTCTGATATATAATGGTGTTATTTCATAGTTTTGGGTCTAAGTTGTATTTCTCTAATTGCTAGTGACACTGAATATATTTTTAAATGAATGCTGTTTTTCACTAGGTAAAATGACAATTGCATGTTTTGAGTTAATGACATGCTGCAAAGAGCAGTAAAGCACATACTAAAATCAACTGCAACAGAAAAGGAGGGAGGTGATAGCTAATTGGATTTTAAGGTTTGAGAGATGGTTCAATCTGTAAGCCAGCCATCCACGTAGATCTCATTAGCAAGCTACTGGGACTATCTAAGAAGCACAGACATTTTTCACCCAAAGAAAATCACCCTCTTCTCCTTCATGAGAAATCTCATCTCATCTACAGTAGCAATACAAACATAGTGGTGCCTGGAGCATCCAAATTCTCCTGTCGGATGAACAGATCTGTTTGCTTTCTTGACTTTCTTTCATCTATTCTTAGTAAAAATGTGTTCTTGCCCCATCGAAGGGCAATTCCTCAGACCTCCATCTCTGTTCTGTCTTCCCTTCCATTTGGTCAAATTGAGGATTTTCATAAATTCTCCCTTCTCCTATTTTATCAATTTTATTTTTGGAACTATTTTCCAGAGCCTAAATATACTTTGTTTTCTTTGGTTTTGAGAACCAAAAATAATCCAATAGGAAGCTTTATTTTAACTTACATAACTTCCTAACCTGATTTTGATGCCACCTTTTTACATTCATAGAACATCTTTGGACACAGCTGAACTCATTTTCTCCCATTTCACAAGAAACACTCAGCCTCATCCAGTCTTCTCTGTGCCCACTATTTTATTACAACATTACAACATTGTTGTAATAAAATAGTGACTTCTCAGTTGTCATTAGTATAGTTGGTTACTACCTTTTCTATGAAATCTTCCCCCTCAGCTTTTTTTCCCATTCTTGTCATGCTCACCATTCCTTCTCTGTCTTATTAAGAGTCTACCCCTATCCTGGTCTCTAAATGCTAAAATTCTTTGAAGAATGAACATAGGCCATTTTTACATTCACTGTCTTAATCTTTTACCCAAATATTCCCTAGTCTGAAATATTGACATGCTAACAATGCTGAAACTATATTTCTAAAATTTCTTTTCTGCTTCTGAAAAGCTCCTTTTTAAAATCTCCAATGACTTGCTGGCTTATATCATAGCTGTTCCTTGGTCAGTCCTTCTTATACATGTAAATGGATCATTTATTCAAGCAAACATCCATATCTAGTAAGTCATGAGATCCTATGAGGAATAATGTTAAGTGTTGGTCCTGCCATGCATTTCACTTAGAAGGACATCAACAGACAATTAACTGGGCTAATGGATCCATCTTTGTCTTTCTACACTCATTCATTTTCCATAGGGCATTCAGTCTTTTAAAAACACCCAACGCTGTGTGCTTTATAGTTCCTCCACATGGAACATTCTCCAGCTCTTCACAGGGTTACTTCCCACTCATGATTTAGCTTATGTCACCAACAAAGGGAAGGTTTATGTACAGACACTTTCTAAGTGGCACCCTCAGGCTATTCTCTAGCAGAGTGGATGACTAATAGGAAATACCATAAACTGTATTTATTCTGTTGCATTTTTCTTTGCTAGTAGGCCATAGTAGAGATCCCACCCAATAAGAACATTTAGTAGAAGAATGCCCAACTCTGTTCTAAGACCACTAGCCACTGGGAGGCGAGAGGTCAAATAAACACCCCAACACTGAGAGAGGTAGACCATAAAACTTGCATCTACAGCCCTGCACACATTTACAGCACTAAATAGACTCCATTTGTTTGAAAAAAAAGAGCACATGAAGCTGTGAGGAAAAAGTTGTGGTGGAGTTAGCAGGGGCTGGATGTGATGGGATGATGGTGGGTTTGATCAGATCATATTAGATGCAAGTATGGAATTCTCAAACAATAAGAAATTGGCATCCTGAGAAACACAGCATGACAGAATAAGGGTGAGAGTGGATCTAAGAGATGGGGACTAAGCGCTATATACATTGAAGACACACAAAAAAGATGAAATTGATGGCAAATCAAGAGGTAGTATGTAGAAACAAAAGAAAAACAAAATTTTTCCTGGATCCAAGATGTTACTCCATTAATAAATCAGTTATTAAATAAAGGACAGAGATGCATAGAAATAAATATAATCTTTAACTAATGCCCCTTGAAACATCAATAGTCAGTGGATGTGGTGGTTACTACTTTAATCCCATTTCTGGGGAGGCAGAGGCAGGCAGATCACTGTGAATTCAAAGCCAGCCGGGTCTACAAAGTGAGTTCCCGGACAGCCAGGGCTGTTACACAGAAAAACCCTGTCATGAACATACCACTATAACAATAACAACCACAAAATTCAGTCTTCTAAAGGATAGTAATAAAATTATATATAATATAAAACTTAAAACTAACACATCAGAATAGAACAAAACAAACAAATTAAATGAAAAGAGCCCAAGGAAACAGATATAGAGAACAACTCATTTACACATTCAGGATCCCATAAAACACTAAAATGGGAGCCATAAAAATGGAGCAAAGGATGTGCAGGGTAAAAAGAGAGAAAAATGTATATATAATAAAATAAATAAGAATTAAAAATAAGGTTAAAAACAGAAAGAAAAAAAACAAAAACACTTAACATGAAATTATGAGACAATGAACCTCTAAAGATGTTTATTTTCTGTTGGCCATCTACTGCTGGTCATGTAAACTAAAAGTCCCTTGGAGGAAACTAAATTTTCATTGGCAAGTGGTTCTCAATTGGAGATTACTTCTAGTTTAAGGATGAGTGTGTGTCCACTTTTCCTTTCAACTCTAGGACCCCCTGTAGTGCAGACCTGGGCATGCTGCCCTAGCCTCTGTGAGGCCATATGTGCATCAATCGTGTTGAAGTAGAGGGCCTTGTTTTCTTGGAGTCCTCCATCCCTTCTGTCCCTTAAGTCTTTCTGCCTAGTCTTCTGCAGGGTTCCCTGAGCCCAGAAAAAAGGAATTTGATGGAGACATTCCATTTACGGCTAAGTGTTCTTAAGTCTCTCACTCTCTGCATAAGGTCTGGCTGTGGGTCTTTATTTGTTCCTATTTGCTGTAGGAGGAAGATTCTCCACTGATGGCTCAGTAAGGCACTGATCTTCTTCCTTGGCTGGTTTGCTGCCCCATGATATTCAATACAAATATCTGACCATGAGACTGAAAGAAATAATTAAAGCAAATAACTAAAGGCTACTTCAGTAGGAGAAAAAAAACTAAGATGAAGGAATTCTGGGAGCCCAACAAGATCCAAGAGTGTATTAAACAGCAAATTGTTAAATGTAGAACAGGTTTTATTGAGGGGAAAAAATCTTACAATTCAAGAAATAGCAGAGGATTCGTGGTACCTGATCTCTGATCTCCATGGGAAAAGAGAACAGATCATTCCAGTATGTATATGGTGAGGTGGGGCCATCCAGATTTCTATGTAACAGTGGTGACTTCTTCCTTCAGAAACTGATTTTATTGGAAAGCTAACACTTCCAGGCAGCTAAATCAGCCTTGCCAGCCTACCAGGGTCCGTAGAGCCACCTGAATGTCTCTCATTGTCTAGTAGAGAAGGAATCTCAAGAAGTTGAAAGTAATCAACTCTTTTCAAAAACCAAGGACTGGAATGCTGTATGTAAGGAGAGATAGCTTGGCATTCCCCTTCACAAGGAGAAGAGGGCCCTCCCCCCGGGGGACCTAACAACTTCTATATGGCTAAGGCATTGCCACCTACTTTGTGACATCTAAGCAGTGTTAATAATAATAATATTATTATTATTAAAAATAGCCAGGCAATGGTGGCACATATGTTTAATCCTAGCATTTGGAGGGGGGCAGAGGCAGGAAGATCTCCATGAGTTCCAAGCCAGCCTGGTCTACAGAGCGAGTGCCACGAGAGGCTCCAAAGCTACATAGAGAAACCCTTTCTCGAAAAACAAAACAAAGCAAAACAACAACAACAAAAATAACATAAAATTGTGTGGGTGAGGAAGTGTGGTGCATCTGGGAAGAATTTGGGGTAGGGGTGAATATGACCAAGACTCATAGGAAGTTCTCAAAGAACTATTGAAAAACTCTGATCATTTAGTAAAAGAAAAGACAAGGACCAAGAATTGATAATAGGATTTATCAATCAGGCTGTCACCAGGTCTCAGTGGACTTCTGGAGGAAAAGGCTGTGTGAAATGCAATCAAGACCCCTTGAAGAAAAGGAACTGGAAATTATGAATGTAAAAAACCTTCCAAAAGAGTTTTATGGCTAACAGAGTGTGTGGGGTGAGTGATATGCCCTACAAAGGGAAATAAGATCAAGTATAGCTTTTCTTCTTAAAGTAGTGGCTCTCAACCTTCGTAATGCTGCGACCCTTTAATATAGTTCCTCATGTAGAGGTGATCCCCAACCTTAAAATTATTTTTATTCCTACTTTGTAACTGTAACTTTGCTACTTCTATGAATTGTAATGTAAATATATGATATGCAGTATACATGACTCCCCAAAGGGGTCATGACCCATAGGTTGAAAACCAGTCTTAAAACAAAAGCAAATATAGTACTATATCAATATGCTCCCAGAGACAATTCAAAAGGAGCATAAACTAATAGCAAAAGATGAGGAAGACAGCAAGGCCCTGAGTGGCATGAACTTGTGCACAAAACTTGCTTTCGTAGACAAAAGAGTGCTAAGCTACCACAATGTGTATAACAACATATTACGTGCGGACTGATGCTGGAGGGTGTTATAGGTATGTTGGTTAGGGGAGATGGTGGGCCCACAGGCATTCTTGAGTCTTTCAGTTTTCTTAGTGACATCAGATGGCTGTGAGGGTGGACAAGCCATGATGGATATCTGAGGGAGATGAGAAGTCTCAACGGAACTTACATGATCTGGTACATAATTGGTAAGTTATTCTTGATGGACTCTGACTGGAACTAAGTAGCATTAGTCAGAAAATAAGCAGCTAAAATCTTAAGCATTATTCATCCAGAAAATAATTTAAGCAAAATTCACCCAGGAAAAAAATATGAGCGTGTCTGAGCATGTGGCTCTCATAAAAGCCCAAATGCCGAGTTATCTTTTATGACTTAGCACAGAAAAGTTGAGTTTCAACATGTTTGCTTTTCATTGCAACACTTCACCTGGGCTAACTGAGAGCTACCTATAGGCCAACTGTCTTTTGGTCTCTGCATTTCACTTTAGTTATTATTTAACAAGAACCGTATCAGCTATGAGGCACTCCAGGAGAAGGGTCATTTTGCAGTTTCTGTCAAGACAGAAGTGAAGCAAGATTCCTTTTTACTTATTTCCCCACTCCCAGAACTCCCACTCCACCCCAATCACTCATTCCCCACCCAACCCCCAAGCCGGCCCCCATGCATCTCTGTCCACCCTAACTCTTTACTGTGACTAGTGGAAAAAGAAAAACCTAATCTTTCCTGTTTCATGTCGGTGACACTGAGTCAGGAGGTCATGGACATTATGAGAGATTCTGTTGAGGAGTTAAAAATCTAGGTTACCACTCCCTCACTCATAATTTATAATTTTAGGTCTGTTTCAATGCAGACACAAAAATGAGTAATTTCTCTATCCCTAAAGAGCATGGAGTCATCCCTTTGTCACCAGTTCCTATAGAAGTTAAAAGGAAAAAGATGTTGCTTTACAGATCACCCCCCTTTGAGATTTAATTTTTTCAAAAAGATGTTAATTTTAAAAAAAGTACTAAGGACTCGGTTGATCTGTAGCAGATCTCCTGGAGAAACATTTCGATTTGGACTTGAAATAGATGATAAAATACAGATGATAGATGGGAATGGAAGAAAATTAAATGTATAAATCAAATTCTGTGCTTGGTGTACTTTGGACTCTTGATTACAAACACAGTACCCTTAATTTTTTCTAATAATGACAAACAGAGTATGAAAGAGTTCTTATGCAGTAATCTGTGATACTTCCAAAATACTCCTAAACTCTTATGAGGTATGCTGCAGTTATGGGGCCACATAACAAAAGCAAAGAGAAAATAATTCAATTGAGTCCCAGAGCTCATTGAACTACGTAATGGTATTGAGCCCACATGGCGTCAGTTTCCTAATGCAACCATGAAACTGGTTACATTTTACATGAAAACTGCATGTTTTCAAGAAAGATAATTTGATAATACTTCAAAAGAGGAAAAAAGCTACACCATACCACACATAGAAGACTTGTGGTCTGTTTGAACCATTCACTCATTTTAAAAAATAAATTTAAATGAGTCACTGAAGATATGAATTATCTTTATCTCTGACACTGTAATTTGTCAATATTATGAAACTAGAAAGCTTAGGGTACATAGAAATAAAGAGATTTATCACCCTAAACACTGTTTTATGCATTAAAATTTATAATGAGAAACACCAATTTTTGGAGTTACAGTGATTATATAATGGTTGAGTGAATTCATATGTGTATATGAATATATAACACAAGTTATACATACTATATATTTATAAAGAATATGCATGTTATATATTATATGTGTGTACATATATTATATACATATAATTTATGTAGATATTATAATGTACAATATGTATGTTATTACATTTACTTATCTGACTATTTATATGTGATTGAAATGAACACATATGACACATAGAATATATACATATATCCTATATATATTATCTATATATATTCTATAGTGATTCATTAATTTTAGATGATGATGTCTAGACTTATTCCTGGCATTATCCACTCTCCACCCATTCATCAAGACTACAAGCAATGTTATTCTTTTTTTGCTCTGTATGCTCTATTTTAAGGTAGATGAATAGAAATTTAAGTTTCAGAAGACTTGGCACATTCAGTCATCAGAGGCAAAGGCTGATACCCTCAATTATAGGAAATGCTTTTTCAGAAAATACATTGCTACAAGATCTTAGTTGCAGAGAAAGGAATATTGTAACAAGAAGGAATACTTGGAACAGTATAAAGGCTAGGCCAACCAAGTATGCTTGTTGAAGGACATTCTCTTCCTGGAAGTATTGACTGAACCACTGGTGTTACTTTCGTGTGCGGCCTGGCCTCTAGCTTCTGGTATGCAGGGTATTTGAAAACGATGTATGTGTTTATTAAAGCTTAAGCTAGGATAAGACCAGTCCCCATACAAATCTCTGCTAAAGTGATAGCTATTCAATTCTGAACAAGTTACATAACCTTCCTGAAGCTGTATTCTTTATCTTAAGGGAAAGATAAGTGCATAGAACAGAATTAGGCTGCAAATTATGAGAAAAATAAACACAGTGATTCACAGTACATAGAAATGTATAATAAAATTTCAAAGGAAATGTATAAATACTTAGTAGAATTCTTATTGGTCTTGAAGTATGGAATGAACACAGTCTGGCTTAAATAACAAAAATTTAAATGGCATGGAATCTTTAAGAAACTCTTCAAATTGTATCTTTGATCTTTTTCTGCATCTGCATGGGAGTAATTGTGAATCCAGGGCATAATGCACCCAAAGTGCCTATGGAAAACCAAAATACTCTGAAGGAGTTCTATACAAGTGGAAGGGTAATAATTACATACACCCGTCTGAGAGTCAAATATACAAATTCCATTACCCCCACTCTTTTCAATATAGTGCTTGAGACACTATATTGAAATTTTTCTTCTTTGTTGATAATTATATATATATATACATATATATATATATGAGATTTCAAAAACTCTACCTGAAAACTTCTAGAAATGATCAACACTTTGGGGAAATTGGCAGAATACAAAATCAATTTACAAAACGTAGTACTCTTAGTACACTGAGAGAGGTAATGGAAACACTCCCATTCACAAAGGCCTCAAAAGAGTTAGGAAAAGACCTAAGCAATGACCTGAAAGACCACTATAATGAAACCTTTAAAACTATGAAGAGATTAAGAAAAGCACCAAAAAAATGGAAAGACATCCCATGGTCATGGTTGGTATAATCAATATTGTGGAATAACCATTGAACCAAAAGAAAGATTAAATGCAGTCCCACCAAAACAGCAGAATACACACAACATCCTTCATGGAACTAGAAAAAATCTCAAAAAGCATCTTCATTGTGAATAAATATCATGGAGTAATCATACATATTCGAGAAATACAAATTTACTATAGAGCGGTACACTTTTTAGGAGATACAAAGGGGGAACTGGGAAAAGCAGGGAAGAGATGGAGAGAGACTTCGCTGGGGAAGGGAGAAGGAAAGCAACAGAGGTACAGGGATAGAGGAGAAATAACTAACCCTAAGAATATTTGAAAGCACTATAGGGAATTATATTATGTTGTTTACTTAACAATTACATGTATGTAAACATATGTATATACATGTAAGTAAAGTTTCCCCCAAAACTATAGAATTCCCAGAAGAAAAAAAAAACGTTCAGGACAAGGCATAGAAAACCTGCTTTTAAGTTCTTAGTCATGGGACTCCAAGATATTTCCAATATAGGCTATTGACATGGTCTTTGGTTACTTACCAAGCTTACCAAGAAATTGAAAAGTAAGTCCCTATTAATAAGAATACCACACACTTAGCTATAGAGGATTTGCAGGAATTGAGGTGACCTGGAAGACTTTTTCCTGAGGACTATCCTGTGTAGTACTTGAAGGAACTATGGAAGCTGTCAATGGAGAAAAGTAATCAAAAGTCCCATTTTACTGTAATTTTACGAACCACTATGACCACCATGACAAGATACTCCAAAAGGTGTAATAGTGGCACTTACACCACGAAGGTAACCAATAGCCATCTGTACATTAGGCTCACTCAAGAGCCATCCCCCTTCTTCTCCATAGAAAGGGTGAGGTCCTCCATGGGGGATCATCAAAGTCTGTCACATCATTTGGGGCAGAGCCTAGGCCCTCCTCCATGTGTCTAGGCTGAGAGAGTATCCCTCTACCGTATATACCCTCCTAGAGCATTCACCCAGTAGCTGATGGAAGCAGAAGCAGAAACCCACAGTTAAACAATGAGCTGAACTCCTGGAATTGAGTTGTAGAGAGGGAGGAGTGATGAGCAAAGGGGTCAGGACCAGGCTGGGGAAACACACAGAAATAGCTGACCTGAACAAGGGTGTGCTCATGGACCCCAGACTGACAAATAAGAAACCAGCATAGGGCAGAACCAGAACTCCTGAAGTTAGGAGGCCTGGGCAGTCTATGGGGCCTCTGTTAGTAGAACAGTATTTATCCCTAGAGTATGAATTGTGCTAAATTTTAACATAAATAATTCTCCTTGAGAGAAGTCCTTCATCTTGAGCTTTATATAGTAAGTGAGATTCCTTCTGCCAGATTGCTTCAAGTGTTTATCTCAATTGTCCCACTGAGAAACCCAGGTACATTTTCTCCTATGAAAGGAATAATGTGTTGAGTAGAAGGCCAGTGGTCTGTCATTTTTCTTTTAGTGACACTCGTAACTTCTTGTTTCTTAAGTCAGCACACATGTATTACTTTCATCTTTATAAGAACAATTTATTTAAAAAATATTAGTTACCCTTCAACATGAAAAAATATCTTACAAAATTATATAAAGAATAAATAAATAAAGCTTTGCCTATTCATTGGTGAAAGACAAACTATGCTTAAACTTGCATTGTAAAATAAAGAATGGATGTCCACATCTTCCCCCACACATGCCCACCCACCATTTCCACTCCTAGGGATAACCAGACTGCAAAGCCAGGCATTTTTACAGAATTTGGTTCATATTTTAGATATTTTTCAGCAAATGTTCTTGTTTAATATCACTGACAGCATCTCACAGAAGTGAATTCTTCTGTATTCCATTCTTTCAGAAACTGTACTAGTATCTATTGTATAAATACTTATTAACTGGTCTACAACTTGCATTAGATTTTTCTCTATTGCCATTCAATTCAAGATAGATGTCCTCACCCATATACATCCTTATCTAGAAACCTTCACAGTTACTCTAAGATGATTCCAGAAGTGAAACTAAGGGATCAAAACAGAGTACACATGAATTTAAATTCTGTTGTGTATTGCTAAATTGCCTTTAACAATGTTACTGATAACACATTGAATGTTGTTATATGGTTGTCTCTGTGCATTTGCTGTTCCTTTGAAACTTAGTGATGATCTGGCACGACTGTCTTCACTTGAACACATGCCGATGGTTG
Organism: Mesocricetus auratus; assembly: GCF_017639785.1. Taxonomy (NCBI): domain Eukaryota; kingdom Metazoa; phylum Chordata; class Mammalia; order Rodentia; family Cricetidae; genus Mesocricetus; species Mesocricetus auratus. Next base: position 424,874 of record NW_024429198.1, on the reverse strand, counting down.
CTATATGGTTGTCTCTGTGCATTTGCTGTCACTAGGAGGCTTTAGTCATGCTCCACCATGACTATTTGCACTTGAACATCTCTGAAGATAATGATTCCTTCTGTGATACACTTAAAATATAGAAATAAAAAATGGTCTTTCGTATATAGCAATGTTTTAAGGTTCTGCAAGATTTTAATGACTATTTTGGTTATCAAAAACTAAGAATTGGAAAATGGGACCCCACTAATGTGAGTTTTGCTTCAGTAGCAAATAGTTTGTTTCCATTCTATGGTTGTCACAGAAAGGATATGAATAGAAATTTGTGGCATTGACCTCCAAGCAAGCTTCATAGAAATTTGTGGCATTGACCTCCAAACAAGCTTCAAGGTTTCAGACTTCTAAACATGACAAGATCAAGTCTGATAAGGTGAAGGTAGCATGGGATTTAAAGTTAGAACTGAAATGAAATACCACTCATTCTTAATAAGCCAACCCCTGCCTGGCCCCTCCAGCTTTAGTTTCCTGAAATGAAAAGCAGAGGTGTCATGCACTGTTTCTCATCAGGGGCAACCATGTAATAGCTGCATGAACAAATGAATAAATGGGATGATTAGCAAACTGAGAATTCCTGCATAAAAACAGTAAGCCATTTTAAAATGTCAAAGGACAGCAAACGAGAGATCATTTCAAATTGCCTTCGTTCATATAATTGAGCAAAATTTTGTGAGCTTATCTCTAAATGCATTCCTCAAAAAGTAGAATGTGTGAGCAAAAAGAGCTATGCAATTACAAGTTCATATACATAAACCTTCCTAAAAGTATGTTTAGCTTGCTTAAATTCTGAATTGTCGTGAATAAGAATGGTTTTTAATGCCTACAACCTAACTGTAAGTACTTATGTCTTGTATTTCCTTTTCCAATGTGGTGTCCTAAAGCTGCTTTTTTTGATATACTTATATATATTTTTAAGACAATACTCTTCTATGTCTGGCTGAAAACTGGTGGCAATCCTCCTGCTTCAGCTTCCCAGAGTTCTAGGATGCATGGCTTGATTTTCATTTCTTTAACAGTGAGTATATTTAAATATCCTTTTTTATGCTTATAATAGTTATTGTGTTCTATTAATGTTATGTTCTTAACTACATAATGGGTTACAGTGAATGAATTTGAAGCTTATCTCAGCAGGTCAATCTATTAATTTTGAGAAGAATATTCTGAGGACCAAGCTTTGGTCAAAAGAAAGGATTCTAGGTTTGAGATTCCTGCTCAGAAGAACAAAGTTATGACAGAGACCACAACCTCATGATAGGAGCTGTGGTGGTTTGAATGGAAATGGCCCCCAAAGGGAGTAGCACTATTAGGAGATATATCTTTGTTGGAGGACATGTGCCACTGTTCAGGTGGGCTTTGAGATCTCTTTTGCTCAAGCTTCCCTCAGTGTGACTTCCAGTCAACTTCCTGTTACCTGCAAAATGTAGCCCTCTCAGCTCCAGCACCATGCCTCCCTGCATGCCGCCATGCTCCCCACTATGATGATAATGGGCTGAACCTCTGAAACTGTAAACTAGCCACAATTAAATATTCTCCTTATAAAAGCTGTCATGGTCATGGTGTCTCTTCACAGCAGTAAAATCCCGAGCAGATAGAACATTACAACAGAGCTTTGTGTGGGGGACTCACCAGGAAAATTCCATTTGTACAATAGCCACAAGAAGGCAGTGTCTGATTTGTGTTCCTGTCCCAACTTTCAATAATTTAAGTTTTTTAATCTGTTTTTTTCTGTAAATTTATTTTCAAATAGTAACCTACAAGTCAAAAATCAGATTCTGAGTTATGTTTTGATATTTTTCAGTCTGGAGTCAATATTCATCATGCACAAGGTATGCAAGTATGGTTGAAATAGATTATTCCCTCGTCTGTGAATCATAAACATAAGCATCACTTTTGATATACGTCCAGAGAGCCCCAAGATAAGGCAGGATTTATTTCAATATTTTACAAGAGCAATCTCAGGAGTTGGAATTGCGAGTAAATCTCAGATTTTGTGTTCATTTGGACTGCTGCTTATCTGGGTATAGTTTTCTCAAAACTTGGACCTCATAATTATACCAACTATATAAAAATTTCAGGAACTATAAATGCAAATAAATATTCAAATATCAAATGTTTAAATGTAGGATATCATTAAAGTGAAAATTATAGCACTTTTGAGCCAAAAGATTCTGTGGGAAGTGTGTGTGTGTGTGTGTGTGTGTGTGTGTGTATGTGTATGTATGTGTGTATGTGTGCGAGTTAGTACTGGAGACTGAACTCAGAGCCTTATGTAATTCTCTACCAATTAGCTATATCTGCAGCTCTGTCTCTGTCTCTGTCTCTCTCATTTCTCATTTCCTTTCTTGATTATCATTTTGTGGATCTATAGTATGTGCACATATGTGTATGAGTGTGAGTATACATGTATGAGTGTATGCATGTACCATGGCTTACATATGGAAGTCAGAAGACAACTTTAGGTATTAGCTCATATCTTTCCCCTTACATGAAACAGATGTTCACTACTTTGTGGATCCATAATATGTGCACATATGTGTATGAGTGTGAGCATGCATGTACCATGGCTTACATATGGAAGTCAGAAGACAATTTTAGGTATTAGTTCATATCTTTCCCCTTGCATGAAACAGTTGTTCACTACTGGTTACCAGGATAATTGGTCAAAGAATTTCAGAGGGTTCTTTCTCTCCATCTCCCATCTCAACATATGAGTGATGGAACTGCAGACTGCATATTGTGCTTCTATGGGGAGGGCAGAAGAAGGAGGAGGAGGAAGAGAGAGAAGATAGATAGATGATAGATAGATAGATAGATAGATAGATAGATAGATAGATACAAGACTATGAATTTCATGTAGCCCATGCTAGTTTCAGACTCATTATATGGTCATAATGAATCTGAACTTCCTGACTCCACTTTCTGAGTGCTGGGATTTAGGATGTGCACCATCATAACCAGTTTATATATCAAGAGCTAACTAATGCTGTTGCCCATTATCTTAGTCTCATGTTGTTTTGTTGTTATTTTGTTTTATTGTTCCATTTCCTCATCTGTTTTACTTATCCTTTGGCTTATATACATATTTCCAGAAGTCACTTCAAATGCTCTTTAAGGAAAAAATGAGATGAACATTAAATAGGTAAGTAATGTAAATTTTAAAAAGCTAAAGATGTAGATAGATTGAAAACTCTGACACCATGTTTGTTTGGAAAATATCAATAACGGAAATAAGGTGACTATCACGCATCAAGTATGGTGTTTTATCTATGTCTATTATATAAATATTTATGATAAATTAACAAGAGAGAATACCTCATCTCATACTATATAATAGATGTTTCTAGAATGGTGTGAATCAAATTATTGTAAGCTCTTTGGATAAATGCTGAAGACTGATCTAATTTTCATTCTTGACAAACCTCCATCTTGACTCTCACTGTGGCTATATTAATTTATATTCCATCAGCAACGTACCAGGGTTTTCTACTAAGCACATTCTCTTAGTGTTTGTTTTTGCTTCCTTGATGACTTCCATTCTGATGGGGTGAGATAGAATTACAATGCAATTTTAATTTATATTTTTCATGTGGCTAGTGATGTTAAACTTCTCTTCATATGGTTATTGACCACTTGTACTTCATATTCTGATTTTATTATGTTCTAATGTTCTGTGTTACAGAATAGATACAAGTGTCCCTTAACACAGAAATAGATAGGTAAAATGTGATGAATATAAACAAAGGAATTTGTTCAGCCATAAAGAGGGATGAAATTATGCATTTACAGGGAAATGAATGAAACTAGAGAGAACATTAAGTAATTAACCCAATTTCAACATGGCAAATGTTGCATGTTTTCTCTTATTTGTGACTTCTAGACTTTATGTGATCATGTATGGGAAAATGTCATGAAAGAGAAATGAAAATGTTTTGGAACGAAGGAGACTTGCAATAATAAAAGAATAGACAAGAAAAGGGAGGACTGGAAGATATGGAGGTACATATGTTTAAAGTACACTATACACTTTTATGAAAATATCTGTATATAACCCAATACCATGTTCACCAATAGGGAAAATCATTTTCAAAAAATGTTCAACTCTGTTTAACAAGTGTTTCCTAAGCTTATTAATTCTATGAGAATTTCACACAACTGATTTTGATCATATTAATTTCTATGCTCTTCTCTGCTAACTTCTTCTCTCAGATCCAGTCCCCAATCCCTCCCTAACTCCTTGCAGATATATACTCCATCACACCCACAACTTCCTGTCGTATTTTTTAAAAATAACCCACCAAGTTCAATTTTAGCTTCCCATATACTTGCAGGTATGAAGCCAACTATCAAGGGCCATGATCCTTGCTCTACCCTCTCCAACTCAGCAGCCATCAACTGTCAGTAGCTCCTCAGCTCAGGATAGAGGCTAATGATCTCCTCACTACTTCCAGTTGGATGTTACCTGCATTCAGTTTTATGTGTGTCTTGTGCCGGCTACCACTGCTGCTGTGAGCTCATGAAAGCAGTCATCCTGTCAAGTCCAGAAGACATCTATGAATTCATTTCTGATGATACAGAATTAAGTACTATGAGAATGCATACAAGTCTGCCTTTTGTACACTTCTATTCACTCTAGTCCTCACCTAAGCCCCTGGTTCTGACCATCCTACTGCCTCTTTTTCCAAGATGTAACCTCCCTGAGCCTGGAAGGTCTTGCAAAGTTCTTTTTTGTCCCTCAATATAAGTTTTTTATTTAAATTAGAAACATGAGTGCTTCATATGTCAATCCCAGCTCCCTCTGCCACTTCTCCTCCCTTCTCTCTTCACCAATCACCTCAGCCCCCCACCCCATCCCCACATCATTCCCCAGGGAGGGTGAGGCCCTCCTTGGGGGGATCTCCAAAGTTTGTCATTTCATCCAGGGAAGGACCTAGGTCCTTCCCCATGTGTCCAGGCCGAGAGAGCATCCCTCTATGTGGAATGGGCTCACAAAGATCACTCATACACCATGGTAAACACTGATCTATTACCCAAGGTCCCAGTGATTTCTGTGGCCTCCTCACTGGCACTACATTCATGGAAAGTTCTTAATGTTTACTGAATTATATAGTGAGAGCTTCAATTTAAAACTGTATGAACTCCAATGGTCATCTGTAAGTGGAAACCCAAATCACACCCCCATACTACAGAAATATCACAGAAAAAAAGACAAAAGTAATTGAGGAGCCAGATAATGGATAGAATAATCAGGAGATCCAGCTGCTTCCTGAGGATTTCTAGTAGGTGAGTTAGTGAGGAGGAAACGTTATCTTTCATTGTGTATTTTCTTTCATAGTGTAGCATAGGAGCTGGCCATGCTCCTATAATAACCTCTTGCCCATGCTTAACTATACACTGTAAGCAGCAGTTATTAATCGGAGTGGAGAATAAAGCTATACATAAAATGAAAAAAACTGCATGAACTCTTTTTTGGGGGCCAGGTGCTCTTAGACATATGTCTTATCTTTTAACTTTGTCTCTGCTGAAGAAATACACATGGGTCCAACTAAAATCAGACAGTAAGTATTTTCCTTATGCTCCTCCCAGAGAGGCACTAAGCTGGTTTTCTTTCAGCCATTTCCCTATTCCAGAAATAAGAAATACTTAGGTGAATATGATGTGTCCATGCACAAGTGTGCTTCTTTCTTCTCTAGACCACACTCTAGGTATCTTAGGCTGGAATTTACAGTTTAAATATACTAAAGTCTCGGGGCTGGAAATGTGTTTCCTTGGGGAATGTGAGGTTCAAGTACATGTAGAGGAGCTTTTCACTGTGTGTACATAGAGGAAGAAGTCAGAAGGGAAACAGCAAATTTGGGTGCTGAGTACCAACCCAACCACAAGAAGACTTCATCACCACTTCACGTGTAGAACCGCATAATCGCCGAAATGTCTAAATCCAAACCTGTCCTTCTATGCCACTATGAATGTTTATTTCTCAAAGCAATATGATAAAACACATTCTACTTAAGAACTTATTATCTCAAGCATAACCAAGCTGGATGGGAACTAGTCTCCATCTGCCCCTAGCGGATGGTAGAGGCGCACCTGAATCAGTTGTCTGAACAAGATCTGCACTGCTAAAGGTGAAATAGATTTATCTCTCCTGTGGTCCCTGGCCAGTGGCACTAATTACTTTGGTGCCTAGGAATTAGAGGACAATTTTAGTTCTTGCCACATATAGAGACTGGTGGGTTGGTGACTTAAAATAAGATAGATATAATAGTAGGTGTCAATACCTTGAGGGGCTAAGGATAGAGTTCACAGAATAGACCAGACATAGAAAGTCTATGTGTCCCCATCCATATCCTAAACTTATCTCTTTGTGTGACTGGCCTGGTTTTGTTTTTTGTTCTGTTGTTGTTGTTGTTGTTTTTACATATCTTCATGACTTCCTATTGATTAAAGGAAGATAATTTCATCTTTGTCACGAGCCTTTTGTATCTTAGGGTTTCTAGTGCTATGAATACCCACCACGACCATAGCAACTCTTATAAAGGAAAACATTTACATGCAACTGGCTTACAGTTCAGGCCATTATCATCAGGGTGAGAAGCATGGCAGCATGCAGGCAGACATGATTTTGGAGAAGAACCTGAGAGTTCTACATCTTGATACACATGCAACAGGAAGTAAACTGCCACACTAGCCTTGGTTTGAGCATATATGAGATCTCAAAGCCTGCCTCCACAGTGACACACTTCCTCCAAAAAGGCTACACCTACCTCAACAAGGTCACACATTCTGATAGTGCCACTCCCTGTGGGCCAGGCATTCAAATACTTGAGTCCATGAAGGCCATACCTATTCAAACCACTATATTCTGTAATAATAATAATAATAATAATATAATTTAGACAAATGTGTTTAAAATATTGCAGTATCAGAAAAATAACAATTTTTATTAGGAAAATTTAATTTCTAAAATCTGATGAATTTCTTATCTTTAATAATGAAAATCAATTTCACTTAGTTTTTAAAATCTTTGTTAAAGATATCACAATTTGAGACTAGAGAGGTGGCTCAGCAAATAAGAATACTCAGTTCCCTAGGGAATGGGAGCACTGCTATCTAAGATAATGTCCATTATTATCTTGAGGTCTGTGACTGGTTGATTTCATGTGTCAAATTAGCTTGGCAGTGGCACCCAGATATTTGGTCAAAAGTTTTACCAGATGCTTCTGTGAATAGATTTTAAAGGTGAGATGAACATTTAAAATAATAAACCTTGAATAAAGCAGATTACCTAAAAGACGGAATGTTCATGAACCCCATTGATCAGTTGAAGGCCTTATTTGTAGAGTATAACCTTCCTTGCCAGCAGCCTGGGCTCTGCCACAGTTGCAGTCCCCAAATAACACACAGACACTGTATTAAATATGAAGCTGTTGGCCATTTGCTTGGTTTCTTACTATGTCTGACTTAAGTAATTAACCCATAATTGTTAATCTAAGTATTTCTCTTACTGGAGAAAGGGTCCGGACCTCTTACTTCTATGGCGGCAACATGATGTCTGCCTGTGTCTCTCTTTCCCAGAATCCTCCTCAACTCCTAGTCCCACCTATCTTGCTTCCCTATTGGCCAACAGTGCTTTATTGACATATACACAGGACTTCCCCATCACTTATTGATGTCATTCTATTAGCAAACAGATTCTGAATGTGAGGCATCACCAGATTCCCATTTCTCAAGAATGCTAAGCCAGGCTTATGCTCCAAACTGCCATTTAATGAAGACTTTTTAAAATTAGGCCTTTCTACCCAAAGCTTATAATAGCTAACAGGAATACACCATAAAGATGGCCTTGACTCTCATTGATGAACTTGGAGCCACCTACAGGAAGGTTCTGAAGCTGGAAGAGACCAGACTCCACCTAGCAGCCTCATAGGAAGATTAAAAATAGATTTCGGAAAGAGGTTCACAAATGGCTACTCCCCTTAAAGTCATTCCAGCATTTAATCATAGAGATTGTTAGAGTGGGGAACAATATTTCCATCTCTGTCTGTTAAAATGGGGAAAAACTATTAAAAAACATCGCATAGACAAGTATCTAGCTTCTGTCTGGGCAATTATACCAGTGAGTAACTCACTAACTCCTCCACTGGGAAGCGTGTTCCATTTTGTGACTATGCTATTTATTAAAAGACTTTAGCCATCATCTGCCATTTTATTATTTATACACAGTTTTGTCTCTAGCAGCCTACAGGGAAAATATTAGAAATTCAAATTAATTTTCTAAGTCATGACACACTGCCACTTACCTCTTCTCCAAGTCAAACACATGCAGGTCATTCCATGCCTTATTTGAATCTCTAACCTGCTCCTCCAACCTACTGCCCCCTCCAGTTTACCTAACTCCTTTTTAAGTTGCTATTTTATTACAATGCCATAATAGTATAACTATAATCTTACATTAGTATTCCACTGGTGATGATAATCAGTCCCATTTGTGTCACCACAAGATAGAGGAGGATGGCGAGCTTCTGTCTAGGTGCCAGAGGACAATGTAAAGGGCGGAAATCTGGAGTCTGGAAGATAGTACATAGCCCAAGATCTGACAACGGCACCTGCCACCAAGCCTGCGTTCCAAAGCTCCCTCTGGAATACAAAGCTTCTTTCTACTCTTTCTTTCCTTTCCCATTCCAATCCTTTGCTTCTTTTCACATATTATTTTGCTTTTTTTGCCTTATCCTCTTTATTTTACAAAAACTTGAGAAAATAAGAGCATGAGAGAATATAAATGAGAAAGGAATCTGACCAGGAATGAGAAAGGCTCTTGTAGCAGTTTCCTGTCATAGAAATTAGATATAAAGACTTATTTTCAATGACTAAATCCAGTCTCAACTTGTTAATTGGACTTGTTTCAAGGCATTATAGATGCCCAGGGGAAGAACACTGAGCTGTTTGAGCACTGGAGGATCAGCCCTGCCTACTTGCTATCTGCCTAGTGAGAAGCCTGGAAGAGTCAAGCAGGCAGAGGAACTGCTGTTAGATCTGGCTGACAAAAACCCTTAGATAAGAAGACAGTGACTACAGTGGGGAGGCAGAGAATTAGCCATGAAATCCCACTTTTTGTAAGAGAGTGGTCTTGTGCGCTTCCTGAATCAGGTATAAGGTGGAGACATCTTATGCTGTGAAACTGTGATATCTTTTAAAAGATATATTTATTCTATATTACTATGTGTTTGGGTGCTTTTCTTGCATGTATGCAGCACACATGTATGCAGAGAATTCAGAGGTCTGAAAGGGGCACTGTTTTGCTTAGGACTTGGAGTTCCAGAGGTTTTGAGAAACCATGTGGGTGCTGGGTATTAAAATATTTGGGTTCTACTGCCAAGCCAATTTGGCACGTGAAATCAACCAATCACAGACCTCAGGATAATGGACATGATCTTAGATAGCAAGCCTCTCATTTCCTAAAGAATTGAGTCACTGTGAGATCAATAAGCAGCTTACCAAGGTCACAGATGAACCACATAGACCCCAGGTGCTTCTAGGCAATGCTTGTCTTTCCAACTACAAGTGCTGCTTTGGGAGCATTAGTTTCTTTCCTTCAGTTTGATAAAGGGCATTGGTACTTCACAGAACAAAAAATGACCAAAGTAAAACCCTAGTCCCTGATAGCTGCAGTTTTCAAAAATTTATAACATACAGCTGTGTACTTGAAGAGAACTCAAGATAATAATGGACAAAATAATGAACTTGAAAATGCCTGCTCTGAATTCTAATCACTTCCACTCTCTTGAGGTACAAATTATAATTTTGGTTAGGCTATTTGTGGTGGGGATAAGGAAGAGGATGACAGAAGGTACACTGTAATAAATTAAAATAGGTCAGTCAAGATAGCAGTCATTGACAAGGTATTATGTGATCAAAGATAAGGGAGCATGCAAACATTCAGAGGACGGGTTCTACAGCTGGAGAAATGACAAGGACAGTTCATAAGTTAAGAGTTTATAAATTAAGGTCTGTTTTAAAAAGAGCAGGGAGCCCAGTGTGCCTGGAGCAAACTGAATCCAGGGAGGACTAGTGGGATGAGGAGCAAACTGAATTCAGGGAGGACTAGTGGGATGAGGAGCAAACTGAATCCAGGGAGGACTAGTGGGATGAGGAGCAAACTGAATTCAGGGAGGACTAGTGGGATGAGGAGCAAACTGAATCCAGGGAGGACTAGTGGGATGAGGAGCAAACTGAATCCAGGGAGGACTAGCCTTATGTGTCATGTTTATTTGCACAGTAGTTCAGATGGGGACCCATGGGGCAAATGGATGGCATGACTTGGTTTTAAAAAGAATCTCATTTTATATTAGACTGTTTTCAGACTGTGCTTTGGATCAAGACCGTTGGTAGTAAGAAGGGGAAGAACTGTTGAATCACAGAGACCAGTTGAGTCTATAAAGTACTGCAGCAATGAAGGTAAGATTCTGATCTTTCAAGCTAATTGCTTCTTTACCCCTATAAGAACTAATAAATGTTAAGTGTGGTGTTCAAGAGACAAAGATGAGGCAAGGATGACCACAAAGATTTGTGATATCCATAACTAGGTAGATGTAGTTACTATCTATAGAAATGGTGACTGTAAGCCTGTGATTGGTGCATAGTCAGGGAGAAGGAATCAGAGTGTTGACTTGGATATAATTGGTGTTGAGATGTCCATAAGAAATCTATATAACAATGGTTTGTTATTAGCCTGGAGATCTGTGGACAGATGAAGGTTTGGGATATGAATTCACGATCTTTATCTATGAATATTTTTTCATTGGATTTGGCTAAACATTATGAAAACCCTTATTATTCACTAAGCACTGATCTAGTACTTGAAGTACAGATAGTAAGAATATACTGTTTTCCTAATACAATGGAAGAAATCAATGAAGGTTGCAACATATAACAAGTGTAACTAAAAAGGCTTGGATACAGGGAAAACAAAAATAATTCCATATCTGTGATGATCCAGAAAGAGCTTCAGAGAGAACATAAACAATTGAGCTGGACTTGAAGGCTGGGAAATTATTGTGGATAGACAAAGCAGGGTGTTCCAGGAAGAGCAGAACACATGAGTATATGCAATTTCACATTTTGTAAGGTAAATTATACTTTTATCACAAATGAGTTACCTCAGTGCCTGATACAGTTCTTCTTCATAAATGGAGAATATAAAGAGCACATACTACTATAGACCTATGCATGGTCATCCATGGCACGGAGGGACATTTACTTTGGAGTTCAAGATAGAAGGTCAGAGGTCAACCTCGGGTCACTCAGTTATCTTGAGACAGTGTCTCTCAAAGAGACCTGAAAGTCTCTAGTTGGGTTAGACTGACTGGCCACCGAGCCCCAGGAATCCACCTGTCTTTGCCTCCCCAGTGCTGCTTGTGTAGCACTAAGCTGGGAAGCTCTTTACTATTGTTTGTGGGTGCCGGGGACACGGGTCTAATGCTCACACGGTATTTTAGTAACTCAAGTGTTTCTCCATCCCTGGTTTATTTGGTTAGAGTTGAAGAGGATCCATCCATCACGGTGGGGAAGACAGGCTGCAGAAGAGCAGAGGACGTGGTCAGATTGTGTCCACCGTTGGGGAACAGGGAGAGAAGAGCTCTGGTGCTCAACTCGCCTTCTCCTTTTTCCTCAGCCTGAGCTCTCAGTCCTTGAAATGATGCTACCCATCTCAGTTAACTCAATCTAGAAAGTCTCTCACAAAATTCCCAGAGGATTGTCTCCCTGTCATGCCACACTCCAACCTGTTTCTTTAGTATCATATGTGAGCCGGTGTACCTTTTCACATGCTGTCGATGCATGATGACATTTCTATCAGACACAAAGTGACATGTAATCTGCTTTCATGCCTCACAGAGTGGAGGCTGCAGCTGAAGCCAGACCAGCATGAGGGCAATCCTGTTTTGTTCAAGCATGACCCTGAAGTCACCTTGGAACAAGATCAGAACTTGAAAAATCTTCCTTGAGACCATTTGGCATCTCCTAGACTATATCAAGATTTTTCCCTGGGCCTGGAGAGAAGGGCAGACGAAAGAGGAGAGAACAAAGACAGCACATAAGGAGATAGGCTGGCGTTCTAGAATCCGAAGTGCATTCATGGAAGGTCACCTCAGACAGAGCAAAGTCAGCATGTGAGGCCTGCCTGCTCTCCACTCCCATCAGGACCGGCCTTTCAGCTGACTTGGCAAGCACAGACCACCCAGCAGGAGTTTTGCCTGACCTCATGGTTTCCTTCTCAGGTTTCTCTATGTGGGCAACTCTCCCTTTAAAAGCCCCAGAGTCAGAGCACCACCATCAAAGCACAGAGAGGAGGATTGAGGGACTCTTAGAGAAAGGCTGCCTGTGAAACAGGACTGCCTCAGGGCCACGAGGCATCCCACTCCTATTCCTGATTAGGACAGCCATGAACCACATTATTCCCAGAATCTCTCCTCCTTCCTGCATTCTAGAACAATAAGGTAGCTGAGAAAAGGCTCATGGGAAGCATGCTGAGATTCCTTCGGTCCTGTTTTCCTAGGTTTTCACCCCACTCTTGATGCGGAACAGGTATTTTGTTCTTTTGTAGTGTTTAACCTTTAACTGTAACTCTGGGTCTGAAAGCAATGTGAAAAGAGGCAGGGGAGTTCCTGTGTAAGGGGAAACCGTGAGAAGGTTGTAGATAAGTGGGTTACAAGGAACTGTCAGCACAAAGTAAACAGATCGCATGCCCAGTCCCTCCTGCAGATAGGAGACAGCCCCGAGCTGGACCTTTGTACCCTTGTACTCTGTTCCTAGAGAAGTGCATGGGAACTGGCGTTTGGTGCTTCATGAAGATACTTATGAACCACTCTGACTTTGGGAAGTGCTTTGACCACTCCCGTCTTGGTTAATTTTTCCTACAAAAGTGGAATGAGAGATGAACAGTACCCATCACTGGGTAGTTAAAACTCTAGGTCACAAGCAAGGACAAACCTCAGACTTCTCAGCCTGGACCCTAGTCCTACTGCCCCTGCAAGCCTGTGTTCTGGAACTCTGCATAGCTCTCTGCAAACATGCTTGCATTCTCGCAAGTTACCAACTGTGTCTCCATTTTTTAGCCTCTCTGATAGGGAGGGACCTTATTTCTTGTCCCAGCGATCAGGAGTTTGAAAAATCCGGGCCAACTGAATAATGAAACATTGTGGAATCATCACACTTCCCAAAGTGTCTTCTTCTGGTACCTGCAGGAGATGCGCTTCTCTGCGAGCATTCTTTGAGTGTACAGCCTGCACTTGGGGATTTCTAGGTCCTGCCTTCTTGGGGGGAACCCTGTGGGTGGAGACGAGGGAAGTCTCCCGCAACTACCAATACTTTCCTCTAGGAGGAGCCCCGCCGCACTGTTGAGAGTGACACGCACTAACTCCTAACTCCTTGCCAGAAAGCTTCATCCCAGCCCCATGGAATGAGTAGCGGGGGCGGCGCTCGACCTCCCCGCAGCGGGTCCGGAGCCAGCCGCCCTCAACTGCCGCTGCCCGTCGCTTGGGCAGCCTGTAACCGGGCAGCGACGGCCCCTCGCTGAACTGCAGGTCGACCGCCTTTTCCCACCCCTCCCCTCCCTTCCTCTCCCTCCCCCCCTCCTCCCTTCCCGTTTCACCCCGCCCCCTTCCTCCTCCCCGAGCCTGACAGCCCACGAGCTGCCAAGCAGGGCGCAGCCATGGGAAGAGGAGGCGGTCTAGGGAGCGGCGGCGGCACCGGCAGAGGCGGCTGCTACAGCGGTGGTGGCGGCGACGGCTGTTGCTGAGCCCCGGTGGCGGCCGCGGGGACCCCGGGCTGGGGCCACGCGGGCCTGAGGCCTCGGCGCCAGCGGCCCGCTCGTGGACGCGAACCCGCGCTCTGTCTGCCGAGGCGAAGCTCCGAGGTACTGCAGGGGGACTCCGGGGACTCCCGCTCTTATTTCCCCACTCTGTGCCAGGAGACCTGGGAGTAGACCTGGGCATGCCAACTGCTTATGAAAATGGGGATCACTTTTATATATTTGCCCAGATTTTTTTTTTTATGAGTTTGAGGTGGGCTGTATTCCGCTTCTCAAAAGTTGTTTTTTGCTGATGGATTGGTGCAACACGATCCATGTCTTGGAGAGTCTGTGTGTGTGTGTGTGTGTGTGTGTGTCTGTGTGTACGTGTGTGTGCTCTTGGTGCTGTGTGTGAAGCTGAAAGTTGATGGGGGAGACAAGGAATTGGGGTCGAAGGGCGAACTGTCCCAACCTGGCGCCTGCTCCAGCCAGGGTGTGAGGTGTGAGGTGCAAGAAGTTTCCTCCTAAGACAAATTCGTTAGGCTTAAAAGTTTCGCCAATATGTTTGCTTGCCATCGCCAGTCTGCCAAGCTGGGGCAGGAACTATATAGGCTGCTGCTGCTGCTGCTGTCTGAAGCAAGTCCCGGGGTGGAGAGACCAGAGGGAGGGAGGGTGGGCTGTGAGCACACGACCCCTGCAGCGCGCTGCCTTTGCACGTCTGTGCAGGCTGCGGCAGCACGCTGGCAGAGGAGCTAGGGTCAACAGAGTCACTGCCACCAGTCTCCATGAACTGGGGTGGGTGGAAACTGTGGCAAGCCCAACTGTCCCAACTCTGGACACACTCGTGGTTATGAAATCAACCAGGCTCAAAGTTCTGACAGAACTGCAGTCTTGAGCGGGTGAGTGGGGTAAGTACTTGTCTGAAGGAGGGTGGAGGGCGGCGCTGGCTACATGCAGTGGGTTCAAGACAGGGCTACAGGGCTACTAGCCTCTTGGGGATGCGTGGGGGAAACTATTTCTGGACAAGGACATATATAGCTCTGGGGAGTATGTCCGCAGTACCGGCTGCAGGGCTCCATGGCGTGGTTCTGGTGTGTGTGCTGAAGGGATGTGCAGTGTGTGTGTGTGTGTGTGTGTGTGTGTGTGTGTGTGTCGGGGGGTGGGCACATGTGCAGTGTTGGCCCTCTGAGCCAGAGTGTGGAGAAGGAGAAAGAAACCATAGAGAAGCAGCCTGCAGCTGGTACCTTCAGGAGATCTTGGAGGGACACAGAAAGGTAGTGGGAAGCCAGAGGGCTGGGAAAACAAAGCGTCTCCTGAATAAGAATACATTTCCCAGACTTTTAAATACCTAAATCACCTGCTTTGGAATGTCTGAGGGCTGGAAATGGCAGTTTCTGGAACTCTCTGGAAAGCTGAGTGGGAGAGCATTTGAGCATATAGGGGGTGTGTGGTTACAGAAATTGAGGGATGAAGGCAGATTCGCTGTGGATCTATGTGCCTCCTGGGGTGCTGCTGTTTGTGTCCAGGGGATACGTGATCTCAGGAGTGCTTACTCCTCAACTCCCCCGGCTGCCGCTGAGACAGTGCTTACCTACTCCTACAGAAATTAGATGTGCAGTAGCAACTGGTGTTCCTGGCTGCTCTCTACATAGATCACTCAAGGTGTCCCTTAATTCTTGAGACGACAGCTACTGAAATATATCCTCAGATGAAAATGTTATAGAGTTTGAAGTAAAATAACGGAAATATGTATATATACAAGTATATATATACATATCTGTATACATATATATATATGCTGTACACATGTATATATATACATATATGTATGTATGTATGTATGTATGTATGCTGTAGTTGGAAATTATCTTTCCTCTTGAGAAAAGAAAGGCTCTGTCTTCTAGGATCAGGTGCCAAGGGGTTTCTAGTCTCTCATTTTCCCTTCAGATAGATCTCTGGATGGGCTAGAAGGGTGTGTGTAAGCAAAAAGACTCCCGGCAAATATTATTTGTAGTTTAAAAACCCTGATCCAGCCTTCATCATCTTCGTTCACCCATATAAACTTTGCGTTTCCCTTTAGTTTAGAGAAAATTGGTAAATTAGCACTCAGTGACACTTCTATTTCTTTTGGGAGCAAATAGATCACAGTGAAATTATAGTTTTGGTGTCTGGGATGCCATGGAAAGCCAGTGCTCAATGAGCAAAGGTGTGAAACGAAAGTCTGTAAGGCAGTGACAAAGTGACGACATCACTGCATACTTTTTCCAAAGTGAGCCTAACTCTGTCTGGTAAATATTTGCTCTAGTCAGGGTTTGCGGCTGTGTTTTTGATTATTAGTTTTTAAACAGTAGACTACACCCCATAAACCACTTTCAAATGGACACAACAGGCCTTGGCTTTGCTGTCTCTGGCGCCTATGTTAACAGATGTTTACGGTGCTCGGTAACCTATGGGACTGTCATGTGGAGTGTCTTGTTAGCTCAGGACATAATGTTTATAGCTCCATGTAATAAATGAAGCTACAGTTGCAGCCTGCTTCTGCCAAGTGTATGAAACACCCCCTCATGGAAACAAATCTTGAATTTGGTCCAACTTGGCCAGCCTTTTTGGCTATCTGCTGGTAAGCATTGTTAATGTACAGATAAATCTGAGTGATACAGGAGGAATGTGGGACAGCAGATTGTTTAGCTTAGAAAAAGGCATGGGCTCTATTTGTAATAACTTGCTAACCTAAAGATTAGGCTTCTTTGCCCTCTCAGCCAGCAGATGCCATGATTTTGGAGGCATTTGCTTTATACTCAGTCTGAGCCAAAAGACCAAGAAGCAATTCATGGTTGCTTTTAAAGACTGAATTTTTAAATGTTAATAATGGAAATACTTCTGCTTCTTGGTGTGTGGCTACACAAACATATACTTTTTCTTTACAAAAGAAGTCTGGGTGTAACACTGAAAGATCACCTAGTATGTATAAGGCCCTAGGACCAATCTATAGCATGAAAGTTGCAGGGGGGAGTCCCTAACATAGAAATGATATGAATAATATGAGCACTTAAATCTTGAGTTGGTGAGAACTGGAGTTTGATAAGACTGAAGTCAGCCTCTCAGTCAGTTGTACAAACAGGTAAGAATGTCCTTTTTAGAAAATGCTTTTTTTCCCAATCTGGAACAGCTATCTTGACAATGTTATAAGAAGTAATATAACTGCTTAGCTTGATGACCACTTAAAAGGTAACTTTATGTAGTGTGTGAATCTGCACTTCAGCATCTAGTCTATTAAATATCTTGTCTATCCTGGAAATAATAAATTGAAACCTCACTTTCTCACTGTCCAGTCTATTCTAGAACTTTCTTTGAAGAAAATTCAGCCTTGTACCAAATCAACTCATTATAAAAAAAAAAACCCTACTTGCTTACTCATCAACTGAATCTAATCTTTCTTCCTGTTTATAGAAATCTTTCTTTACTTGAAAGTCCTGTGTTCTTTGTTCCTAAATTATTTTTGCCTGTTCTAGGAGTCCTTTTTACCAACCATGGCACCTTACCTTTCTCTGCCATGAATTAGATGCCACAGGTTTCTCATTCTATCTACCCCTAACTGATTCATATTGCCTGAAACACAGATTTGGAATTCTTGGTTCTATGAATTCTTTATCTACAAATACAATTTAATACTGATGGTGGCTTTTAGCCATCTCACCACACCAGTGGCTAGTTTCAAACCTGTGAGGAAGATAACAGAGTGTTCTTTTCCGATTACTGCATATCTATAGCCAATGTTGTAACAGCTTCACGTGTTTTTGCAAGCATGAACTTGCTATAAATCCATACAGAGTGTACTCGTAGTGATAAATATAATTTTATATGCTATGTAGATAGCTCCTTAACTTTTTTTATCCCTAAGAAAACCTACCAAGAAAATTACAGGATTAGAATTCCCTGGAGATAAGGAAGTTGCAGCTACGTGTTATAGGTAGACTCTGACTATGTTGTATGTCTTGCATGGGCCTTATTGTGTCTGCTTTCATGAACATGAGTCACTAGTGGCAAACAAACATTTATTGAAAGATTCTTCTATCCCCGTTCAGAGAGTGTGCCGTCTGGCCTCAAATGAGGTGAAAGTACATCAGACAGAAATGCTTCCTTTGCAACTGGGATTGGAGATGCAGGTAGAGGACATGACTAAATCAGCAACCTGATTTTTACTCAGGGGGTAAATGGCTTGCTAATGTTCCAGGCAACTGTAAGTGCTCAGTTCCCATTAGAAGATCTAGCCCAGCATCCATATGAAATTAGGTCCCCATATCCTGCAGTATGTCTAGCTGGGAAATAGATGAATGGTCTGCTACTCATGTTTTATAAGGTTTAAGCTACCATAATGAGTGACAGGAAAGCTCGCTTGCGTGTGGAAAGAGTATGGTTAAAAAAGCAAACCCTTTAGGGCTCATTGACTGGGCCTTTACCACTACATGCCATCAGTTCCTCTGGAACTTATTTTTCTACTCTAAGAAAATAATGATGCCTACCTTGTATTTCTGCATCTATGTTGTCTGTAGCACCTATGTCTTGTGAAGTCCTACCTGCTGTGACTGGCTGGGTGTCTGGGGCTTAACAAATTATGAATTCTCTTTGCTAGCTGCTCAGAATTGGCCACAAGTGTGTCTATGGGGATTGCTCATGGTGCATGATAATAACATCATTTATTAGATTAATATGATCCTGATACCAGTGAATTATATTTCTCAGGTTATAGATGTGGTGAACATAAGCAAGCCTATATCTGTATGGTTGGGTTTAAGTTAAAAGGGCATCCTAGCAGCTGGGGGTTGGTGGCACATGCCTTTAATCCCAGCACTTGGGAGGCAGAGCCAGGAGGATCTCTGTGAGTTTGAGGCCAGCCTGGTCTACAGAGCAAGTTCCAGGACAGCCTCCCAAACAATACAGAGAAACCCTGTCTCGAAAACCAAAAAAAAAAAAAAAAACCAAAAACAAAAAATAAAAAACAAAAACAAAAGGGGGGCATCCTAGGAAGAAGATCATATGTTAGAAACCCAGCAGAGGTGGTAGCAAATTCCTTGAAAAAAACTCATTCTGCATTGAAATATACAAAGATTTTGCAAACTGAAGATATATTTTTATGAGCCTTTCAGTGGGGAAAGACTTACAGTACTATACATAGAAACTTGATATAATGATATAATGTTTCTTTACTAGTTTAGAAAATAAAATATTTTAAATAGATTTTCATTTAAAAATCTTGGAAGAGTCATTTTTTTTCCTCTAGTGTACAGAAGACTTATGATAATTCATTGGTCCAAAGAAAAAATCCTTATTATTTTGCTTCAAAAATGTGCTTATTAAGAATCATGTCTACCTTTCCCCTCTAGTGTTATCATTGAAAGGGACAGTAGAATGCAGTCATTGCAGACCAGGTTCATGAACAGGTCCCTCGCTTGCTTACAGCTAGTGTGATACCTGATGCTGTCTATCTGGACTTGGAGGATGGCTGATGAGGAACTCAAACTTCAATTTTGCTTTCCATTTGTCAGGAAGGTGACTCTGTCCTTGGGTAGCATTATGACTCAGGATCCCAATTCATTCTGTCAGTTGCCTTCGGGGACACCTTCAAATTATGTGCTTTATAGCCTGGAAAACTTCCATTTGGTAAAACAAAGTGAAAAGGGTTGCCCGGTAAGGGATATATGAATGATAAATTGCAAAAGGATCACAGAAAATAAAGGCATTTAATATCTTCTTCTCGTAAGGACAGAAAACCACCAGAATCTCTGAGCAAAGTGATAGTAGGTGAAGAAAAATACCATACTGATATTGAACAAATAAAACAAGAAGTCAGAGAATGAAGAGGAATGACATCTCTCAGGTTAGCCATGTAGTATATTATCTCTCTTACAGATGTTGCCTGAGTAATATCTTATTTTTCATACATGCTTACTAAATAGTCTACTGATGGCTTTGTAGTAGGAAGGCATATTGAACAATCAAAGGGTTAACAAGAGATTTGGGGGGAGTCTGGTGGCAAAGACATGTAGATAATGATGGCAACTGGGATCTAGGCATATAATGCAATTTTGTTTGGGTCCCTTAGCTGAAAAATAGCACTTGATGACAAGTGTCCCAGAATGAATCCTGTCCACAGCCTTTGAAGCATTCACAAGTTCAATCAATAGGGAAACATGATATGATTTCTTCTTTATTAAAAATTTTGTGTACATGGGTGTCTTGCCTGCATGTGAGTCCATACATCACAAGGGTGGTTGATGCCCACAGAGACCCAAACAGGGAGTCACCTCTGAATTGGAGTTACAGCCATGTATGATCTTCACATAGTTGTTGGGGCCCCTGGAAGAGTGCAAGCAGTCTTAATTGCTGAGACATCTCTCCACCTCTACTTAGGCATAGTTAGACTGGGTCATCATATACCCTCATCACAGCCATGAAGTTTTAAGTTTGGTTGTGTAAAGTCGAACATTTCTAGGAGAATTATATCATCTGAAAAGTTCTTTTAAAAATACTTGGGAAAGATGCAGAATAAATAAGTCCCTCTCCCACAGGATGCAAGTTTGGCCAAGCCAGTGGTATTTCTTGGTATCCCTGTGAAAAAAAATCAAAGACAGAATGTGTATTTACTGAGTCATTAATCTGTCCTTAGGAATGTGATATGCATTGGGAATGTAAAAGTAGTATAATGCATTACTCTTGAATTGGGATCCAACTTTCAAGATAGGAATGCAAGATTAATAATGTGCATGATGAGATTATGAACAACTAATAACTGAATTCAATGAAAAGTACTGTTATAGAACTACAAACTACATAGTATTTTTTAAAGAAGGGGTATTTATTTGGGATGAAGGATTTGAAGAACAGTCTCAATAAGCAAAGTACCTCTTGAGACAGGTCTTACAATGTGGCAATTTATTTTCTTATATACAAAGGATTCAAGATGTTTCATGACAGGAAGTTGGGAACTGAGGACCAGGAAGTATACCCAAATCTCCCTAGGGTTACTAGTGGCAGATGATCAGGCAAGACATGCCTGCGCATTTGTTACATAATATATACTTTTCCTGTACCTACAGAAGCTGTGTATATATGCTCATGAGTTGGGTTGAGTATTGGAGTATTGCACCCAGGGCTTGTTGGAAGAGCAGGTAGCTGCTGCATGGTATATCTGCACACTTGTGTTTCTCAGATGTTATATAAATTTAATTTCAACATTTCTTCTTATAGTACTATCCCAAGAGGCCTATTAATGGTGCTAATAGTAAGATTTCTCTTTAAGACCATGATATTAAGAAAGAATTACAAAGGAAGTGTTATTCTGAGGAGCCCACCTTCCCTTCCATTTCCCTGTCCCATGCTAATCTTGACACCAGGTTTAATATAACCTTGGAACTTTCTAGACATTAAGGTCTGCCTCAATGGCATTTAATGTAGAGGACATTTGGAAATGTATTTATAATAAGAACTTAAAAGAGTTACAAGTTTTTAATTCAGGGTTGCTGAATCTTTGTAAAACCAGCAACAGTTCTATACATACATTTCCTCAATGCCCAGAGACATCTATAAAAATCTTCTATGTAAAGCATCCTCACTTTATTTAAAGATGAAAATAGGAGTCCCTATAATGGGCGAGTGACAGATTCACAACCCAATTCTGTCTTTCTGGTAGTCTCTTTCTGCTATATTTTGTTAACTCCTATTAACATAAAATATGAAAACAGAATAGCTTTTTCTTAGTGTGTTTTCTATTGTTAATAACACAATACCACTTGCTATGTCAATGATATAGAAAATAGGCCTATTTTAGCTAACAGTTCTGAATGTCTATGGGTGACATACCACATGTGAAGACTATCATACAGCTAGCAGTTTGTAAGCAGTACAAGGTATTACATAGCAAGAGGCAGGGGGCATGAATATGTCTTGCCTGCTCTTTCCCTCTATTGCAAAGCCATAACTATTTGGTCATAGGAGTTCCACCCTGATGATCTTATCTAATTCTAATCACCTCCCAAAGGCCTCATCTGTAAACATCATGCTTGTATCAACTTTCCACCCTTTCAATACCTCACAGGGATTACATTTCAACACATAAACCCTTAGGAGACACATTCTGGCTACAACATGTTTATCTATGCCATTCATACAGAAGAGTGACAGTTAGTTGGGTTAACTATCCAAATGGATAGAATGTGAACTGTGACACCTGATATACCTTGACTAACAGTTCTTTCCGTTGGGAACACACGCAGATTTGCCATAAATTTCAGTTGGCAGATGCTTGTAAGGTGTCAGCTATTGTGAAAGCCTAAAGATAGTTTGTTATTCTACACAAGACATGAAGTAGACTTTGGAATCACAGAGATCAGGCTTCTTCACTTGGATTTGGATCCAGCTGTGACTATTTTTATTCACTTTCATTATGAATCTGAGCCAGTTTAAAAAATCTCTTTGATTTCACTGCAAAATGGTGGTCATGATCCTAACTTCATAAGGCTTCTGTAGTTTAAATGTGCGGAAGCAGTGCCTGAGACATATTGGACTCACAGAGAGAGATGATTTCCTGCAATACCCTGCTGAGACAACTGAAGACTGAAGACTTCAAAACTCACTGCAAAATGTCCACTTGAAACTAATTAATGTGTATTTTTTTAGTTCTTCCTTCTTATCCAACTAAATTAGGGCTTTAATGAGTTCCTGAAGTACTCATTTGCTCTGAACTATAGAAACCTCTCTCCCTCAAAAAGCACTGCTCAATGAAGATTAGCTCCTTGTGGCATCTCGGTTCCTACATAAACTGTTGCTATATTGCAAAAGTACAGGGTCGCTTACCCACACAATTCTTGATGACTTATAAAATTTGGATTTTAAAATTGTTGCTAAAAGTCATTCTTGGTGCATGTATTTCAAAGGGAGAATTCTGTCTGCCAATGATGGGAGATCTTCCCTAAGCAAGGGGTACTTTGGCAATGTTAAAGGATGATTGAAAGTTGGTTATGGTAAGGATGTTCTTGGGTAAAGAGTGCTTATAGTGATTCAGTGTGAAGCACAGTAACTTGGGGGAATTCATACACAGAAACAACAATTTTAATTTTTGACACTGAAGAAATTCCTACTCGAACAAGTAGGTATACAATTTCCCATTATAAGGGCAATCTAAAATTGTTTATTAAAGAGTATTTGTCTAAAAAAGTAAATCCATAGTACTCCTACAATTGGAAAAGGAACATATACTATATAACACATATGTTAATTAGTGAGTGAACATGAAAAACTAAGTATTTCCAAGGAGAAAAGTGAACCCCTTGTTTAGTAAAGGAATACTAAAACAAATTTGCTAAAACAGGCCTGTCCTTTCCACTAGACATTACTGATTAGCTTTTGTATGGATAAAAATCATTTTCAGACTCATTTTTTAGACATTAGATTCTAATTCCTCACAATTATGAAATAATGTAGTCAAAGATAAAAACTCAGGCCCTCTACAAGACTGCATATTTTCCAGATACATACTTAAACAGCTTTCAGCTATGGGAAATTTTAAGTGCAAATGAAGAGAATAGTATTTTGAGTCCCAGGTCCTGTTTAGTCAACTTGAGCAATTGCTAATATTATATCCTGTCTTTTCATAAGCTATGTATACTTTTTAATTCACTCTCAACCAAAATGTCTCCTATTTCAAATATTTATTTGTCAATATTTTATGGGTAGAGAGACTAGGTACTTTTCAAGCCAGCCTTGGCTTACTAGAAAGCAAGTTATGAGGGAGGACGGATTTTAACAAAGTAACAAAGTATGGGTAGATCTTCACAAGGTTTAGTTCTCTTCTCATTCAAACCAACTGTCTCCTCTACAGAAAATGCTTCCCAAAACCTTACTAGAATAACTTCTCCCAATTAGGTCAATATTCACCATTGATATTATCTTATTAATTAATTTGTGGTAAATTTAAAAAACAAACTTAATATAATACAGTCAGACAAGTTTCAGATGTCACCTAGTTTCCCATGCTTTATTCCTGCTAACAGTGACATGCCTACATTATCTCTGACAGATAAAGTCACTTATGTTTCCCGCCCCCAGTGACTCACAATAAGTAACAGCTAAGCTTAAACACCTTTGTTTTATTCTAATCTTCATACTATATTCTCCATATGCTCAACGACTAACCTTGGTGACTTTGTTCTAGACATACAGTGATTTAAAATTATGTATTATCAAACTACAGCAGAAAACTGAATTAAAAGTCAGCCTTGGATCTGCAAGTTATTTTTAACTTTATGCTTGTAAAACTTGTTGCTTTTTAATATGCTGATATGCGCATAAATTGACAACAAAGATCTTTATAAACTCAGCCACAATCCATTCACTAGTAAGCAATGTTTTGATAAAAAGCAAGTGCCTCTAGGGTATGATATTGATGTTGTGCTATAATTCAACAATTTTTGTTATTTTATAGTGTGTCTGAGTTCAAACACTTGACCATTTTTCAATATTTCTATAGTTTGTAGGTATTTCTTGAGCTGTTACATGAAAGATGTAGAGTATTCAATGAACTCTTTATAGTTGCAGTACTCCAGTTAAGATTTACTCTGTTGATTTGGAACTTGGGACGTGAAGTTCAGAAATATGAGTTCTTGTAAATTACTTGAGCTTTGACTCTGGGAAGATAAACAACATGCATATCGAGGCTAACCAATACCAAAATTCTTCTAACCTCTAATTCTAAATTGAGAAAAGAATGAGCTTTAAGGTTTTTTGTTTATTTTTTTCTTGATTGCAAGTTGCTGGAAGTCTAGAGTTAGTATCTAACAACATAAAATCTAAGCAAAACACAAATTATTGACTCAGAAAGATATCTGATTCCTAAGATACACATGAAAAATTATGTAAAATTGACATTTTCTTTCCTCTGAAGGAATAAGTAGAGATTGACTAAGACACAATCCATTATTTATTTCAATATATGAAACACTAAACATTTTGAAAGGAAAAAGCCATTGTTTTTCAGAACACACATATGGGATTATTTTGTTTACATGGCTACATTAGATTGGCATTGTTCTCAGCCATGACCTTTGATCCTTTGTATATGTAATTATGAGCACAATCTACAAATGTATATTTGCAAACTGTACTCCATTAAGCCTCCTTGGGGATGATGTAATATACAGAGAACAGATCCAGCCTGTCCTGTATGTATGCCTCCAGCCAGCAGAAGGCTGTTCATTAATCCTTTCTATACACAATACTTAGATAATTTAAGTTGCAAAGACAAACTTTATTCTTTAAAAAAATTACGGCTAGTGAGATGGCTAGTCGGGTAAAGGCTTTATGCACAAGACTGACATCCCAGATAATACATAAACAGCTGGATGTGGGGCCTAGACTGCTTTTACAGAGGACCCGGACTCATTTTCCCAGCACCACATAGCAGCTCACAACTGTCTATAACTCCAGTTTCTGGCAACCTGAGCCCTTGTCTGGCCTCTTTTTGGCACATGTGTTACACAGACATGTAGGCACAACACTCATACACATAAAATAATAAAAGCTTATTTTTTAGAAGTTAATGCACTCACATATCTGTAATCCTAATAATTCTCCAGTGAGATAGGAGACAAAGACAGAAGAGTCACTCCAAAGCTCACGAATCAGTTAGCTTGGAGAGTGCAATGTATCTAGAAGAGTCAGAGATGAGAGCCTCTGCCTCAAACAATGTAGAAACAAAGAACTCCCTCCAAAAGCTGTTCTCTGACATATAAATGCTATGGCATGTACACACCTACACTCACACCCGCACCCACACAATATATATATATGCATATATATATTAATTTAAGTTTAAGCCTTGAGTATATTTCATTTTGTGGGTAAGATGCTCTTTTTCATTGTGTCCAGGAAGTACGCCAGTTTCTAGAGGGAAAAAATTTCACATCAGCCTTTCTATGTCTGAGTTTTAGGCTTACTTTTATAAAAAAAAAAACAAAGTATATGAAGACTTGGGAACTATTTTGTTTGCTCATTATTCAGGATGTAAATTGTCAAGAGCAAAATTGCATGATTTAGGGATGATATAAAGTGTAGTTGAATTTTAACCTCTTCACTGGTAGTTTTCCTCAGCTTTTCAATAGGGTCCAGGGGGCTCATAAGACAAGTTATTTTTTGGTTTTCTTTGCTTTACAAATGGCATTGATTCTGCTTTATGACTGCTTGCTGTTTAATGAATGACTCGAGTTTGATTCATATCTTTAACTCTAGAGTCCAAGAATTGGTATGAGACTCAGAAATACAGTATTCTAAGCTCACCCAATGACAGACTCAAAAAAGAATAGACGTTTTATACATAAATTAATTGGTTCACATGTGTGTATATGTACTGAATTTGAGACATTTTAGCTTCTTACGCAGATGCTTATTAACTTGCTTCATAAAAAAATTCATGCAAGTGACATTTCTTATATACTGACAAAGTAATTAAGGAAGCCAAGGAATTCATTCATGAAGTAGGTCTGAGTAGTTCTTGTTTAGTATTCAGAATGATTTCAAAGTATAAATGCTGGTTTTCCTCTGGAGATTTTAGATCAATACCCAACCCACCCCAGTTTTTGCTTTTCATGCTATTTTTTCCTTGTGGCTTATGCTTTGAATTCCAAAAACACCTTCTGTATTGAATCAACCATAATGAAAGCATATTTGTACTTAATGCATTGGGTGTACTATAGGGGATGGAAGAGGTAAACACTGATATTCTGGGTGCAAATATTCATCATTGCAATTTGTTTTCTCATTTGTTTATTAACTCACATTAATTCAACAAATATTTATCAAACGTGCACTTTTTTCAGCAAAGCAGGCTGATTACAAGAAAGAATACTATAACAAGCAGTCTCTGCCCCCCAAAATATTTCATATTCTAGAATGTAGAAGGATATTAACGAAGAGTAATTAAAAGCTGTTGTAAGGGATGTCAAAACAAAACCTGATCCACGTTGAGGTTTGCTGACCAGGAAGAGCCTTCAAAAGGAGGAGTGTTTGAGGTGTAAAGGATCATACATATGAGGGATGGCATCCTGAACAGAGTGCAATAGAATTCAGGAAGATACCCACACTTTTTAGACTTGAAAAAAAGGCAAGGTCTATTAGAAACTGTTTTTAAAGCTGAAAACAGAATAGTCAAGGTAGTCAAAATGAGCATGATCTCAACTAAAGTGTCCCTGGAGGAGCATCCAGAGTGATGTTTGACCACATGGAAGCTCATTGTGGTCCAGCCAAGTAGACATATAAATTAGCACCAAGGAAAGCTTCAGCATGAACCTTCTTTGGACTAAGCAACAATTAAGATACTCTAATGCATCACCCCTGAGGACCTGATACATGCCAGCTGTCATAAGGTGCATAAAACTTGTACTACAAACTTTTTTCCTTTGATGGTTAACATACACACAGACACTATATATATATTTGAATAGTTCTATGCACATACAAGACACAAAGACTACTCAGTGCCAATGACAAGAGATTTCATAATAGTGCACTTTGAATAGTAAGAAATACACAGCAGGTAAGAGAATTCTAGGTGACTGCAACTTGAACATTAACCAAAAAAGGCTCATTACTGTTTTAGGCTCACCCATGCGTGTTGTAGAAGAAGCAGCCTCAGCATCTTTGATTTATCTCCTTTAAGCTTCATCTCATCTCCACCAATTAATCTCAAATACTTGTTATTTTGACCAGTACTTTGAAAATCATCTTCTTCCATGTTGATTGATTTTTAGATTCCCAAATGTGGCATTCAAAACCCTATGACATTAGCCTAACCCATTTTTCTATCTTTGTTCTTAAATTGGTCCATTTGTTTGTTCCTACTAAACAAACTTGTGTTCATGTTTTCCCTCCATCATTTTTACACTCTGTTTTAGAAGACTGTAATGTCAGATACCAAGGAGTTGGCACTGGTCCCACCACTCCCTTCTTTGTCCACATTGGAAAATGTCTTCTTTCCTGTTTCACATTTATTAAAACTCTCACACTTTCTCTCCAATTTTCTCATGTGTATCCTTTCACCATATGTGACTTGAATTCAGAATCTATGCCTATAGTTCTCCTGCAGCCTTGCTACAAAGAATAAAGTATCTGTAAACATTAGCAAAGAATAGTTTTAAGATCAAAGGGGCCCTAATAGGTAAAACTCTTTTGAGATTTATTTGATTTTGTCAACTAACTATATATATTTTTTGTTTGTTTGTTTGCATATCCACTATAGTACTGTGTTGTGGATTATCCTCCTTGGACACCGCTTGGGAGAGGGGGAGATGACGCAGCACCAAGGACTCAGGGAGTCAGTGAGTAGCAGAGCGTGCTGCAGACTTATTTATTAAAGAAGTTAGGCCTGCCTTTATAATCCCTCCCAAGGTCCCATTGGCTCAGGCAGCTGACTCCACTACATGTCCTTTCCTCATTGGCGTCTCTGATCAGGTGTCTCTTCATCAGCAGTCTCTGGGTATAGAGGCAGACTTGGCTCAGGGAGGAATGGCCTGCACACATGCTCATGCATGCTGACCTGGACACCTGGTCAGGGTGACTGTGGCTTGGGTAGGCTGGTCGCAGTTTCTCCTAGAGTACTGAGTCATGTCCTAGACATTCCATACACAGTAGGTATTAAGTAACTAGGGAATTGATGATTTACTGTATGTTAAATTAAACCTTTGGATGCTTTCAGACTGAGGGAGATTTGGCCAGTTGAGAGCTAATGATACATGCTTCAATAGGCAGTTATTGCAAATACACAGTTTAAGGAATCTGGTATCTCTTCAAGCCAGCAAGAATCATATTCATTGAATGAGTTATCATCTAAGTCTTAAATGCCAATGAAGACACTATTAGAAAATACATTCTGAAAGCATCTTTTTCTGTTTTAAGGAACGTGTTGTTTTGCTAGGAAAAGGATGTGGTAGTCTAGTTATGATAGTTTGTACCTTGTCAGTGTTGATGTTTTAATTTAAAACTTGTCATTGCTATGCTTTTCCATTGCTTCATTCTTTGCTGTGAACGTCCATGAAAATATCATTTATTTCTTTTTACTTAATTCACAGCTGTAAACATTGAGGCTGTCTTCAGTAGTGTCTTCTGGTTGAGAAAAAGGCACATCGATTCAATCACCATGTATTTATATGCCATGTGACATGTGCAGAATTAAAATTGTCTGACAAGCTCAGTGTACTTTGACAAAGGAAGCAAATTTGTTGCTGTTTTTTAAATGTGTTTTTCACCCCTAGTTGGTGATCATCTTTTGTATTGAAAACCTTCACTTTCTCTAGGGAGATGAGAGACATTCATAAATGTAAAGTGATTGCCAAGTATTAAGAAGCAAAACAGTTGAAAATACAAACACGCTCTCTGTAGATAGAAGCCATAGTTGCCATGGGAGTTGGAATTGCCCAGAAAACCCATCCTTGCCCTCTTCTGTGCAGGGGAAGCAACAGTAGTTATTTGAACTCTAATTGGTCCACATTGAGGGATTGCTCTAGGAATGTGATGAAGATTAGGCATGGGCTCTGGTGTATAACTACACTCACAGTGTAACCCAAAGTGAAGCCAGAGAGTGTAGGAGGCAGTGAAGAGTCACCACATCAAAAGGAGTGACAGATGGTGTCCCTACCGAAAGGACATGTGAATTGGGTCTTGAAAGTTGTGGTTTGTTATTGTTGCTGTTTGACTGACTTTCATTTCTCAGGGCAGAATATCACTAGTAGTCTATGCTGGGCATGAGCACCTGATCCTCATGAGTCAGTCTTCCCAGGACTGGGATTATAGTTATGTAACAACACACCTGACTGATTCTAGAAAGTTCTAAAACAGGCCATCAGTCATAGAAGAGGGGGAATTATATTTTTTTAAAATTGCAGAGATATGAAAGAGGATTGTGAGTTAGAGAAATGAAATGGCTTGAAGTGACTAGCCCAGAGAATGAGGACATGTGAGGAAAAGTGAGGGAGAAAAGTAGGCAGAAGTCATATATCCTATTCAAGAATTTGGCCTTTATTTAGGGATCAGCAGACACATGTACCCAGAACTTTTTATATAGGTAAGTGACTTGATTGTATTGCATATTTTAGAAAGAACTCATACTACAAAAGGCAATATTTGTATTTCATGGATTAACAGTATAAATCTGTATTTTTGCATATTTCAAAACTTCCTTTAATTTTGTGACTATTAAGCAATATGATGATTCATTAGTCAACATAATTTACTCTAAAATGTCAGCAGGTTCCTTCTAGTATGTGGAGTGCTAACAAGAGCTTGACAAACAATATAAAAGCTATAAGGATAAGAGGAATAAACTCAGCAGAGAGTAAAGACAAAGTTTCAGTCATGATTTAGTAAGGAAAAGTAATAGCACAGGCTGACATCCTTCTTAATAAAATATACCATGAGGCAGAAAACATTTTAAATTTGCTAAACAGGATATTGTCTCATTATTTATAGATAATATAATGTATGGACAATGGTTTTTCTAGTTGAAGTATGAAATAATGGAGATAATTATTAAAAGTTCTGTACAGTGACTAAGTAGAAATACCCCTAACCACATAGTTTTCCTGAGTGTAAGCAGTTACAAACTAGAAAATTAGAAGAGAAAATAATAAAAAGTGGTGCATTTCTTATATATTAGAAGTTATTTTAATCCACTGAAATCATGCTGTGCTAGATTTACTACATGTAAATTTATTTTCCTTTTAAATATTATGAGCAAATCTTATTTATTAGTAAGAAATAATGATAATTTCCAATCTGAAAGTCCACACTGATTGATTATTCGGCGTGACAATAATAGTTTTTTAAATTTTGGCATTTCTTGGTACTCAAATGTTTGATTGTGCAAGTGCATGGTGGTCTGAAAATTATGAGAGTTGCTAGTGTTTAAACTAATCAGTAATTTACATTTTACACAATATATGCATTTCATTCACTTTTGATGCCATAACTGCCTTATATACAACCTTCTAAGTTCATAATACATGTAGTAGTGGACTTTCTCCTCACAAACTGCTCAGTGAGGCATCAGTTATATCCAGTCTCACCTTCAGTTGTCTTTCTATGATGCCATGTCTGTCTCCTGGATTCCTTTCTCAGCTGGGTTACTTTTAGGTTCTGAGAATAGGGAAAATGAACTGCAAATTGAGGGCAACAGAAGCAGAGCAGTTGCTTTTTCCATTAAATCTGTATTTTAATGAAACAAATAAAATAACCTGTTTAGCATATTAGCTTTATTAATTTTTCCATGCATTATATTTTGATTATATTCTTTTCCATCTCTCAACTCTTCCCAGGTTCCCTCCCTCCACCCACTGACCCAACTTCATGTGTTTTCTCATGCTTTCAGGAAAAAAAGGAAAATAAAACTAAAACCAAAAACAAATAATACAAATCCCACAAAACCTCAAAGCTCCCTCCCCCCCAAAATCAAACAAAACAAACAAAGCATAAAAAGAACTTATGGAGTTCATTTTGTATTATCCAACTATTCCTGGGTCTGAAACCTGCCCTGCAGTGTGGTTGACATACCCAGTGTCACTCCATTAGAGAAAATGTATTTTTACTCTCCCAACAGTTACCAATTGTAAATACCTTTTTGGTTAGAGGTAGAACTTTGTGCCCATTTCCTCTTCTCCATGCCGGGATTCTGTACCATTTGAACCTGTATAGGTCATGATCAGCAATGGGAGTTCAAAAGGGCATCAGCCCTGTTGTATTTTGAATATGCTATTTCCTAAGAGTTATGACTCACAATTTTTCACTGACTCTTCTGAATAAATACTTGAACCGTGAGGGGAGGGGGTGGATAAGTTCATCCTATTTAACTTGTCACAATCTTACATAGTGAGTAGGATCTTGCCAATATCTTTGTAGTATAAAAGAAAGCCTAGTGTTTCTCACAAAGTCCTCTGAGATGTGCATGCATTGCTGTAGTCTCTATGTGAGGGCAGTCTGCAGAGGGTGAGAGAAAAGGCAATGCAACTGTTCTTTGTCACATTTAGTCAAGAAATGAAACAGAAAATTTATGCTATGGCTGCTGTTATTGACAAGGGTTCGGCACCCAAGAAAATGAATACTTCAAGTTACTGACAGTAATGGTATTAACATGAAATGAATTGCCTTTTTTGTGTGTTATTGCTAGGGAAGGGAAGCCTAAAACTTAATGAAATTTCTTCTTGTGAACATCAAGTTTTGTTATTTCTTCTTTCACTATTTATGAGCTGTCTGTTCACAGTGATCTCAATGGTCCTTCATAATAGACAGAAGAGATGTCATCACTCATTTCCTCTGTCTTGGATCTATTCTCTGTATGTGTTTGATTTCTTTTTAGCTTCATAGAAATTTCTTCTCAATATGTAGTGGAATAGAACTTTGAAAAACTTGTAAGTAGTTACCCATTGACCAAATGAATATTTCCTGAAGTCAGGGCATGACTACTGCCTTTGCCTCTGGAGGTCACAATCTAATGTCAAGGTTACATGACAGTCACTCAACTTAGAAGAAGGGACTCTAGCATAAAAAAATATGGACAGGAAAATATTGATGAACTGACTGTATACATTGAAGGTCCAACTCTAATTCATTGGTAAAGAGTCACACACATGCCACAGCTTTCTAACAACACCAAGAGGGAAAAGGTCATAAATTTAGATCTACAAGCTTTACCTCCTGATACAGTGGGATGGTGCAATCCCTGGGTCACAATTTCCTTGTCTATAGCATTTTTAAGCTAGAGCAGATTAATGGCCTTTAAATTAACTCATTTCATCCTTGACTAAACTAATCAGAATTTATGTTGGAGGAAAGAAACTGGTAGGGATATTTACAAATCTACAGGACAGTTTTCTCTGTACTTAGGTCTGAAAGGTAAATATTTTTAAGCTCATTGGATACACACACACACACACACACACACACACACACACACACACACACACAAATTTTGCTTCACTTCAAAACATTAATGATATCCAGAGTCTGTCACTTCCCTCAGGGTAGGGTCCAGGCACTCCCCTAAGAGTCCAGGCTGAGATAGCATCCCTCTTTGTGCTATGGGCACAAGATGACTGTTTGTATTCCAGGGATAGACACTGATCCACCGCTCAGGGCCCCACAGGTTGCCCAGGCCCTCTCACTGACACTCACACTCAGGGGTCCAGATTAGTCCCATGCTGGCCTCCCCGCCATCGGCCTGGGGGATGGGGAGATGGGGAGTGCTGGAGGAGGGGAGGGAGAAGGAACTAGGATTGACATGTAAAACAGGCTATTTAAAATTAAAATAAAAAGTGAAAAAAACATTAATGATTAGGCGAAAATAGGAATGTTCTTGATTGGTGGGAGGTCAATGAGATGAACCAGTCTCTACCTGGTCCACTTCATTCCCTGGCATCACCTTCCTGCTTCCTGAAGACATTATCATTTCCTATGATAATGAAGCTAGATGATCAAGTCTCAAATTATTTGAAATGTCTCCAAAGCCAGAAAAAGAAAAGAATGAGAAGTGAACAATAACCATCTCTACTTGCTGATTGCTACATGAAATCAATGGGAAATTAGTCTTTAGCAGTGGAAAAACCCCAGGACCCAGTGGAAAGGCGGTTGGGGCTTGTTAGCAGCGGAGCCCCACACACAACTGTGTGAAGGACAGGTATTTATGGTGGAGAGGGAAGGGCTGGAAGAGCATCTCATTCCTCTCGGAGGATGTTTAATGAGGTTTCCCCACAGATGTGTTTCCATCCTTTCCTGTTTGGAAGCTGAATCATTAATTAGGAAGTGATTTCCTTACGCTGAAAAACAAAAGGAAAAAGATTATTAGAGCTTTCATACGCTTTCCCCCTCATCTGCTGCAGGATGACTCAGGTTCTCCCCTCCTCCAGTTTCCTGTGACTTTCATCCCGGCTCTCTGTCTACCAAGAGCAAGTACCTGAGT
This sequence comes from Mesocricetus auratus, assembly GCF_017639785.1. Classification (NCBI taxonomy): domain Eukaryota; kingdom Metazoa; phylum Chordata; class Mammalia; order Rodentia; family Cricetidae; genus Mesocricetus; species Mesocricetus auratus. Next base: position 391,062 of record NW_024429198.1, on the reverse strand, counting down.
GGGAGAGACTCGTGTGTGCTTTATAGTCAGTAATCTGGCATGGCATTTAAGTGGATGTATTACTTACCTTTTGTGTTGCTGTGAACAAAATGCCTGTCAGAAATGACTTAGGGTAGGATATGTTTGTTCTGACTCAGGTTTAGAGGGTTGCCATTTATCACAGGAGGGAAGGCATGATAGAGTTCATGAGAGCAGGAGCACATGGCAGAAACTGCAGCCGACTAGGAAGCTGGTAAATACGCTAGAAACAGAACTCGGGTACAAACTTCCAAGACCTAGCTCTAGTGAGTCTGCCAGACAGACTCCACCTCTCTAACACCCCATCCACAGCTTTTACACTTGTGCCGGAGAGCAAGCAAGTGTTCAAAACATGAACCCATGGAGAAAACTTCAGATAAAACCATAACTCTGAGTACATTGTAGTCATAAGATCCCCCTACACACACACACACACACACACACACACACACACACACATACACACACACACAGGTTGATAATATGTCTCTATTTTTTCTCTTAAAAATGTATGCTGAAAATATATTTCGTTATTCCCACTGGTTTCCAACAATGCTGCCTCTGTGTTCTCACAAGTTAATTTCTATCAAGCTCTTTTTAGTGTGGGATATATATATATATATCAAAGTGGGGGCTTAATTTCCTTTAAAGCCAATCTGTTCTTCAGTGCTGACACTTCACTAATGTGTGTCCACAACTTCTGCAAAAAGTGGGACATAATGTTCCTCTTGTGTAGCTCATACTAACTTTTCAGTAAAAGATCTGTTGGGTATATTAGGGGACCTGGGGATAACACATCTCCTCTACTGTGTACTAAGTAATGTCCTTGTTGAGGCTTTTATTCATTGTTGTGGGGCCTAGAAAACATGCTTGTCAGAGATCCACATTTTTCTCAACTCTTAGTCCGTGTGTTTGTGTGTGTGTGTGTGTTTTATAAATCTACATATATGTACACATAAATATTAAATATATGTAGGGGATGTGTTCTTACTGTAACTATTGCTTAAAATAATTCATGTAGCAAATTCAACATTACCAACAGCAAGGAAAGAGAACAGTAGGTGTGATCTTCTCCACTAAATACATCAGCTATCCAAAAAAACTCATGTTGTGGGACAAAATAAATATTTATTTTAAAATAGCTTTCTGACAGAATCCTGTTTGGCACATAGAAAAACAGTATATTTAAAGTCTTAGACTTTAAAACTTTGTGACTCCTAATCTTCATCAACACTTAATCTTACAAAGATGGAGGAGGGTGAATACTCTGAAATCTCTAATATCTGTTTTATACAAAAGATTTATAAAACAGAAAATGTGAAAGGTTTTCTTTTTAGTATTATCATTTTATACATTTATAAAATATAATTCATATTATGTATCTTATAAACAGGAATGTTTTAATAATTCATTTTGGAATTTTACATTCTTTTCGAAATAATTTTAAGTATTTTAAAGATCACTTAGACAAATTTTAACACTTTTATGTTCAAAATCAATTAATAAAGATATATATATATATGTCTTAATAAGAAGCTTTAAATGCAGCCTCTGCAATAACATATGCCTAAAACTAAAACGATGCTAAATTCAAGCGCTTATACAAATCACATTACTAGAATCACATATCTCAGAATTTTCTCTTAAAAACCCAAATTCATGAAGTGATGTGATGAAAGTTTGTAAGGTTATTAGGCTGAGTTCTAACCCTGTCACTATCTGAATGAGAAGAATATGGGGCATCCAAGCACTATGTTCCCAGACTGGAAGAGAATCCTACACAGGAACTCAATTAGCTGATATACTTGTCCTGGACTCTGAACTTTTCAGGTTTCAGAACATACATACATACATACATACATACATACATACATACATACATGTAGATATATTTGATTTGGGGAGGGTCATATTCCTCTCTGTGAACATACATACATACATACATACATACATATATACATACATACACACACATACATACATGTAGATTTATTTGATTTGGGGAGGGTCATATTCCTCCCTGTGAAGGGTTTACCTTTTATTTAAATTGATTTATGACTTGATTACAGCAATTTTTGTCTGTCAAAATCATTTTTTAATCTATAGCAGTGGTTCTCAACCTTCCTAGTACTGTGACCTTTTAATACAGTTCTTCACGTTGTAGTGACCACAACCATAAAATTATTTTTATTTCTACTTTATAACTGTAATGCTGTTACTTTTATGATAAAATCTGATATTTCCAATGGTCTTAGGTGACATTTGTGAAAGGGTTATTTGACCATAAGGGGGTTTCAGTCTACAGGTTGAGAACCACTGATGTGTAGGGTGTCAAGTCCATGAATATCATTGATCAACCCCAAAACAATAAGACGGGTTTCTAGTAATTAATAGTTGATAGAGTAGTAATCTAGACAAAATTAAATGCCTAATAATAAAGAGTATTAAAACTTATCATTGAGTGCCTAAAAGTCTGTAATTAATCAGTGAGTACTGTAATAATATGGGTTCTGATGCATTTTTCATAAGTCTTGTATTTATCCAACATCACTTGAGAGACACAGAGGACTCTCCTGCCACTGGATATACCCTAGGTCCTCGGCAGGATAAAAGTCCCATTATTTATCATACTTTGAAGCTAATTGAGACTGGTTGAGTCTCCTAATATCTGGGATTCCTAGGATGGACAGTTTTTCTTTTTTGACTGTGAAGAAAAAGAAAAGCAACCCTTCTGGCATAAGGAGTGGATTCTGTTCAAGGAAAACAAAAGTTTCTCCTGAAAGGGTGAAGGTAGAGAGAAAAAGCACACCCATTATGTGACTTGGCACATAGATTGGTTCTTTTTCTCCTCTCCACCCATTGCTATCTGTTCACAACTTTGACCTTTCTCTAAACTATCTCTAAATGCAGACTTATTACGCTTGTTCATTATCAGCACAAAACTACCGAGTTCCTTCACAGCAGTCTTACCTTTACACTTGTTTTCGCCACAAGTCACCAAGGTCTGACATACTATCTACAATTTTCCAACTTTTGTCATAACCCATCTTTTTCACCATGGCCATGTTTACCATTTTTTTCAGAATCCCAAATTTGCCATTTGTTCCTCACTGTGGCTTCCTTCCATCATGACTGTCAGTCAGTTCCTTGCAGAGGGTTTTCCTGACTATTCATCTTCCTGGAAACCCCCCTGGGAGATATTTACCACTGAGATAATTCTGTTTATCTTCACAATTATTTGATTAATGTTTGCTTTCCTTATAGCTCTCTGTCAGCACCAGGAGTAGGGTCTGTGTGTTTTCGATCCTGAGTCTACTTGTAGCACAAAAGGTCTCTTTCCATGTGGAGGGGCATGCAAAGGGGAAAAGAAATTCATGAAGAATTAATTGTTGGGAATAGTGGGGACACCACCTGTGAGGTGAAAGATGGTGTGATCTGGATGAGAAGAATAGAGAGCACAGGCAAATCCTTGGGATTTTTTTCCTCTGAAGAACTTATTCAAGTCATAGACTCTCAAGAGGCTATGGCTGTGTACCCTCTAGTTATGATTGTGTATCCTTGGTCCTGTCCCAGGTATATTCACCATCCTTAGAGATGAGAATCTATCTAATATTCACATTTCCAACCCAGTTCAGACACTGTGTTTAGCAATGAACCTGGAAACTACTGGACTCGTTTAGCTTCCTTGTGTTCATCTTGTTTTTCCTTATAATACTTGTTGATTTTCATGTTTCTTAACTCAGATTTTCTGTGGAACTTCTTAAACTTTCAAGAGAATTACCAGGTCACTTCTCCCTAAAATGAACCTTAGTGCCATTTAATACTACTTCCTTGATGCGGATGGTTATATCTAAGTGAGTATATTATTATATAAATATCTGTATATTTTCTTTTATATCCCAAAGATGCAATGGGAAAAACCCTTCAGATCCTGCTTACTTCATTAATTTAGATACAGACTAAAACCATTTTTTGTAATAGATGATGAACTGTTTATTTTATCCCATAGAATGTATGTTTTCAAACAGCTAACAAGGTTATTCAAACATTTGCTTTACAGAATGGAGCAGGAGCCCTCTCTTACTCTTTTGCCTACTTGTGTGATCCTTTTTCTCCTACTGGGTTGCCTCGTCCAGCCTTGGTATGACGGTATATGACTACTCTTGTAGCTTGTTGTACCCTGTTTGGTTGATGTCACTGGGAGGCCTGCTCCTTTCTGAGGAGAGGTGGATAGGAGTAGATCTGGGGGGAGGGGACGTGAGGGGAAGAGATGGGGGGAGGGGACACTGGAGTCAAGATGTCCTATATGAGAGAAGAATAACAAAACTGAAAATATGAAGTTGCATCTCCTCATTATATTTTGTGATATGTCTTTGTGTGTTTTATGTTTGTCACATGCTTATGAGGATACCTACACATATCCTCATATCATAGATATCTAGATATCTAGATATCATTGAATGATATCTAGAACCTTCTTCAGTGGCTTGCCACCCTATATATTGAGGTAGATCTCTCACTAAAACCAAAGCTTACTGATTCATCTAGTCTAGTTGGACAGATTGTTCTGGGAATTTTCTGTCTTCACCTTCAGAACCTGGGATTACAGGTAGGCCACCATACCTGCCCAGCCTTTATATGTGGGTGCTAGAGATCCAAACTCCAGTGTGGGACTTGTGTGGCAAATGTTTTGCCCACTGAGCCATTTACTTAGCCCACATCCACTCATTATTAAAGGCAGTTTTCTCCCTTTGTTTTTGAATTATTATCATTCTGAGACTAGAGATCTTTACTTTGATATTTGATCACAATATCACAATGTATGTGTGTGTATGTATATGTGTATGTGGTGTGTGTGTGTGTGTATGTCTGCACAAGAGACAGAGACAAAGATACAGACACACACACAGAGGAGAGAGAGAGAGAGAGAGAGAGAGAGAGAGAGAGAGAGAGAGAGAGAGAGAGAGAGAGAGAGTAGATGTGTAAGTGTACACAGACATAGACCCATACATCCAGATACCTCACTACAGCAAAGAGATACCACAGTTTTATATTGGGAAGATGCAGTCAAACATATTACTGAGATAGAAAACTACAATATGTTAAAATGAGTGTAGTAGTTAGATTAAGAGCTGAGTGAGAAATTACATAGCATCTAACTTAAACATTAGAAAACAAAAAATGTCAAAATACTTGATAAGTTTAAATAATGATAAATATTTCAAGAATAAGTCACAAAACGAGGGGAAAGATTTATGATTTTAAAGTGCAGTTTGTAATTTCTGCAAAACTGCTGCATTTATTTAACCTTTTTGTTATTTAATTTAGAATAAGATTACTGTCATATCTCTAAGCGTTTATGTAATAATGTTTCATTTACTTTTCCATTAACAATTGCTAAGACAAATAAAGAATTCTGACAAATAAGATATAATTTAATAAGCAAGTATTTCGTAGTAGAAAACTAATCAAAGTCTGCTCCAAATGTGTACTGAGGGAGAAACAGACTAGATAAGCGTAACAATTTACTCAATGATATAGTATCAGGGAAAATGTTTTTATGCCTTATTGCCCATCTCTTTGAATACTTTCATTGTAAATATAATTATATTGCCAAAATATGCAGGTTGTAGAATATTATAATTAGATATTTAATTCCTAAATTGATTAGCAGCAGTGTAAGCATAGACATGGACTATAAGTTAAATCTTAGAAAGAACACTGTTACTAAGCCTTTTGTATAAGTGTTAACAGGGAAGGCAGATGTTTTCCTGGAAACTTTCCAAAAGAGATAACTATTCATCTTTTTTACTATATAAAAATAAAGAGGGGAAATGGCTAGCTATCCTGAAAATGTCAACAGAGGTCTTTCAATCTTTAGCCATCATCCATAAACTGCAATGTCATAAGAATCTTAAATCAGAAAATACTTTGAAAATTTTGTAGTGCCAATTCACTTGGGTTTTTTTGTTGTTGATGTTTATTTTGCATTTTATTGAAAATAGTATTTTCTCCTCATATAATTCATCCTGATGACAGTTTCCCCTTCTTCTACTCATCTCAGTTCTTCACCACCTCCCCTCCCATCTGGATCCACTCCCTTTCTGCCTCTTATTAGAAAACAAATAGGCTTAGAAGGGATAATAGTAAAAACAAAACAAAATATAATATGATAAAAACAAAAACTATCGTATCGAAGTTGGACAAGATAAAAAAAACAGGAAAACAGCACAAGTGAAAGAAACCCACTTCTTTATAGACTTAGGAATCCTGTCAAAATGCTAAACTGGAAGCCATAATATATTTGCAGAGGACCTGGTGCAGATCTGTGCAGGTCCTGGGCATGCATTTCGATCTCTGTGCTTCCTTTCATATGAGCTTTGATCACATTGAATTAGGGGCCTTGTTCTCTATCCCCTCTGGCTTGTATACTCCTCTGCCTCCTTGAGCTCTGAGGGGAGGGATTTGATGGAGACAGCCCATTTAAAGCTGTGTGCTCCAAGGCCTCTTTCTGTATAAAATGTTCTCTGTGTATGTATATTTTTCCATCTCTTGCAGGTCCATAAACAAATAACCCAATTATAAAATGGAGTTTAAATCCAAACAGAGAATTTACAATAGAGAAAACTCAAATGGCTGAGAAACAATTAAATCTTCAACATCATTAGCCTCCACGAAATGTAAATTAAAGCTACTTTGAGATTTCATCTTATCCCAGTTAGAGTGGCTAGAATCAATAAAACAAGTGACAGCTCATGCTGGCAAGGATGGGGAGTATGGAGAACACTTATACATTGCTGGTGGGAGTGCAAACTTGTATAGTCACTATGGAAATCAGTGTTGTGGTTCCTCAAAAAGATAGAAATAGACCTACCTCAAGAGCCAGCTGTACAATTCTTGAGCATATACCCAAAAGATGTTTCAATCCTATCACAAAGACACTTGCTCAACCATATTCACTGCTGCTCTATTTATAATAGGCAGACATTTGAAACAATCTAGATGTCCCTCAAGAAAATAAAGGGTAAACAAGATGTGGTACATTTGCACAGTGGAGTATTAGCCATTAAAAATGAAATCATGAAATTCACAGGTAAATGAATGGAACTGGAAAAAACATCATCCTAAGTGGGATATCCTAGACCCAGAAGGACAAATATGATCAGTGGCTTGCTCAGCTATCATCAGAGATGCTAACTCACTCTTTTAAACAAAACAATAATAAAAAGTGTCCATTGTCACAGGACTCAGTCAGAGATAGACAGTTTGAGCATCTGTAACCCAAATACCTGAAATCTGAAGTATTTCAAAATCCAAAACCTTTTGAGTAGTGACATTTTGTCACAGGTGGAGAATCCCATGCCTTACTTTACATGGTGAGTTGTAGTAAAAATGAAAGCAAGCAGAATTAATTATCTTACATTATTTTAGGCTATGTAGATAAAGTATGCCCACAATGAATTCTGTGCTCAACTTGATTCTCATTTCTAACATGTGTCAAAGATGTGCATAGAATATTACAAAATCTGAAACACTTCTGGTACCAAGTGTTTCTGATCAGGAAAACCAACCTGCATTAAATGTGAGGCCCTATGACTTCTCATTTGCTGCCTGCTGCTGCTGGCCCTGAGAGCTCCTCGGTAATCTGCATGTAGATTACATACATGTGATTGTTCAGGCACTTCTCTCTCAATGCTGGATCTGTGATGGTGAATGGAATTTCCTGACTTAAAAATTGGTTTTCTCTCACCATGTTCTGATGGAAGCTCTCCTTCTCTTATGTCCATAATACAGAGTTGTAAGTTTGAGTGCTTTCCTGTAGAAATTTTAGGGAATTTATAGTAGGATTGTATCATGGGAAACACTTTCACACACACACACAAAAAAAGAAAAAACGTTGAAAAGATGTGATGGCACGAGACCTGGAAAGAAAGTGAACTCAATCATTAGAAAATAGAAAACAGAAAGGTGGGTGAGAAGCTGATGAAAAGTAGGAGAGTCATGGCTAGGAAAGGTCTAGCCATAAGACCTGTCAGTGTTGGTAAGCTGATAGGTGGCCAAAAATTGTTAAACTAGCCTGTCCCTGAAATTCTTCACAGATCTAATGTTTTAAATTATGGACACCTTTGTGGAGAGAGCAAGAAACCACTAAGATCTATCATGTGTCTTTGGTCTTCTCTTTCTCCACTACAAATAAAGGACGAGAATCAGGCATTTTTCCCACATTAGAGGTGCCTAGACCATAGTAACCTAAAATAATTGGTTAAACTAGCTCAAATGGTAGACTGGAATATGTTCATTTGGGGAGAAATAACGAAGAAATTAAGTAGGAAGTGATGGTCTTTGGGGGAGTAATTTGTTGCACAACTATTAGCATTCATAGCTCATAGACCATCTTCATAGAGTATAGAGGATAGTGTGACAGTTAAGTTCTAGGGTTGCTGGTACCCAAGGGCAATGTAAAGCTCGTTGAAGTTTAAGGTAGATATAGTAAACAAACATTTGAATCAAGAACAGGGAAAGGCGGATGGTCCCAGAGTCTGCCATTAACTTGGCAAAACCAGAAGAGTGTATTTAGATAGAAAGTATGGTTCTCCTTCAACAAAATGTGATTGCTTAAAGGACATACATAGTAAAAGCATGTCTATAAATGTGAGGCAAGGTGAATGTCAAAATGCATCTATATTTAATTATGACTTCAGAATTAATTAAGAAGTTTCCACAGGTAGCCTTTTTGTTTGTTTGTTTGCTTGGTTTTTTGTGGGTTTTTTTTTTGTTTGTTTTGTTTTGTTTTTTTGGGGGGGGTTTCGAGACAGGGTTTCTCTGCATTGTTTTAGAAGCTGTCCTGGAACTCACTCTGTAGAACAGGCTGACCTTGAACTCACAGAGAACCGCCTGCCTCTGCCTCCCCAGGGCTGGGATTAAAGGCATGTGCCACCACCATCCGGTTTACAGGTAGTCTTATTCTAGAGAGAAGCTCTTTTGTTCTGGAAAAGGGAGATTTGGAGAAATCGAAGCTAGACGGGTGTTATCTGTTTTATTACTTGCTGCTAACAGAATGTATTTTCTCAGTCCTTGCTGGCAAGGGTGTAACTGTGGTAGCTTAATGGGAAGTGAGGGAAGGAAGAAGGCCATTCCTTATCTATGTCCTTATGCAGCTCTTATAGGAAATGCTGTAAGGGTAAGTGAAACACGCACAGTGGGATTTTCATGGGAACTCCTGAGGCAGAACCAACAGCATCATTATTCCAACCCTATGTTAAGGGAGTTCAGACTGGACATGCTAACTTCTAGCATATTCCACTTTGACAGACTATCCAGTACATGCCGCAGTATACGTTGAAGTAGGTGTTCAAGAAAGGGAACATTGGGGTATAGGATGGGGAGGGGCCTGCTTGCTTCTTTCTCTTGTTCCTGCCCACTACTCTACCCTCCACAGGGCATGTTTAAGCACCTTGTCTTACATCCACATGAAAACTTCCCCTTGGACCAGAATTGAGTCATATTCCTTAAATCCTGATTCTCCCAGCAATAGTCCCAGCCAGGCTTGCAGATTAAAAGCCTTGAGCCACTTCTAGTTCACTCGCTCTGCTTTGTGCTTATGGTTCAAAACGTGAGCTGCTAGCTTCCTGCTCCAGCTGCCATGTCTGACGGTTGCTTCCATGCTTCTCTGAAACCATTTAGCCCAAATACGCCCTTCCTTCCATAAGTTGTCCTGGTCATTGTGTTTCCACGCAACAGCAGAAAGGTAACTAATACATATGCCAAAGGTAAACTGTTAACAGTAACTCGCCTCTTCAAAGGGACTGAAAGTAGGGAGGAATTGTCTGTATGTAAATGTTCTCATATCTCCACAGACTACATTATTTATTCAGAATCACGTCAAGTGCCATGTCTTCAAGTTCCTCATCTAATATGCCAGAGGAGCACTTCAACTCACCAAAGGCTGAATCCAAATTCATATTTGTATTCCTAATAGGTTTCCTCCAGAACCTTGGAGGATGGTCCCGATGGTGACACAAGTTGATTGCAGCTTTCAAATTAAATATGACTTTTGTTCATTCAAGAAGCCAACAGTACCTTACAGTACATTTTTCATAACTAATACTGTTCAGCATGGATTCCTTTCAGAAGTAAATTTCCCAGCACAACATTTTTGAATTTAAACACTACTCTCCTACACATCTTAGATTTAGATGAAAGAGAGCACTTGCTACATTCACGATAAAACAAAAATGCTTTCGTCAGGACTCCACCTTGATGCATTTTTCAGGTGTTTTTGTTGTTGCTTTACTTTGTATTGTTGTTACTGCTGTCTGATGCAGGCAAGAAATACTCAATTAAGTCAGAATATATTTTGAAGTTAAAAGAAGTGCTGCTCATTGCTCTGTAACTATTTTTCTTTTGTGTGTGTGTGTGTGTGTGTGTCTGCTTTACCTTTATTTACTCTTTTTTTGCTTTAATATGTTATTTTATTTTGTTTTACTTTCCTTTTCTTATACAGGTTAGAAATCAGTTTGTTTCTCATGTCAATCCCAGCTCCCTCTCCCTCTCCTTCTCCCCATCCCTCCCCACCAGGCCCCCGAGGCCACCAACCAATCTCCACTCCAATCCCCAGGGAGGGTAAAGCCCTCCATGGTGGATCTCCAGAGTATGTGATGTCATCCAGAGTAGGGTCTAGGTCCTCCTTCAAGAGTCCAGCCTGAAAGAACATCCCTCATTATGGGATGGGCATTCAAAGTCTATTTTTATGCCTGGGATAAATACTATCCAAGGCTCCATAGATTACCTAGGCCTCCTTACTGACACCCACATTCAGGGAGTCTGGGTCAGTCCCATGCTTCCCACACAGCTATCAATCTGGGATCCAAGAGCTCCCCCTTGTTCAGGTCAACAGTTTCTGTGGATTAAACCAACCCAGTCTTAACTCCTTTGCCCATCAGTTCTCCCTTTCTGACACTGGATTCCAGGAGTTCAGTTCAGTGTTTATCTGTGGGTGTCTGCCTCCCTTTCATCAGTCGCTTGATGAAGGTTCTCTTTCTCAGACTCTCTGTCAACGGGATTGTATGCTGGCACTCCTGATTCATGTCTAAAATTCAAATATGAGTGGGTACATACCATGTTTCTCTTTTGGTGACTGGGTTACCTCACTCAGTATGATTTCTTCTAGTGCCAAGCATTTGCCTGAAAATTTCAAGATTCCATTGTATTTTTAATGCTGAATAGTACTCCATTGTGTAAATGCGCCACATTTTCTCTATCCACTCTTCATCTGAGAGGATTCTAGGTTGCTTCCAGGTTATGCCTATTACAAATAATGTTGCTATGAACATAGTGTAACAGACATGCTTGTATGAATGTGTATCTTCTGGGTATATTCCTAAGAGTGAAATTCCTGGGTCTTGTGGTAGACTGATTCCCATTATCCTGAGGAATCTCCACACTGATTTCCAAAGTGGCTGTACAAGTCAGCACTCCCAAAGGAGTGTTCCCCTTTCTCCACATTCTCTCCAGCATAAACTGTCATTGGTGTTTTTTATTTTAGCCATTCTGACAGTAGTAAGATGGTATCTCAGAGTTGTTTTGATTTGCATTTCCCAGATTGCTAAGGACAGTAAGCACTTTCTTGAGTGTCTCTGAGCCATTTTAGCCTCCTCTATTGAGAATTCTCTATTTAGTTCTGTACCCCACTTTATGATTGGATCCTTTGGTGTTTTTGAGACTTGCTTCTTGAGTTCTTTGTACATTTTGGAGATCAACCCTCTGTCAGATGTGGGGTTAGTGAATATCTTTTCCAAATCTGTGGGTTGCTTTTTTGTGTTGCTGACTGTGTCCTTTGCCTTACAGAAGCTTCTCAGTTTCAGGAGGTCCCATTTATTAATTGTCGATCTTAGTGTCTGTGCTACTGGAGTTATGTTCAGGAAACAGTCTCCTGCACCAATAAGTTCAAGGGTGCCTCTCACTTTGTCTTCTAACAGGCTCAGTGTGGTTGGATTTATGTTGAGGTCTTTGATCCATTTGTATTTAAGTTTTGTGCATGGAGAAAGACATGGATCTATCTGCAGTTTTCTTTGTGTCAGCCTCCAGTTATGCCAACACCATTTGTTGGAGATGCTTTCTTTTTTCCATTGTATAATTTAAACTTCTTTGTCAAAGATCAGGTTTTCATAAGTGTATGGGTTAATGTCAGGGTGTGCAATTTGATTCCATTGGTCTATCTGTCTATTTTTGTGCCAATACCAAACTGTTTTCAGGACTATAGCTCTGTAATACAGCTTGAAGTCAGGGATGGTGATGCCTCCAGAAGTTGCTGTGCTGAATAAGGTTGTTTTGGCTATCCTGGGTCTCTGGTTTTTCCATACAAAATTGATTATTGTTCTTTCAAAGTCTGTGAAGAATTGTGCTGGGATTTTAATGGGGATTGCGTTAAATCTGTATATTGCTTTCAGGAAGATTGCCATTTTTACTATGTTGATCCTACCAATCCAAGAGCATGGGAGATCTTTCCATTTTCTGGTGTCTTCTTTAATTTCTTTCTTTAAAGACTCAAAGTTCTTGCGATACATGTCTTTCACTTGTTTGGTTAGCGTTACCCAAGATATTTTATGTTGTGTGTGGCTATTGTAAAGGGTGATGTTTCTCTGATTTCTTTCTCAGCCCTTTTATCTTCTGCATATCATAGGTTACTGATTTTCTTGAGTTGATCTTGTATCCTGATACCTTGCTGAAGGTATTTATCAGCTGCAGGAGTTCCCTGGTAGAGTTTTTTGGATCACTTATGTAAACTATCATATCATCTGCAAATAGTGAAAGTTTGACGTCTTCCTTTCCAATTTGTAACCCCTTGATCTCTTTTAGTTGTCTTATTGATCTAGCTAGAGCTTCAAGTACAATATTGAAGAGGTATGGAGAGAGTGGACAGACTTGTCTTGTTCCTGATTTTAGAGGAATTGTGTTGACTTTCTGTCCATTAATTTGATGTTGACTGTTGGTTTGCTGTATATACCTTTTATTATGTTAAGGTAAGTTCCTGTTTTCCTGGATCTCTCTGAGACTTTTATCATGAAGGGGCGTTGGGTTTTGTCAAAGGCTTCTTCAGCATCTAGTGAGATGATAATGTGATTTTTGTTTCTCATCTTGTTTATATGGTGGATTATATTGATGGATTTTCGGGTGTTGAACCATCCCTGTATCTCTGGGTTGAAGCCTACTTGGTCATTGTGGATGAGTTTTCTGATGTGTTCTTGGATCAGATTTGCCAGTGTTTTATTAAGTATTTTTACATCAGTGTTCATGAGGGATATGGTCTGAATTTCTCTTTCTTAGTTGTGTCTTTGTGTGGCTTGGGTATCAATGTTATTGAATCCTCGTAGAAAGACTTTGGCAAAGACCCTTCAGCTTCTATAGCGTGGAATACTTTCAGAAGAATTGGTATAAGCTTTTCTTTGAATTTCTGGTAGAATTCTGTACTGAGGCCATCTGGCCCTAGTCCTGGTATTCTTGATGTAATTTTGCAAAGTGATATCTATCCAGAAAATTGTCCATTTCCTTTAGATTTTCAAATTTTGTGGAGTACAGGTTTTCAGAGTATGACCTGATATTTCTCTGGATTTCCTCAGTGTCTGTTTTTATGTCCCCCTTTTCATTTCTGATTTTGTTAGTTTATATGTTCATACTCTGTCATTTGGTAAGTTTGGATAAAGGATGTCTATCTTGTTGATTTTCTCAAGGAACCAACTCTGTTATATTAAATTTTTGTATTGTTTTCCTAGTTTCTGCTTTATTGATTTCAGTCCTCAATTTGGTTATTTCCTGGCATCTACTTCTCCTGGGTGAATTTGCTTCTTTGTGTTCTAGAGCTTTCAGTTGTGCTGTTAATTCTCTAGTGTAACTATTCTCCAATTTCTTCATGTGGGCACTTAGTGCTATGAACTTCCCTCATAGCACTGCTTTCAAAGTGTTCCATAAGTTTGGGTATGTTGTGTTTTCATTCTCACTGAATCCTAGGAAGTCTTTAATTTCTTTTTTATTTCTTCCTTTATACAGGAATGATGCAACTGAGCATTGTTCAATTTCCATGAATTTGTGCGGTTTCTGCGATTTATGTTGTGGTTGAATTCTGATTTTAACGCATTGTCATGATAAAGTGTATGTTGTTATTCCAATTTTTTGTACCTATTGAGGTTTGATATGTTGCCAAGTATGTGGTCGATTTTTGAGAAGCCTCCATGTGGTGCTGAGAAGAAGGTATATTCTTTTTTATTTGGATGTAATGTTCTATATATGTCTGTCAGTCCCAATAGACTCATGACTTCTATTAGTTCCTTTGTTTCTTTGTTAAGTTTCTGTCTGGTAGTCCTGTCTAGTGGTGAGAGTGGGGTGTTGAAGTCTCCCACGATAAGTATGTGGGGCTTTATATGTGATTTGAACTTTAGTAATTTTTTTATGAAAGTGTACCCTTTGTATTTGGGCCATAGATGTTCAGAATTGAAACTTCATCTTGATGGATTTCTCCTGTGATGTGTATGAAATGCCCTCCTTCATCTCTTTTGATTGATTTTATTTTAAAATGTAATTTGTTAGATATTAGGTTTGCTACCCCCGCTTGTTTCTTGGATCCATGTGATTGGAAAATCTTTTGGCAACCCTTAACTCTGAGTTAATGTCTTTGAGGTTGAGGTGTGTTTCTTGTGTGCAGCAGAAGGATGGGTTCTGTCTCCGAATCCATTCTCTTAGCCTGCGTCTTTATATAAATGAGTTAAAACCATTAGTATTGAGGGATATTAATGACTATTGATTGCTCATTCTTGTTTGTTTTGGAATGCTTAAGGTGGAATTATATGCGGATTTCCACCTCGTTTTCTTTTGGCTGTTGGTATGGTGGGATTATCTATTGCCTGTGTTTTTCTGGTTGTAGTTAACTTCCTTGGGGTGGAGTTTTCATTCCAGAACTTTCTGTATGGATGGGTTAGTGGATACGTATTGTTTAAACCTGATTTTGTCATGGAATATCTTGTTTTCTCCATCTATAATGATTGAAAGCTTTGCTGGGTATAGCAGTCTGGGCTGGCATCCGTGGTCTTAGTGTTGGTAGAACATCTATCCAGGAACTTCTGGCTTTCAGAGTTTCCATGGAGAAATCAGGTGTGATTCTGATAGGTTTGCCTTTGTATGCTACTTGGTCTTTTTCCTTAGCTGCTCTAAGAATTCTTTCCTTATTCTGTATGTTCTGGGTTTTTACTATTATGGGTTAAAGGGGACTTCCTTTTGTGTTTCACTCTATTTGGTGTTCTGTAGGCTTCTTGTACTTTCATTGGCATGTCTTTCGTTAGGTTGGGAAAGTTTTCTTCTATGATTTTGTTGAATATGTTTTCTGCTCCTTTGAGGTGGTTTTCTTCACCTTCTTTATACCTATTATTCTTAGGTTTGGCCTTTTCATGGTACCCATATTTCCTGGATATTTTGTTTTAGGGATTCTTTGGACTTAAGATTTCCTTTGGTCGAAGAATCTATTTCCCCTAGTGTATCTTCAACACTAAGATGCTCTCTTCCATCTCTTGTATTCTGTTGGTTATGATTGCATCTGTAGTACCTGACCATTTGCCCAGCTTTTCTATTTCCAGCATTCCTTCATACTGTGTTTTTTTAATTGTCTCTATTTCAGCTTTCAACCCTTGCACTATTTGAATTGTTTCTTGCACTTTTTGCTTTGCCTTTCTTGCATTTGTTGGATTCTTTTGTTTGTCTTTTCTTGTTTTTTTTTTTTTGCATTTTTTGGATTGTTTTTTTCTCCATTTCTTTAAGGGATTATCTCATATCCTCCTTGAGGGCCTCTATCGTTTTCATGAATTTGTTTTTAAGGTCTTTCTCATCTGCTTCATCTGCAAAGGGCTGTTCAGGTCTTGCAGGTGTAGATTCTCTAGTTTCTGTCCATGTCATATTGGTTTTTCTGTTGGTGTGTGTGTTGTCTCCTTCCCATCATTTCTTCCTGTGAGTGCAGAAGAAGTCTCTTCCTCTCCTCGTGGTTATATGATCACAGTTCCTTTCCAGTGGGTGGGAGTGTGTCCTGTACCCTGGTGGCATTCCTCTTTCATGGATGTAGGCTGTCCTAGTATCAGGACCATGGCAATCTCTGGGCAGGCTGGAACCTTGCCCGTCCCGTGGGTGTAGAATGGAACTTGGACTCTGGCTGTCTCTGGGTGGGCTGGCTCCTGCTGGATTGGGGGCTGCAGTGTGCAATACCTTGTCCTCGGCTAGTTGTGTGCAGATCACCAGAAAGCCTTTAGTCCTAGCAGTTGGGAGGCAGAGGTAGGCGGCGGATCTCTGTGAGTTTGAGGCAAGCCTGGTCTACAGAGCGAGTTCCAGGACAGCCTCCAAAACAATACAGATAAAACCTCTCTCGAAAAACCAAAAAAAAAAAAAAAAAGACCCAGGCCCATCTAGCCCCCATGGGTGGACAATAGGACTTGGAAGCTGGCAGTCTCCATTGTGCTCAGACCTCAAGTCTCCGTTGGTTCTCTTCAGGGCACTGGAAGTTAGGCTTGCCTCACCTCGCCTGTCCCGTGGGTTAAGCTGTAAATATTTTTCTTTCAACCTGCTTTCCCTTTCACACCATGCAGTTTAACCTCATGTATGTTAAGCAAGTGGTCTACCTCTAAGAAATATCCCCAGTATCATTTTTGAAGGGCTCTTATATAGCTTTGGTGATCATGTTGTTAGCTTTTTAGGAAAACAAATCCTTCCACCAGTTCCTTTAGTGTAAGTGCCATTCTTTGCTTACAGTTTGTAGGAACACCAGTAAATATCCAAGTCTGCAGATACTCAGATATCATATAGTTTTGTTTCTGATCAAAATATATATCAAAAACAGATAGCATATCAAAAGTTTGCATGTAACCAACACATATCCTTTCCCATGCTTTAAAAAATCTCTAGTTCATTTATTGTACCCAAACTAATGTAAATTTCTGTATGTGATTTAGGGAATAATGATAAGAAGAATTCTAGACTATTCATTACACATTTTTCAAATATCTAGGTATTTAGAACCCATTAACAGGTAAATGAGACTGTTGATAGCAAGGAAACATTGGATTCATGAACTCTCACTGTCTGTGAGAGACAGGGAGAAGGAGAGAGGGGGGAGGGATTAAATTATCAGAGTTTTCTTGTCTTTGCGGGTAGAGGTGGTCACTACGTACACAGTTGAAAACTCCCTAAAATAACTGAGTGCATTTCTGTCTGTACCATGTTTGCACCAGTGCTTATCTCTGAAATACCCACACTATAATGTTTTTCTGAGGAAATGCCTTTTTCCTTTCCCCTTGGATTCTTGACTTGATATCTGCTGCAGTGCTTTTTTGATTTGCTGTTGTTCTGGCAATAGGTCAACTGGCTCTCATGGTTATTAACATTTCTGGTATTTCCAACAGTTGTGACTGGAAGGAATACAAATTCACTTAAGGTATTTGCATCCACTCTGTGTTCAAGGCTCAGTATTTTTAATGCTTTCATTGGTTACTAGTAACATTAAACATAAATATGACACAGAGGAGAATCAACCAAAAATTCCTGTATAAAATCAAACCTGTTTTGATGTGTTAAGAGATTCAGTTGTACTAGAGTGCGATCAGCAATCTTCCTTTCTACTTAAACACTGTGATGTCACAGTTTGTGAAAACAAGCTTGACAGTAGATAAGAAAGCAAATGAAAGCCAGACTTCCCAATTCAAGTCTGAGCTCAAACAGATTTAAGATACACCACCCTGGGTAAATCTACTTTTCTGTACCTCAGTCTGATACTTCTGGGGATTAAGGGTGTTGATGGTTGTTCAATGGCTGCACCCAGGCCTGTTGAGTAACAGGTACCAGGTATTTTTGTTTAAATATGTATGAATTGTTACAATTACACAACAAAAGTCCTTGGTGTTTGTTTTGAAGTAACAGAAGCAGTTAATTGCAGAGACATCAGTGTATATCATGACCCAATACTATAGTGGAGTACTATGGCTCTTAGTGATGGTATAGAGATTGAAACATATTGATTAAAACAATCAATGTTGTGAATGGAAGGATGGGAGTATAGTATTCATTTACCCAATGGCTTAACTGTTTCATGCCTTCTGTACTCTTACATGTTCTAGAGCTAATGTTAAAAGAAACTTAGGCAATGTTAACCTAACGAGTCAGACAATTTGTCTCTTAGGTGTGGAGGTGGTAACTGTTCACTGAAGACTCAGTAGGATTAAACTATAGGAAGACTTTGACAAATAGTGAAGTGCTACATGAACATTAGGCAAAGTTTGATGACAAGCTGTATGACTTTGGAATGACAAATTTGAAATTATGTCAGTGGGGGAGTGATTATGGTGGAATTCCTTGCTTTAAACATCAACAGGATGACAATCATTTTAATATGCTTTAACTACATATGAAGAAATGTGATGTGCTCTGTGTATATGACTTAGAGTATGTATTTTGGTTTTACATGTCATTAATAATGAGCTTCATTTGAGCAAAACATCTGCGAGAGTTCTCCCCCAAATTTAATTCAGTTGTGGATTTTATGAATATTATTGCATAAGATAACAAGTATATAATACACATACTTACTGTCAGACCTTAGCTAGGTTAAAAACCTCAAGTCTAGGTGGTATGCTTTAAAACAGATATTGAAAAATTCAACTTAAAAATGGATGCCAGGATGCTTAAAGGGCAAGATATTATGCCAAGCAGTAAAATGAGGATGGGATACAGAACATGCTTTATAAAGCCATTGGCATCTGAAATGTTGTCATGGAGAGATTAGAAAAGAATTATCATTGGCTGCTTCTACTGTAAGAGAGTGATTAGAGCACTAAGGCCTGTAAGTAAGCAAACAGAAGGCAGGATTGTTAAAGGCAGGGTCAGCCCCCCAAAGGAGTGTCTGTAAATGACAGAGCTTTTTGTGTGTAACTGTTCATTTAATGGCAAGTGAACAACTTATGTGCTTGGAGATGAGATTCCAACTGTTGGGTGAGAGATTCAAGTGTCTCACCTCTCAGTGTCCTTATGGTAAGATCCTGTTGATCTGGTTAAATCAGATATTTCTAAAAGTCATATTATGACTAAAGAATAAGTGCAATACTTTGATAAATAATTTGTACTTAATGATCTTTGGTCTAAAAAGATGGTAGGTATTTGTAAGTGGGAGACATATGAGTGCCTCAAAGATAATATTCTCTGTAGAAAGAATTTCCATTCTAGGTCTCTTTTGAATGTGATAGGGAAAAAAACAAAGCTTAGCCTAATCGGGAGTGTTCTGGTGGTAAATGGTGCAATGCATAGTTTGATGGGTTAATAAATCATTATGCTCAAACAAAGCTCTAAAAATCTGGTAAGTGAATTTGAGAACCTTTTATTAAAATAGCTGTTTTCTAGCATTCTTGTGAGATGATCCCTCTTCTGACTGCTTCTGGTGGGCAATGGGCTATAACTGTTGTCAGGTAAACCAATTTGCTGCAAATCCACATTAGTCTTTTAAAAGTTACACTTTACAGTTACAGAGGCACTGCAAATAATTAGCATTTGTTTATCTACATATCCACAGAAGATATATGGTAAGACTCTCCTAGTGGATGCCTAAAACCTTGGGATAGCAAAGAACTTTATAATTTAATGGCTTTTCCATCTTACCTTTAAACTCAAATATACTGAGTTGTAACACAATCAGTTTTATATGCAATAGTATGAACAACTAACAAAAATTTATCTTTCTATTATAATTTCACAGAAGATTTGTTCTTACCATCGAGCATTACAAACTTGGCATGTGATACTCTTCTTTTCCTTTCTTTGAGAATCTCCATCTTAATACTTAATAAAACCACTTCAGATCGCCTCAAGGGGCTGGTGTCACTTCAATTATGCTTTGGGGCCATTATTAATAAAATAAGTTTTACTTAAACACTGCATTGTGATATTGCAACAATCAACCTAATAGCTGAGAAACTTAGTAAGTCACCATGGGGCAGGTAGCATTTACCGTGTGGTAGTTGGACATAAAGCACATCACTCTGGCATGAGATTTCCATATTTTGAAAGTGATACAGTTTAAAATTATTATTTCAGTTTGTTTCTAGAATTTCTCATCTAACATTTTTGGACTGTTGATTAACAACATGTAACTAAAACTGAAGATGAGGTATTACACCACAGAAGCTGGCAAAGCGGTTTGGCAAGTTATTTCTTGATGAAGTATATCTGAATATCTGATCTAAGACTAGACGCACAGTGAAAGAGCCCATTTGAATGAGAAAAACAAGATATGAAAACCTTAGGAAAGAAGTGGATTGATTGCTAAGAACATAATAAAGGGGAGCATTTTAAGGAGGTCAATCTGTGAAGATGATACGCATTCAAAGAGATGGCTAGAAGAATGGATAGTTTTCTGAATACTGAAACTTGTGTTTTTAGATAGAATATTTTATGTAACAATTGAATAGGTTTCTCTAATATTTTTTTCCTCTTGTCTTTGATTTTAATTGTATCTCTTTAAAGAAATAAAGTCGTCTGTGTTAAAGTGAGCTGGCAAATAGATGTCGGTTCATTCTTTGTGAGTTTTTTTTTTGTCAAAGTGACACAAATTAGGCGTCTGGGAAGAGGAAACTTCAATTGAGGAGTTGAGCCCATCAGATCAGCCTGTGGATGCATTTTCTCGATTAATGTTGGAGGTTCACCCCATGGTGGGTGCTGCACCACTGGCAGGTGGTCCTGGGTTGTATACGATGCATGCTGAGTGGGCTTGTGGAGCAAGTGAATAACTGCATCCCTCCATGGTCTCATTTGCCTTCAGATTCTGATATGCTGAAGTTTCTGTCTTGGCTTCCGTCAATGATGGACTATGTCTTATTTTGGTTTCTATTGCTGTGATAATGCACTGTGGCCAATGGCAACTTGGAGAGGAAAGGGTTTATTTGGCTTACAGTTTGCAGTCCACCATCTAGGGTGGGCAGGGTAGGAACTCCATTCCAGGCAGGCACCTGGAGGCAGGGACTGAAACAGGAAGATCAAGGCAGGTTTCCAAAGAAAGTAGCTGTATGATCAATCCACGAAGTTCAATTCTTAAAATATGAAATTCTGTCATTGTAGAAATACAATTCCAGAGAAAGGTACCTGCACCAGCCTAAGGGGATTTGACACAGATTTTTGTATCATAATTAGGACCCTCCTCTCTTGCTGTTGCCTCTATAAAACACCTGAAATAAGAGCATAATAATATTTGCAACCAACACGTAGAACATTATTTAGTCTGTATTCTAAAAGTGTGTGCCTTGGGGAGAACATTCCTACTTTAGTGTTTTCAAACTATAGGCATTCATCATAAGACCAACAAGGACTTTTCACAGAGAATCATGTGAGTCACTAGATGCGAACTTAAAACTCAGGAAAGTGGTGCTCTTTGTAGTAAGTCTTCAAGGTTGGTTGGCGCACCCAGCATACGATTCCTCAACTAAAACTAAGATTCCTATTCCACTATCCAAGGACCACAGTGCCCACAATGAGGATGCCTTGTAAGTCTTCTCCTTTCAAAGGTTTACAATACTGAAAAGTGTGACAGGGAAACAAGCATTTTCCAGAAAAGGGAAGGAGGCATGAGACTGTGATCGATCAGTCTGCTGCTTACTCCTGGAAACATGAATTGGAGCAGAGTGAAATGGATGCTTTCTTTGCCTTCTCTTCTGCAAATTCAGAGTGCACTGCTCCTTTGTGTAACCCTGCTGCTTTGAGAAGCCCAGAACTGCTTTTAAATTTAAGAGGACAGCTGCTTTCCGCTCGCTCAGGTCCTCCGAGATGACCCAAGACAGGAAAAGGGTGCTTAGCAGGGGCTCTTTGCCAGAGACTCAATATATGAATTTTACTATGAGAATAAAAAGTTGGCCCACTTTTAAAAGGTTAATAAAAAATTTATTACAGAGTGTTCTTTCTTATGATGGAATCAATTTAAAATCTGGCCTCAGAGAAGCCATGCTTTTCAAAGCAGCAAGCAACCTCTGAAAGTGACCCCAGACGTGCCAATAATCTTCCGCGTTAGGAGTACGGAAAATCTGAGGGATGGACACTCCTTTCATAAATCACACTCCAGTCAGGAAGTCTTCTGGAGGAGCCACTTAACCAAAAATTTAATATACATGAACTGTTGAAAAATGAGAAAAGTAAATGATAGTATGATATTTCCCTATTATTTCCAGAGAGTGAAACTTACTTGAAAAATAGAGCTTAACACTAAAAGACTGTTTCTCTCCCCTATGGTCTCAGCATTATAAGTCTACACTAGGGTGTTTCTAGTCCCTAGACTGTCTGTGTTCTTCCTAACTCTACCTTTATGGCCATCCATCTATTGATATTCTCCTCCTCCTTTCTAGATTTACTCTACCTTCATTTATGAATTTTTCCTTGTTTACTTTAATTAGAATTAACTGCTCTATCTTCTCTGCTCTCTAAGCACCAGTGTAGCCATTATCACCTCCATCACGATGTGTTTTCTGTTGTAGCTTTCCTTCCTCCTTTATGATTGAGCAAACGAGTGCTGAATCTACCTGTACTTCTAAAGCTGAGGCTCCTCTCCAGGGCAGCACAGCTAGTTACAGCTTTACTTTAGATGATGACTTTCGTTCTAGTTTATTGTCCTTCTCCATTTGCCCTAAGGTAAATTACTTCCACTGAATCGGTGTATGATATTCACAAGAAATCTCTATGTTATAGTCAGTCCATCATTCGCGGGGGACAGTCCCCCATATAAGGAATAGAATGTAATTTTGCCTAGACATCTTATTACTGTCCACAGAACATAGAGGCTAACTCACAGGAAAACTTTGAATTCAGAAAGCTATGCTAACTGCACACGGTGTTAGTGGCTTTCACCAGTCTTTCACTGCCATCCCATAGTCCACCTCCTGGCAACTGCTGTAAATCTGTGATCCCCAGATCTTGCTCTCAGCAGGTGATCATTTCCTATTCTAGAAGACTTTATTCTCAAACATTAACATAAATAATCATATGGAACACTTATTATGTCATAGTTTTGGGGAGCCTTCTCCACAAATATTCTGATTCAGTAGATCAGGATCAAGGTACATGAATCTAGGTTTGTTTATTTGTTTATTTGTTGGTTGGTTTTGTTTGTTGTTTCTAGCCAGCTCACAGTTGATGCCAAAGCAACTGTTTGATAACCACTGGTTTAAGTCATCCTATCAGAGAGGATATTTCCTCTGCTATAAAACCTCAACGGATACTAGCAGTCTACAGGCTGAACTGGGTATTCAGGGCCAGCCTGAGCTACATAGGAAGCCCCTGTTTCAAAAGATAAAAAAGAACAACAAACTCGTCTGCTATTTATCTTTCTTCTCCAGCTGAGAATGAGAACTCAGAGGAAGACCATTCCCAGGCTAACCCCTTGCCCATGTGTCTACATCTCTTTTCATACTATTTCAGAACTTGTTGAATATTTAGCCCGCCTATGCCTTTAAATAGTTTATATCAACCATGCCTTTGCATTGATTTCTCTCTACTTAACTTACAAAACCACTTCTTTCTCAGCTGCACTGTTTAAGATATCTTGAACAATTGTAAACAATATTATTTTCTGTAAGAATGTCTAAAGTTCACCCAGTTGACCAGGAACTGAGCTTTTGTGTTTTTGAAATCAGTCTCTGAAGAGCAAAAGTTGAAGCCAAGTTTTAATTTTTCATAGAGAAGGCTGCATACCATAAAAGAGTAGCTACATATAGCTGTTTTGTGATCTAGCAAGAGATGCATCTTCCAAGTTCTCAGAGAACACACTCAGCTCAAGTGGCTGATTTTATCCTACTGGGTGGCCCTGTGGGAGCTGCTCTGCAGCCTTTATGTACGTTAGGCAGAAGTGGGAGTCAGATGCTCGAGTACATTGTAACATTTTGCAATGAGCCTTCTGCATTCTAATGACTGTTCTTGTCTGTTACAGACTTTGAAGCATAAGGATCCTCTGTCCTTCTAATAAGAACTTACACTTCTCATTTGTGTTCAGTTTAGTTAGTTTTGGTTCTTTATGATGAGCCACACCCTTACCCAATCATACCTATGTGATACATTCCTATCATCCTTCTAATGTGGGTGCTGAGTATCCCCCATCTGAAGTAATTAAGACCAGAAGTGGTTTAGATTTTAGAGTTGGAGACTAGGAAAGATATGCATATATTTGATGAGATACCTTGCGAGTTATATCTATATTTAAATAAAAATGCATTTGTGTTTCATAGACACCTTGCTAGAAGGTAATTTTGTACAGTATTTTTGAATTTTATTAATCTTTTCACAATTTTTTCTGGATCTGTGGAAGTAATATGTGTAATTTTCTATTTGTGGTATCATGACATTTACTGAAAATGTTTCATTTTGCAATGTTTCATATTTCAGATTTTGACCTTGAGAGCACTCAACCTATAGTATTTTTTGCTGCTGGTAATTCATAATGTTAATTTTTATTGTTGTTGTTTTGGTTTTTTTTAGAAACAATCCTATTTTACATATTAATCCCCACATTCCCTCAACCTCCCACGGCCCCCACCGACCTCCTCAACTAGCCCCCCACCCACTCCCCAAGGATAGTGAGGCCTTCCAACGGGGAATCATCAAAGTCTGTCACATCATTTGGGGGAGGGCCTAGGCCCTCTTTCATGTATCTGGGCTGCAATAGTATCCCTCCATAGGGAATGGGCTCCTGAAGTCCATTTGTGCACTAGGGATAAACACTGGCTCCACTCTTAGAGGTCCTGTCTTAGAGGTCCCAGGCCTCCTAGCTGGCATCCACATTCAGAGGGCTTGGTTCAGTCCAATGCTGGTTCCTCTGCTTTACGACTAGGGTCTCTGTGCTCTCATAAGGTCAGGTCAACTGTTTCTGTGGGTTTCTCCAGCACAGTCTTGGCTCCTTTGCTCCTCCTTCTCTACAACTGGATTCTAGGAGTATGGCTCAGTGTTCAGCTGTGGGTGCTTGCTTCTGCTTCGATCAGCTACCGGATGAAGACTGTAGGATGGCAAGCAAAGTAGTCATCAGTCTCATTATAGGGGAAGGGCACCAAAGACACCCTCTCCACTACAACCTAGACTCTTAGTTGGGATTATCCCTGTGGATAACTGAACATTTCCCTAGTGCCAGACCTCTCTCTAAGCCTACACTGGCTCCCTCTATCTAGGTATGTCCTTTCTTGCTCTCCTCTATTCCTCCCTTGTCTCAGTCTTCCTGATCCCTCTTGTTTTCCTCCCCCTCCTCTTCTCCTCTTTTCTTTTTCCTACCTCCCTTCTCTCCCCCTTTCCTCCACCCCCGTGCTCCCAATTTGCTCAGGGGTTCTTATCTGTTGGCATTTCGGGCGGATTTCAGCACCAAATGTAAGCATTTCAGGTCGGATTGGGATGGAACAGGAGTGGGTTAGGTATTCTGGCACTTGGAGGTCACAGAATACTGAGTGTTACACAGCTCAGGTGGAAAGGTATCCTGGAACTCGGGAACCAAGGATACTGAGTGTTACACAGCTCAGATGGATAGGTATCCTGGAGCTTGGGAGCCAAGGACCACCACAGGTTGCACTAAGCTTATCTGCTTACATTCCAGCCTCAGGGAAAGGCTTCCCCAATGTATGGGCTCCTTCGCTCAGGCAGAACAGGGTCTTCCAGCTGGGGATGTTTGCCTAGTATAGCAGTTTTGCTCGGCAGGAGGTTTCTCGGGAGAAGTTCAGCTCTGCTCCTGGAGAGCAGAGAGCAGAGTGGGGATTGGAGTGTAACACCTCTGCTCTGCCAAGGGAAGGTTTCCTGGGCAAGTGTTACAGCCCTGCTCGCTCTGCTCTGCCCAGGGTCACCTCTGCTCTGTCACCTCCGCAAAAGAAGATCTTCACCCAAAGCTCATTGAAGGGATTTATTGGAAGGGAAGAATCCACGAGAGTGGTTGCCCTCTGCCAGAGTGGCAGAGGACAGCTTGGTAGCGCGAACAGACACAAGCTGAACAGACACAGGGTTTATATAGGGCTTCCAGGGTGGTGATTGGTCAGATTTTAGTGCTGAGCTCAGATTGGCTAGAGCTCTGCACAGGGATTGGTCAGTTTTCTGCACAGAATTAGGGTCAGATTTGGCTCTGGTTTCAGAGCCAAAGTGTGTTTCTTTCTCTGGTCCCTTTTAGCCTTTTGGCTCCAATTTTAGGGTCAGGGTGCATTTCTTTCACTGACTCTGATTCCAGGGACAAAGTGTGTTCTTTTGGCACAGGTTTCAGGGTCAGGGTACATTTCTTTAGTTCTGGTTGCAGGGCCAACGTGTGTTTCTTTGGCTCTGCTCAGGGTGTGTTTCTTTGACTGGCCACTTTTCCCTACATTTATCCCTTTCCCCTTCTTTGGGGGACCATGTGTTTTTCTCTTGAGATCCTCCTTGTTTCCTAGTTTCTTTGGTGATGCGGATTGTAGGGTGGTAGTCCTTTTCTCTATGTCTAATATCCATATATGAGTGAGTACATACTATATTTGTCTTTCTGTGATTGGGTTATGTCACTCAGGATGTTTTCTTCTAGTTCCATCCATTTGCTTGTGAATTTCAAATTTTCATTGTTTTCTTCCTGCTGAGTAATACTCCATTGTGTAAATGTACCCCATTTTCTCCATCCATTCTTCGGTTGAGGGACATCTAGGTTGTTTCCAGGTTTTGGCTATTATAAACAATGCTGCTATGAACATAGTTGAACATGTGTCCTTGTTGTATGAATGTGCATGCTTTGGGTATATGCCTAAGAGTGGAATTGCTAGATCTTGAAGTAAACCGATTCCCATTTTCCTGAGAAACGGTCATACCGATTTCCAAAGTGGTCATACAAGTTTGCACTCCCACCAGCAATGGAGGGGTGTTCCCCTTTCTCCACATCCTCTTCAGCATAGACTGTCACTTGATTTTAGCCATTCTGGCCTGTGTAAGATGGTATCTCAGAGTTGTTTTGAGTTGCATTTCCCTGATGGCTAAGGATGTTGACCACTTTCTTAAGTGTCTTTCAGTCATTTTAAGATCCCTCTATTGAGAACTCTCCATTTAGTTCTGTACCCCACTTTTTAATTGGGTCATTTGGTGTTTTGGTGGCTAACTTCTTGACTTCTTTGTATAATTTGGAAATCAACCCTCTGTGGGATGTGGGGTTGGTGAAGATTTTTTCCCATTCTGTAGGTTTCCATTTTGTCTTGTTGACTGTATCCTTTGCCTTATAGAAGCTTCTCAGTTTCAGGAGGTCCCATTTAATAATTTTCAATCTTAGTATCTGTGTTACTGGTATTATGTTCATGAAGTGGTCTCCTGTACCAACTACTTCAAGGGGTACATCCCACTTTCTCTTCTAAGAGTTTCAGTATGGCTGGATTTATGTTGAGGTCTTTGATCCATTTGGACTTAAGTTTTGTGCATGGTGCTAGATACGGATCTATCTGCAATCTTCTACATACATCCAGTTATGCCAGCACCATTTGTTGACGATGCTTTCTTTTTTCCATTGTATAACTTTAGCTTCTTTGTCAAAAATCAGGCATTCATAGGTGTGTGGGTTAATATCAGGGTTTTCAATTCAATTCCATTGGTCTACATGTCCATTTTTGTGCCAATACCAAACTGTTTTCAGGACTATAGCTCTATAATAGAGCTTGAAGTCAGGGATGGTGATGCCTCCAGATGTTGCCTTGTTGAACAGGGATGTTTTTGCTATCCTGGGTCTTTTGTTTTTCCATAAAAAGGTGAGTATTGTTCTTTCAAGATCTGTGAAGAGTTGTGTTGAGATTTTGATGGGGCTTGCATTCAATCTGTAGATTGCTTTTGGCAAGATTGCCATTTTTACTATGTTGATCCTATCTATCCTAGAGCATGGGAGATATTTCCATTTTCTTGTGTCTTCTTTAATTTCTTCCTTTAAAGACTCAAAGTTCTTGCTCTACAGGTCTTTCACATAATGTTACTTTTAACTTAATTCATGACAAACATATTTAAACAAACATTGTCTTCTCTGGAAACTTTGGTTAATTTTCTTGTGATTAGCTTCTCTCCCACCCTCCTTGCTTCCTCACTTCCTTTCTTGTTTTCTTCTTTCATTCCTTCCTTCTTTCCCTCTTTTTTATTAGAGTGTGTCTTTGTAGCCCAAACTGGCCACAAACTCATGCCAATTTTCATAGTACAGCCTCCTAAGTGTTGAGGTTGCAATTATAAGCTTCCACACCCAGTTTATATCTACTAATTTAAGCAGTATACCTACCTGTCACTGTATATTTTGTCAGAAGATAGAAGCAATGAAATGTGACTCCATAAAGGAGCAGTGTAATAGGACAGAATGAGAAATTACTAGAAAGCAACTTATTGATCCACTACATCAGATAGCTAGATCTTCCTCCAGATGTTAGGCTGTATTTGTTCCTCAGACTATCCATTGGGTTAGTAATTACTGATATTCTTAGTCTTTAGTCACTTTTCTTGATATATAAGATGAACTAAGTATTTCTCACATTGCATGATAGGAATTATTTTATTTTGTCTACATGTTTTATTTTCTCTTCTACAGGTTTTAAGTTATGGAGATTTATCGTTATAAATGAAACTTTCCAAGTGCGACAAAATCAAAAAACAAATATTTGAGAGCATGTTGTCTATACTCAGCTGAATAAACTCTCCTTCTTCTTTTGCTGTGGACTTTAAATCTCATTTAAATATCATCCCTCCTTTTTGTCTCTTAAGAAAACAGAGAAAAAACTGTAATAGATTCTAAAGGAAAAAGTAACAAGGAAGTTTTTGTTAAAACACATACTCACATAGAGGACTGTGAAAATTGGGCAAGTACCTGCACTTGATTTGAATTTGGAAGAGGAATCCTAAAATAACGTTCCCAGCTTATGGATCAGTGTGGCTGCATTTTCATACTAAGGAATGACAGTATTTATTCAGTGAAACACTGGAAAAGCTCATCTGATCCCTGTGGCTCTGACTTTATTTCTTCCAGACATATTACGTTGTGTGGTACCCAAGACCACACAGACTTTCAGAAGTGGGATCACCACTTTCTGGTACACAATGTTGTCATAGAAGGATTTTACTAATACTTTAAGACCATGTAAGCTGGGGTACATCCCTGGGAGAGAAATGTAAACCACTTTAACAGAGTCATACTGTACAGTGAGTTCTACCCAATGATATTTGGGTTCATGAAAGCTGGGATGGCTTTAATTGGCACCTGCCACTTTTCTGTGTCTGCAAATGAACAGTTCAATATTAAACAGCAAAAGACTTGTTCTCCATTGGAAATACTGACTTAGTCAACAATGCTCTCAGCCCTATCTGGCCTCTTAAGCCCTTCCTGGTCTTTCTAGATTGAAGTCCCTTTGACAAGTATTTTTCAATGATAAGAATTTTCCTTATATCTTTCCTTTAAAAGTAGAGGCAGAAAGAGAAGGAGCAAATTTAAAAATCCTACAATAATGACTAATTCTCCATCCGCTAATAAAAGTATGTGAAAAAATGTTTAGCAACAAATAGTTAAAAATAAAAAGTCAGGACTGCCTCCCGTCTTGTGCCAAAATGAACGTAGGACCATATCTTCTGATTGCAGAGCATGAAAAATTATAGTAATAAATATATCTGCCAAAATGCAGTTCTGTAAGACTGTGGTCCATCTTAGTCTATAACACTGAGGCTAGTTTGCCCTTACAAAGTCATTTTTTTCTGTGTTAAGCCATCAGGCAATTCAATTATTAAAAGGAAGTAAAGGTTTTAATTTGGAAGTAGGTCTGACCTGGCACCTTAAGAAAGACACTAAATTTTACTGGAGAAAAGTGGGTGTTAGCTAGGAGGCCTGGGAAGTCTATGGGGCCTCTGGGAGTGGAACAAGGATGTATCCCTAGTACACAACAGACTTTGGGACCCCAAAGGGATACTCTCTTAACCTAACTACATGGGGGAGGGGCTAGACCCTGCCCCAAATGACTTGACAGATTTTGATGATCCCTCATGGAAGACCTCACCCTTCTGGGGAATGAATGGGGAATGGGATGGGTGGGGGCAGAGGGGCCATGGGATGATGGGAGGGAGAGGGAACTGGGATTGATATGTAAAATAAGATTGTTTTTAATTTTAATAAAATTTATAAAAAGAAGAAGAGGAGGAGGAGGAGAGGAAGAAGAGAAGAAAGAACAGAATTCCCTCTGGACACTGAAAATGACAATACTAGCTGTTGTGTTATTATTTATAATATCTACTGAAGATTAATTCTAGGTCCATTCAGTTCATCAGATAAGCAGTAAACACTGGAGCCAACTCTCTGACTATGTAAAAGTCAACCAGGAAGGCTCTGTGATGCTGTGTTAGCCTGCTGCCATCATTTGCTCTTAAGATTACCAGTTGGAATTTTGACCCAGAATCATCTCCTTCTGCCTCTTGTTCCTCTTATGCCTTCAGAAAATGCAATATCATTTAAATCTAAGTTTTCCAGTGTTACTCATTAAATTCCCATAGAATAAAAGCTGGAGTCACGTGGTAAGACACAGACCTAACTTTAAATAATTTACTTTCCAGAAGTTGGAACAGACATATTTTTCAGAACTCAATGGCTCTGGATTCTACAGAATTAATTAATTCTACCATAATAAAGCTGTAGTCCACACCATAATTAATATTTATCTGGTTCAGTTTCTTCTTGTATAAAATGTGTGGACTAATGCCATGTTGCATGAAGAATTAGAAATGACTGCAGGATTCCTGGATTGCTACATGATCACTGATTTTCTACAAGAGATACACTTTATTGCATGCTCTCCATGAGGCAGAATGTGGGAAATTCTACTTAAAGGCTGCACAGAATACCCTGGGAGCCTCAATGAGGAAGGCAACCCTTCAAAGCATAGGCTGGAGCTAGGGCAAGACATCAAGCCAACTCTTTACTAACTAGGCATAGGGATGGGTCATTCCAGAAACAGGTGTGGGCGCCAACAGGGAATGAAAACAGGAATGCACGGCACGTTCAAAGGGACAGACTGGGAAGTTTTGAGTATGACTGGCTTTGGTGACATAAAGCATCAGATAGACAAGGGATTTGTGAGAGAATGATGGCTAGCTAGAGAGAAGAAAACTCACTAGACTTCTCTTCTCCCTCCCTCCCTTCTTGACCACACACGTTCAGACATTTCTGGCTTTTCTTTATACTCTGTTTCTGAAAGAAAGTTACTGGGGTGACAGACTTTGATGATCCCCCATGGAAGGCCTCACCCTCCCTGAGGAGTGGATAGGGGGTGGGGTGGGAGTTTGGTAGGTAGCTCAGGAGGATGGGCGGGAGAGGGAACTGGGATTGATATGTAAAATAAGATTATTTCTAAATTGAATTAATTAATTTTTAAAAAAGAAATAGGAAAAGCAAAAACAGCAAAATAAATTTACATGTGTGCTATGTGTGTAGGGTTGTGCTCTCCCATGTATGCACATATAGACAGCAAAGCCAACTCTGGGTCTTTCCCTCTTATTCTATTGAGCACTATTCTATTCCTCCCTCCCTCCCTCCCTCCCTTCCTCTCTCCTTTCCTTCCTTCCTTCACTCCTCTGTTTTTAAAGTTTTTCACTGAACCTAGAGCTCACTGTTTCAGATTCAGTGGTTGGCCAGCAAGCCTCTGGGATGCTCGGCATTGAAGTTACAGATGTGCACAGTCATGCTTAGCTTTTTCTTCCTGGGTGCTAATCCACACAGAGGGCCTCATGCTTGAGTAGCCAGCACTTTACCCACTGAGCAATCTCCCCAGCACTGTATTCAAAAGAAAGACTGAGAACACAGGGTGGGAGAAAGGAGTCATTTTGGGGTCTGCCTTTGTAGGGTCACTGTAAAGCCTGCTGGTTGTTTTCTTCAGATTACTAGATGATGTGAAAATGATCAGGCAACAGGTTGATTTGAGTTATGAGACCAGAAAATCAAATAGTGGACAGTGATCAAAAGGATTACCATAGAATAAGGAACCAATCAAGGGATCATATAAGGAAAAATGCTTATTATTCAAGTTAAACTAGATATAAGTGATACAGATAAGAGAAGCTTTGTACTTGATTACACATCTTTGAAAATTGACTAGGGTCTGTTTCCACTGCTAGTTTTTCCAAAGTATAGAAAGATGCTGAAGGGGTTTTTTTGTGAGAAGCTTCTGGCTTTCTGTTTAGACAGAATGAACTAGAATGTATCCCAGATGAGGGGCACCTTTAACAGGACTGTGATTCCACTTGACATAAGGCTGTGTCTGTATATGTAGGAGAAAGGGTTATTTTTAAACATGTTAGTTTAATAATGAATTATGAAGTTATGGTTACAAATGCTGTTTGTACTCCTGTTTTCTACTTTCTCCCGATTCAGAAAAATAATCTTGTTAAATGTATATTTAAAATTGTTGAATGGCATTATTTTAGGGATATGTTTTTGATATCACAATTTAAGCATATCCCTAAGAAAACTGAAATTACACATCTTATATGCATTCAAATTCAAGGCACAAGAACCAAACACTCTGTTCTCTTGATAAAGGTTTTGGCATACAATGAGCAAAAATTACCTTTAAACACAGATAAGCCTGCAAGTATTTAAATGGTGGGGGCGTCAACAAATAGTTTCAGAAATAGTTTAGATCCCCACAAGTAAAGTCATGAAAAGAATGTGCAATGGGAAAGCAGAATGTGCTAGCAGTAAAAGTTTATAGTATTGTGCAGAAATACCATTATTTGCTACACTTAAGATAAAGTGGAAAATGGTGTTTTTGGAGAGTTAAGCCTCCCTGCTGATGACTGATGGGGCTGTTTTCTGGTTTCCGTGACTCTGCAGGTAGAAAACAGTCTTTGCTGCTAAGTGTGTCAGTAGAGGTTGTAGAATAGCAGATTGTCTATGATTAAGGAAAGCTCTTGCTTAGGATAAAACTAGCTTGTGCTGAAAACAGAGAGGGCGTATAGCATACTATATTTACCCAAAATGGCTATTTTGAGAATATTCTTTTAAAATGTTGGCTATCAAGCAATTCTTTAAAATTGCTTCCTATATAAACATTTTAATGCTATGCTTTATAAAAAAAGAAAAAAATGAATTAAAAAATTGTCTTCATGTCAAAAAATTATTTCATTTACTTGTATGGGTAGACAATATCCTTAGTTTCAGACCCACACATAGGACTTTCCAGTAGAATGCTAACATCCATTGATATCTGGCTTTTGTAGGAAAATCTAACACACAATCAGAAAGATCACATACCATCTGTCCCTTACTCATGCGGTCAGCCGCTAAGGAACACTGTAGGGTCTGTTAATGTGTGTGCAACTAGAGGAAAGGGGGGTATTTTAAAAGACTACTTTCAAGATAATTTTTAAACATTAATTGAATGATTTTGTGTGTATATATTTGGGCACGTGCATGCCATAGTGTGCATGTGGAGGTCAAAGGACAACTTGTAGGAATCAGTTTTCTCCTTCTTTCCTGTGGGTCCTGGGAAACAAGCTGGGGTCCCGAGGCTTGGTAGCAAGCATCTTTATCTACTGAGCCATCTGGCTGCTGAAGGCCTACTTTCATATGCTTATGCCAACTTGCCAGCTTTTCACACACCAACACTAAATCTATTATCTCATACTCTCATATGCCAAAACAAAACATATGATCATTAACAAAAGTTCTGAGTACCTTCCATCAGTATCTGGACTGAGGTGGAGCTAGATGTTTTGAGAGACTGACCTTGAGGCCTTGGAGGGAAAACAGTGAAGTTAAAGTCTTCTAGGATTGTCCCTCATTGCAGGTGAGGAAGGATGTGCTAACAGATGCTCCATAAATGAGTGAGAGAGTGTTTATCCTATAGGACAACATATACTTAATTCTACCTTTCATGACCAACCTTTCCATGTGTTCTGCAACTAAGCCATTTTAGGAACATAGAAAGAACAAATAGGAACTGATGAAAATACCAACACCAAGACTTGATTCATGTTGTACTCCTTTTCCTCTTGGTACTATTGGCAACTTAGAAATATGGAATGATCATTTTAGGAAGCTAGGGATAGGTCATGAGTTTTTAGCACCTCCTTCTTGGTGGGCATAGTAGTATTTCCAAGAAGTAATGAAGTCCTATTCACATGCCTCATAGTGAGAAACCAACACTCATTATTTTAAACATTGGCAAAAAATCTCCTGTGTTATCTGTCTAAAGGTCTGTAAGTGGCATTGAACATATTTGGATATATGTGAAAGTTAACGTTATCCAGAAGGCATGAAGGCAAGACCTCCATGCAATTAACCCAAGAAATAAAGCATTATGCAATCCTAATCATTTACTCATAACTCTTTTCTAGATATTAAGAGAGTTTATTTTAAATCTAAGTCTATCTTCTCACAAATGTAAGGATAAAAAAGAAAGTATACTGCCCTGTAGTATAACTTCTGTGTACAACTAAACCTTAAGCAAGTTAATGACATCATCAGCTACTTAAAATTTCAATAGAAATTCTTTTTAAAATACTCAATCATTTTCTTCTTCATTGTTCATTTTATAGGTAAGTAAATTGTAGTGAA
This sequence comes from Mesocricetus auratus, assembly GCF_017639785.1. NCBI lineage: Eukaryota > Metazoa > Chordata > Mammalia > Rodentia > Cricetidae > Mesocricetus > Mesocricetus auratus. Next base: position 356,462 of record NW_024429198.1, on the reverse strand, counting down.
GGTGTCTACTGGTACTATAAAAATGCATTTGTTCTTTCTGGTAAAGGACTTACTTGGCTGTTTCCCCCAAAGATGTAAATGATTAGAATTAATTTCCATTTTGGCTCATCTGTTTGACAGTGTTTGAAGCTCCCACATCAAGTTCTGTTTTTGCATGTCTGCCACTTTTTTGTTAGACAATAGGTCAGTATATCAAATGTCATCTCACAGGTGTGACACTGACACATTTGCCAAGTCTCTTCTTTGGGGGAAATAGATTGCTTAAGGATAGTTTTTACTTTTATAGACAAGCAAGAAAGAGATTATTGACTGTGATAGCCCCCAACCAGAGTTAGAAGGGAAGTGTACACTTGCCGTATTCAGGTCACTTTATCAAAGTAATAAATACTTACAGGAGTTTTTCAGACACCGTGAATGGACATGAGAGGTGTCAATTTTCATGTATTAGGAAATACAGACACATGAAATATACTAATTTGAGAGTGACTTAATGTGGCCAAAGAGTCAATATAAAATTTACCTCTCAAATGCAGATATTTATGAACTGATTCTTAGCTATGTTTTCCACTGAGATTGTAATCATCCCAACTGTTGCCTGTCAGTTTACTAATTATTACTATCTCTAGTCCCATTTATTCATGTATTTTCATGGTATATATTACTCATCCGGTTTACTTCCACTCCAGGCTACATCCTTCATTTGCTTACTTTTTATTGATTGACAGTTCATCACTTCCATAATTCTGTGTGATTAGAAAAAGGAACTCGGGGCAAAAGTGGTGATACATGAATATGATTCCAAATACTTAGGGAGCTAGGTGGAAAGCTAATGAATTCAATTCTGTCTGCCTGAATGATCCTATTGGAGAGGAAGAAGGGCAAAAGGAATGGGTAGGGAAGGAGAAGGAAGAGGGAGAAAAAGAAACAAGGAGAAGAATAAGAGAAAATAACACACCCAACCAATGGAATTAGCCCAACCCAGATACATGGTATGGTAGTTTAGGTAGGGTGAGTAGATAGTTGTTGGTTCAGCTAAGAGAAGCTTGTATACACATCTTCAAGCTTTGAGGAGAACTTGAGGTAGAGGCATGCAAGTCATGGCTAGATGTGGTCTTGTGGAAATGGAGTTTAGGAATCTCTGTGCATCTCTGTTATTCAAAAGACGGCATTAACTGTTGCCACCAATGAGTTTCGAGACCCTTATTGAACATTTTCCTGAAGATCATGTTAAACCTGTCTGTGCTCACATTCTCCTTATACATGAATCCACCTTTGACAGCAATTTTTGTCAGCTAAGGCACCTGCTGCAATTACTCTCAAGTAGAATCCTATGTGAATAACCTCCTTTTTGAAAAGGACCTGGATAAAGTAAATTATGGGAAGGATAAGGTGGAAGCAAAGGGGAAGGAGAAGGAGAGGAAGAGAGAAGAAGAAACTCAAAAGCTCCTTGAATCTGGCCCTTGGAGACTTAGCCCTTGGTGAAGAGTTTTACAAATTGAGATGCTGCCAGGCTGCTCCTATGATTCATCTCCTCTCTTGTCAAGACTAGTTGAGGCGATGCCTTGAGGAACCTCTATGTTTTGTGAAGAGGTACTTTATGTCAAAAGGAAAGCCATAAGCACAATAATATTTAGGCTTTTTAAGCAGAGAGAATTAGTTCTTGATTAGTGAACAACCACAATAACTTAAGGTCAAAGTATTGTCAGCTAATTCATTTAATAAGCTTCTTCATCATTTCCAAGGACTTGTTCCTTCTTTGCAGGCCATTAGCCAATTGGGCAAATTACTCTCTTAAAATGTTGCTGGAGAGCTAATGATAGAGCATGAGGAAGTTTGAAGCCCGGCATCTCATATGCATCTATTATTAAGCCACAACTCTGCCACTGTGTTTGATCTAAGGATACTGAACAAAAACCCATGTTTTATGTTGGGGATCCTGAGCTCTAGCAGTTGGGACAACATATTTGGGAGTGAAATTCTTGTGTCATATATGCTTCACCCAATAGAATACCTATTACAGCTGTTGGAGGATGACATGGTTTCAGGCGAATGGTTGGGTGCCAATGTAAGAGTTGGGTGTAGTGCTCTACACCACTAATCCCAACACTCCCGAAGAGGCAGGAAGATGATGAATCTGAGACCAACCTGGGATATGCCATGAGATTCTTTCAAAAAACAAAGAAACAAAAATTTGACAGAGTAAGCAATGTCTCAACAGAAAATCTATTCACTCCTATCTGAAACCCATGCCCCAAGTTGGGATATTGATTCCATTATAGGGCATATCACTTTTCACACTCCACTTTATTCAGGGGGCCTCCTTTCCTAGACTTATTAATTTTTCCTTCTTTCATTTTTTGAAAACTCAGAGTCTGTGGCTCAGGGCTAAGTAAGGCTGCGAAGATGCTTTCAGAAGATGGGGCTAGGCAATGCTTTGGGCTTAGCATTTTTTAGACTCAATTTGAAGAGCATAAGTTGATTGTCTCATCACATAGATAAAGACTTATTTCCTAGGATAGTTAATTCATGTTTTTCAACTTGTAGATAGATATGACTGTTGAAGTCCTAATTAGCTGCTCATCTAAGATTTCTCATGTGACAAATTGTGGGGCTAAGTGTGTCAAAAGAAAGCAGTCTTAAGACATGCTTTGCATATGATTTCATGGGATCTTTTCCCCTGTTATGTAGCTGAATGTCCCATATTTCTTTTCAATGAACACATATTTCTCAGCCTCTGGTCCTATGACCATTGAGTATGATTGTGTTCCTCATTATACTCCCTTGTACCCTGAGCAAATCCATTCAGCAGGGAGTAGGTAGTGATATATTGGCAAGGTTACAAAGGGCTACACGCTTTAGCTATGAGAATATTTTCATGGCATAACCACAGAGGGAAGAGGCTGCAGGTTCTTCTAACAATTACACAGCTTATCTTTCTGGAACAAAAACAATATACTCCCCATCACTCTTTCTAAATTCGTCCCTTAAGCTTTCAAATACCTGTCAAAGGTAGATGAAACTGTGTGTATGCACACTGATAAAAATACTGGTAAGTCTAGACTATCCTCCTTGTCTGAAGTCTTTATTTTAATCCTTAGCATATTTCTCCTTTTAAACTTTTATGCAGCTCTTATTATATAGAATCTTCAAGCTTATTTACAGCCCTTACACATCTATTACCCAGTTTAAATAGTTAACAACTCTTGACCAATCTAGTATCATTTCTGTGACCTCCCCCGCCCCAGCTGTCCCTTCCCTATTGTTTTGAAGCAGATCCAGGCATCATTTCATTTCATTCATCGTACTTAAATGTAAGTCTCTAAAAGAGAAATCATTTAAATTACATTCATAACATTATAATGCTGAAAACTTTACCATAAAACTATAAATTAGTGAATATTCAGATAAGGTCCACATTACTATTGTCTCATAAACATCATAGCTTACTTTTAATATTTTGCTTAAATAGGCTTCCAAACAACACTCACTTGTTGCAAATGTTTATAAATCTTTTAAGCCACTTTTAATCTGTAGGTCATATCCCCATCCTATCCCTCCTTTCTTCGTCCTTCCTTCCCCACTTCCCTCTCTCTTTGACTCGATCTCTGAAATTTATTTAATGAATCAACTGAGTGGAGGTCTTGGAAAGTTTCCAAATGACTGTTGTTTGTAGATGGTCTCCACATGTGCACTTCTGTGTGTTTTTTAACATCCTTGGTTTCTGTAAATTGGTAATTGTATCTAAAAGTTGCATTGGACAACTTTCTTGACAAAATTATCAAATACATACTCAAACACATCCAAGGATGGCCTACAGTTATTGCTCTGAGGTGTCTGGTCAAAGGCCAGGTTTGGGGCAAGGAAGAAGACCTGTGGCCCCAGAATAGTTGAGAACACAGTCTGGAGCCAGAAAGTCTTGGTTCCACCCCTAGTCCTGTCACTTATGAGCTGAATAAACTCTGAGGAAATGACTTAACATCTCTGAGTGCCAGATATCTCATCTGTACCTGAGTCATGAGATTGTGGAGATCAAAAGAATTGACATATGTGTGTGACTAGAGCACTGCCTATGGTAAGCCATTTATAAGTCTTGGTGCTGTTTGTGAAAGAAAAGTTAGATAGGAGTTCAAGGCAAGGAGAACAGTGAAAACAAATGTATTCATAAGAGCAAATGACACAGCCACAGAGTGGACCAAGTCCAGCCTTCCTGAAAGCTTTCCATTCCTGACCGCCCTCCTCCAACTGTCTCCATCCTAATCTCTGTTTATACCTTTAGCTTCTCCTACAGCATATTCTACGTGAGTTATCCCTAATATGGGAAACATTTGCATATGATTCAGTGAAGAAAACAAAATGGTGACACCAATGCCCAGCAACCTCAGGGCCAGACTTGAAGATCTCTCCAGGGGTAGGCTTTGCTCAGCTACTGGTCTCCCCTTATGTCTGCTGCTTATCCTGTTTTGCACTTGCAATCAAAGACTGATATTCTTATCTGTGCCCGCCATTCCTAGTAGCTGCTGTCCTTTAAAGGACCTTTCTTGGTCTCATCCACAGAGTATTTTATTTTATTTGAGCCTATTTGTCCTGAAGAAAAAAAAAAAGAAACACTAGAATCCAGGTGTATTTTCTGCTTTTCCTTGCTTATCTCATTCTGCATTGATCCTGGACCACTTGAGTCTGGCTATTGGTGGTGCTGATTCCACTACTGTCAGAATGTTTCTTTCTCGACAGGCCATTTTTTTCTCAGTAGTGGATTTTTAGGCAAGCCCTGTGGCTTAGATTGTTTTATGTTAATGATTCCTGGTGAGGAGAATTTACCTCTTACCAAATGTTTCTTGTTTGGTTCCACATAGTTTCTGTGTCCTTGAAAGCAGGGACAACAAAGCTGCAGGCCACCAGTTTGAGGCTGTGCTACTTAATGGAAACCCAACCCTTCCCAGTGAATTTTACCTGCAACCACTGGTCCACTCCCTAGACAGGTGAGCCAATGAAACAGAACCCACACATGCCACTGTGGGGAGCAAAGCCTAGAATATTTACCTTCTGACTGAACAGACAACTTCACTGACCTCTCTTTTAAGAAGTTAAGCAGTAGATTGATTTAGTATAAAAAGTAAATGAACAAAAAACTGCTGACTAGAAATTGAAGAATTGTATAGCTTTCTTAAAAGGTACAAAACACTAGAAGAGTTGTCTATTCCCAGGTGAACAGGCATGCAACCAAAATAATATGCACTTTTTAGATGTTGAAAAAAGACAGATCTTCCTGTTTTTATGCCTCTGGGACATGGAAGCACACCGTGGGATAATTTTCCCTTTTGTTTTCTATGTTTCTGTATTTTACCAGGAAGACAAATATCTTAGACTGTGAGAAGATTGGGAAATTTCTGGAGGTTACTTTATGTTAGACAATGTTCCCTTCCTAGCAATGCCACACCCTCTTTCTGCCTCAGCCTGGCATGGCCCAACCTGCTGCTTACCTTAGTTTGCCGCTGCTGACATGGAAGGCAATCTCTTTCAGGTCCCTAGGACCCTGTTTATTCAAGGACAGATCTGTGCCAACAGACATCGAATCAAAAACAACTCTCTATACAGAAGCCTGTTTTAAAAGCTAGTAGCAAGTAACTCTGGGTGAGTTTTCCCTTGAGTTGGAGATACAGTTGGAATGGTAAATGAGAAAAATAAAAATAAAGTATTTGTTGATTGAATTGACTGATTTTTATCATCTAGAGGCAATTTCATATGCATGTTCCATTTAAATAGTTCCCATAGAAACCTGTTTCAGGGGAGTAATGCCATACCTTGTGATACCAAGGTTCAAAAAATAAATAAATAAAATCCCCGCACAGTACTTTCTATAAACAATGCCATGGGCTTCTATCTTCCTGCTGCATAAGTCATACAGTGTTAGACTTCCTTAGGCTCATGAAATAGCTGCAGGAGATCCAGGCATCATGTCTTTAGGGAATGAGGCACAAGGTAAAGAAGAAAACAAATAGATGACTATTCAGTCAGGCTTGCTTTCTTCCTCAGATTCTTAGTTGGTGCCTTCAGATGATACATACTTCATCAGGTCTTAGTATTTCCTTTTTGCCAAAGAGACATGAAATTTCTTTTTTTTGCATTTTTTGCATGGGCCCATTGTCATCTCAAATATTTGCAAATGTGTTCTGTAGACACAAAAACAGGGGAGAATTATCACCAAATAAGTCTCAGTTTGAAAAAAACCAAACTTCAAAGTTGAAGCTCTCATCCAAACACTTGTAGGTCTTCAAACGAGCTTGACAGAAACAAGGTCTAGATACTCTCTTTGACATCCTGGGCATGAAACAGACATCCAATAGGTGAAATGATTTCCCTCCAAGTCTACAGTCAAATAAAGGAAGTTCCAGTGAGGAGTATCATTGCCAAGTGTCTCCTCAGCCAGATGTGGGAACAAGCGATGATGCTCTCCCCCACATCCTCACTGTGTATCAGGTGTCTCTGCAGGCATCCCTGTGGTAAGGGCACAGGAAGGCTGTGTGGAACCACTGGATCCCATTGGCTTGGCAGAGACTAAAGACCATATGCTGCAACTAAAGTTGGAGAGGAAAGTGTCTGCCACTCATCAGATGACTACGGTTCACTCAGCAAAATCTCTTCCCTCCCACTTGCCCACACACTAACAGACCTGCATGATGCTTGTTTTGTTATAAAAAAATAAAGCAAAGCCAAACAGTCAGACCTTTAAAAATGCAAATGCTTGTGCATGCATTTTTCATGTTGATAGGGAACAGCTCCAAGTGGAACAGCTATCAGACACCTGATACCAAGAGCAAAGTTATGCTTCTTTTTTTTTTTCTTCCTCTTCTTCTTTTTGCCTTTTCTCTGCCAGGCATGGGACCGCAGGAGAACAGTATGTCCTACAAACAGTTTGCACAAGAAAATAGAATCCACCCTGTTGGTCACCTGAGGGAATCAGTCAGCTTTGAGAGCTAGACGAGTTTTTTGTTCATCTAGCACCATGAGTGGACTGATTATAAGGAGGAAAAAGGAGAGGGGTTTTTAAATGAAATACCATAAGTCAACTGTGCCATACAGAGGTCACAGCAGTTCAAATAAACATGTGAAGCACCTTGTAAAGACATTGCTGCCGCCTGGTTTTAATCCATCCTGTTTCCTTCCCTTTTCATGGAAGTCGGCCACTTGGAATTTCGTGTGAATAATCCACTTCATTGTGTTGACAACCATGGATGTTACTAGCTCATCAGTTCTCTATGTCCAAATTAGAAAACAGCACCCTTTTCCTCATGCCAACCCCATAACTGAACAAGTCAAAGGAAAGCCAGAAGTAAGCTCTCATTCACTAGAGACTGTGCAAGCTGTGCAGGTGTAGATGGTCACCCCCAACATTCTACTGACTCTCGAGCCAAACAAAACCTATCAGTGGACTAGACTCAGCCCACAGCCTGCAGCCCACAATCAAGAGCCGACAGCCCACAGCCCGCAGCCCACAGCCCGCAGCCCGCAGCCCACAGCCCACAGCCCACAGCTTAGCATTTTGCAGCCTCTATGGCTGTGGTTACAACAAAGTTCTGGGGTCAGATCACCTGGCTTTAAATCAGAACTCTGCCATTTAGACAAATGACTTAAGATTTCTCTGCCTCAGTCATCTCTTGTATTGGGATAAATATGCACTTGAACTACTTCATAGGGTTCTTACAATGACAAAATTAAATGATCATGAAAAAGAACCTTCCTGAGCATGACATACAGACAGTTATGTGTTGGAAAATACCAAACTAACGTGAAAGGCTAATTTTCCATGCCTTTTGGCCATCTCCGTGAGTCAAGCTCTGCTAAATAATTCTAAGCATGCAGAATGGATGAGCAAACTTAGGCCTCCAAAACTTTTTACTCCTAAGAGTATGTTGCAATTCACTCAATGAATTTGTAAAGGCAAGGAACTCAAAACAGCTAGTACTATTTGCACCTGACCTACTAAGGCAACAAGAAACTTAAGAAATAAATGGTGCGCATGAACTACTGCTCTTGGCACAGGCTGATAGTTAACACCCTTTACAATGACACCTAAAAGTCACTAAGAGAACATTAATGTGTTATAAGAGGCAAAGATGTGTGGGTTATATTTTAGAATAATTTACAGTGAAACAATTACAAAGCACTGGAGTTCAGTGTGGGAAGTACTCCATTATTTGACATCATCTTGAAAACTGGGTAATTCTCGCAGCAGAGACTATTCTATGCTTTTAAAACACTGTCACAGTTGTTTTTACATCCAAGATGTATTAGTCTCTGCTTAAAAAGCTGGTTCTTAGTGTACACTGGAAGGGAGATATGAGGTGTTAACTGTAGTGAAATATGTGTTTATTTACAGGATTTGGGAATGAAGTGATACTGAATTCAGTAGCTCTGCTCTGCTACACCCAATCATGTCTAAATGCTATTTTTAAGTGAAGCCTATCAGATTTATTATAAAACATGTTAAGAAAATTTAGCTCCACTTGTACTTAAATAAAGTGTTTCTCTTATTTTGTTAATGTAGAAGTTTTTACTTATTAAGCCATAAATGTTCATTCATAGGGTCCATTTGACATGAAAAGACAATGGTAACCCCTAAACTTCTATTTTATTCATTTAAGATGATCTTGGCCAACCATCATCAATGTAAAGCTCCTCAATCTTGATACCATTGACATATAGGACCAGACATGTAGGACCATACTCTCCTGAGAGGTACTTAGCAGCATCCCTGGTGTCTCATAACTGGGTGATAACACTCATCCCACCATTTACATTAAACAAAAATGTGTGTTAGTATTATCTTCCAGGGAAGATAAGAGGCTGAATTTGGTTCCTACTCTCTTCCCTGGTGGAAAAAGATACTCTAAAGATGGGAAATTTTCACAAATAAGGCAATCTACAAGTTATACTGCTGAAATACTAAGACATGAGCCTACAGTCACCACATTTAGCAAGTGGATGTTTCTGCCAAACCTTCTATCAACTTGTCCATGTGTCATGTAGACTGCTTTCAAACCAACTATTCTAGAAGACTGGATTGTCACCTAGGCCACCTACCTTTTTCGAGTTTGCCCAGACCTCTAGACATAGTACTGTTTGTCTATCTTCACTCATATAAAAACGCAGCTGGTGAGAATCAATGGTTGTGAAAGCAGAAAGGTAGACTTGGTGGTACATCAGTACAATCCAAGACCTCTGGACACTGAGGTGGGATGCATTGTGAGTTCAGGGATAGCCTGGACTACATAGTGAGACTTCTTTTTCTCCCTCTTCCTCCTTCTTCTTTCTCTCATACATTACATCCCAACTGCAGGTTCCAAGAAAAAAAAGCAGAGAGGGACATCATCAGAGATCTTCATGTCCATCTCTCTCATTTTAAATGGCAAGATGGTAAGGTCTGAAGAATACAGTCTACAGCACAAATATCTCTAACAAGCCTCAGCAATTCAAACCATAGCCTGGAATTTAAAAACAAATATAGGCTTGGAATATGTCATTTTTATTGAGTGAAATATATAAAATTTCACTCATGGCAATTTTTAAAATCTGAGGAATAAGGAAGACAAAGACAAAATAAAAATGTTCTTCCAAATGAAAACACAAAAATTAAGAAAAACATTTATTTGCCTTCTATTTTGGCATCAAGAAATATGCATCTGTTTGTTCTTTTTTTAATTTATTTTTCAGTTTAAATTTAGATAAGAAACAAGGTTGCTTCACAAGTCAGTTCCAGGTCCCTCTGCCTTTCCCTCCCCTCCTCCCATGCCCTCCCCCCAACCCCCCCCCCGTTATCCCCTCATTTCCCCAGGGAGGGTGAGGCCCTCCATGGGAGTGTCCATAGTCTGTCATTTCATATAGGTCAGGGCCTAGACCCTTCCCCAAGAGTTCAGGGTGAGAGTGCACCTCACATTGTTGGATGGGAGTCCAAAGTCCATGTGTATACTCGGGATGGGTACTGATCTGCTGCCCAAGGCTCAATAGATTACCTAGGCCTCCTCACTGACACTCACATTCAGGGGGTCTTGATCAGTCCCATGCTGGATTCCCAGGCTGATGCCTGGGATTCAAGAGTTAACCTTTGTCAGGTCAGCTGTTTCTGGGGGTTAACCCAGCCCAGTTTTAATCCCTTTGGTCATCAGTCCTCCCTTTCTGTTACTGGCTTTCTTGAGTTCAGCTCAGTACTTAGCCGTGGGAGGCTGCTTCTTCTTCCATCAGCCACTAAATGAATTTTCTGTTTCCCAGACTCTCTGGCCATGGGATTGTAGGCTGGCACTCCCCAGATCTATGTCTAAAATCCATATATGAGAGAGTACATGCCATGTTTCTCTTTTTGTGACTGTGTTACCTCACTCAGGATGGTTTCTTCTAGTGTCATCCATTTGCCTGCAAAACTCAGGATTCCATTGTTTTTTTCTGCTGAATAGTACTCCATTGTGTAAATGTACCACATTTTCTCTATCCACTCTTCGGTTGAGGGACATTTAGGTTGCTTCCAAGTTCTGGCTATTACAAATAATGCTGCTATGAACATAGTGGAACAGAAATCTTTGTTGTATGAATGGGCATCTTTTGGATATATGCCTAAGAGTGGAGTTGCTGGGTCTTGTGGTAGGTTTATTCCCATTTTTCTGAGGAATCTCCATACTGCTTTCCAAAGTGGCTGAACCAGTTGGCACTCCCACCAGCAATGGAGGAGTGTCCCCTTTCACCATATCTTCTCCAGCATAAATTGTTGTTGGTGTTTTTGATTTTAGCCATTCTGACAGGAGTGAGATGGTATCTTGTTTGTTCTTTATAGCATATGATTGCAAAGTATCAGTCAATTGTGGAGGATTGATTTCTACCCTTTTGCCTAATCACAGTTATGAATTTTGCCTTCTGAATAAATTATGATTAAGATGTTGAAGAAATAATGGCTTGAAACTACTCACTTTCTTCCTACTTCCCTGCAGTATTGTGGTCTCCATATAGGTTGTAATCACAAACTAAGGTCATATGACTGAATCCTTCCCACTCGTACAGGATGACCATCTCTGGACACTCATATCATTCATGGAGGAAAGCACTAATTGTACATCTAAAATCTGTAGCATGTACTTTCACACTCATGTGCCCCTCCCTCTCCCTTTCCTCTCCTCCCCTTTCTCTCTCTCCCTCTCTCCTACCCCCTTCTCTGTCTCTGTCTCTCTGTCTCTCTCTGTCTCTGTCTCTCTCTCTCCCTCTGTGTGTGTGTATTGTATTTGTGCCATGTAAATTCTTGATCTAAACAAATAAGAATAAAGCAGAGGTTTATCAAGTTCAGACAGTGTTCAAGTTGGGAGTGAGAACGTCAATGGGAGAAAGATGGAACATGTTTTACTGTTGTATACAAGCTGTGATTACAGGTGTTCATTGCAGCATGTTGCCTGCTGCGGGCCTCGGGCTATCTAAAATTCACTAGTGATTTACCACGGTTAGCAGTTATGGAGCTTACTTTTCTGCTGTCATATCCCCAGACTCTCCCAGTGCTCAGTCTCCAGTGCAATATGAAGAAAACTTCCTACTGTGGTTTGGTACAAAAGTTATTGAAAGACCAGGAAATGTCTTTGACCTTGTTTTGGGCTGAACTGAATGATCTCATTCAGAAATGGGTACAGTGCCAAAATATGGAATGTGCTATCAAAGTAAGCACATGATTTGTTTAAAAACAAAACAGAACAAAGCTTGTCTAAGGGGTGGGGTGGCAACCTATTCTATCTAGCTGCCTTAAGAACTGATTGAAAGAGATGTGGTATATTAACCTAAGACACGGTAGAATACACAGTCACCTTTTGACAAGAACATGAAATGAAGAATCATTTTGGACACTGTTTATGCATTTAACAATTACTGTGTAAGAGCCTGATGTTTTAGGTGATAAAAATGCCACAATAATTAGGCCAAAGTCTTACATTTCATGATTGGAGAGAGAAAAAAATATGTCATGTGGAAATAAATGCCAGGGAAAACCCAAATACAGGAAAGGGGTATATTGTATGTGGAGTAGCTGAAGCAGGTTTGGATGGATTCGTTATTTTGCTGGAATAATTAAGGGATGTCTCTATTATAAGGAAGCACTTTTTCAAAGAATAGATGGAGTTAAAAAGAAGGGTTTGTAGATATCTGAAGAAAAAAATATCAGGAATCAGTCTGTGTGTTCCCATGGGAAATTGGCTAAAGTACAAAACAGCAGGCCTATATGTGTTTAGCATGAAAAGGAGTGGGATAAAACAGAGGGTGGAGGGGATTTGGGGAAACATGAAGGAGGCTTTACCTGAATCCCCTGAGCTGATGACTGTCAGCATTGACTGGACAAACCTTAAAATTAGGATGTGTGTCAGCAAAACTCATCTCTGGTTTTGTAAGAGTAAGACCCAGAGTCCTGACAAACATCACGAGGCAGGATTTTAATGACTTGTACTGAATATGAAATGGCCTGTTGGAACTTCCCTTCAAAGTTTAATGAACTCAGAAAGCAAAATTCTGCATGGATCGCCTAGGTGCAATGCATTTGGGTCAGGAGAAGCTACTAGATTATAACTGAGGTTAGGCATTGATCCAATTCACCAGACTGCATGCCTGATTGTCATGGGAAGTGAGCTCACAGGTCCAAACTGGAGAAAGGAAGCAAGGCAGTTACAAAGACAAAAGGCAAAAGGGGAGACTATGTGAAATACCCTGCGTTATCCAGACCCTGTTGCTTCCACATCCCAACAGACCTTCACAACCCTCCTCTTCAGTATGAGCAATTTGTTCTTCTCAGGGCTGAGGACTTTCGCTGACTGAGACAAGGATGCTGCAGACCTCAATCAGAGACCTTTCCAAGAATGGCTTTTAGAAGTTTTCACCTTTCCCCCTCTTTTATTGAAAATGGAGCATTTTTTTCACAAAGTATTCCCTGATCACAGTTCTCCTCCCTCTACTCCTCCTAGCTCTTCCCACCCCTCCCATCTGTATCCTCCCCCTTTCTATCTCTAATTAGAAAATTAACAGCTTTCTGATGGACAATAATAAAAATATATAATAAAATATATAGTAATATTACAAAATAACTAGCACTTCAGAATTGGAAAAAACAAACAAATCAAAGGAAAAGGGAAAAGAGACCAAGAATAGGTACAAGAAACAGAAACCCACTCATTTGCACACTTGGGAATTGGATGAAAACACTATATATATATATACATATATATATATATACATATATATGATCTATGGGGTAAAAGAAGGAAGAAAAATATAAGGATAAAACAAAAAATAATAAGATAATGTAACTTAAAAAAGGAAGAGCCCTGACATGATGTTATGAGACAAAGAACCTCCAAAGATGCCATTTAAAATCATTTTCTGTTGGTCATCTACTCCTGGGCATGCAACCGACCCTTAACAGTAGTTTGTTTCCCACTAAGAGTCCCTTGAAGGAAACTAAATTTTCATTTGCAAGTGGTTATCAATAGGGGCTTGCTTCTAGGTTAGGGATGGAGGCATGTTTCTACTTCTTAAGCTCTTGGATCCCATCTGGTACATATCCATGCAGGCCCTGGGCATGCTGCCTCAGTCTCTGTGAGTTCATATGTGCATGGATCCTATTGGTTTAGAAGGCTTTGTTATCTTGGTGTCCTCCATCCCTTCTGACTCTTACATTCTTTCCACCTCCTTTTCCTAGGGGTTCCATTAGATTTGATGGAGACATCCCATTTACGGTTGCGTGATCCAAGTTCTCTAAATCTTTGTATAATGTCTAACTATGAGTCTCTGTATTTGCCCCCATCTGCTTCAGGAGGAAGCTTTTTTGATAGCTGAACAAGGCACTGATCTATGAGCATAGCAGAATGCCATTAGGAGCCATTTTATTGCTATGTTCTTTTTTTCTTAGAATAGTACTATTTGGTGTTACCCAAATCCCTGGTTTATCCAGTCTCAGGTTCTTGGTCACTCAAGAAATATAAATTATGGGTAACATCTTATGGAGCTGGCCTTCAGTTAAACCAGTTATTAGTTGTTTGCTACCACAAGTTTGTGCTACCATTACACTAGCATATCATGTAGGTAGGACACCATTGTAGATCAAAGAGTTTGGGTTGTTTACATTTTTCCTTTAGTAGCATATAGAATACCTTCCTGTACCAAAGATGTTAGCACATAGGGATGTAGGCATAAGCTCAACTTTTCTATGTTCAATGAGTTTTGTGGGTGTTGTCTTTAGCAATGAGGCCTTGCCATCAGCCTGGTTTGTTCTATAGGAACCCCTTTGACCAATTGGAACAACCCAATTAGATGTAGCCCAGTTCCAATACTGAAAACTTCATTTGGTAGCAAAAAATGCCCCATTGGGGGTCTGTCTCTCCTGCTATTTGGTGGTTTCATTTATATTGCCTTCATGTATGTATATATTTTAAGAAACTTCCACTGTGTTAGGTTTCCATACTACCTCTCTCAAATGGCCTTTCATTTTAACTGTCTGTTCCTGTATTCCTTCACTCACCCCCTCTTTTCTCCCCTTCCCTGCTAATCCTCTCATTTAAGTCATTGAAGAAGATGTCATAAAATAGAAAGCTCTCATGCTCATGGATCAGTAGGATTAATATAGTAAAAATGGTCATCCTAACCAAAGCAATCTCCAGATTCAGTGCATTCAACAACAAAATTCCAACAGATCTTAGAAGGACAAGCCTCAGTTTCATATGGAAACACACACACACACACACACACACACACACACACACACACAATACACACACCAGAAAAACTAAAACATTTCTTTGTTTAGTTATTGGCAGGATGACCTCTCTATGGGTAGAGGGGGTACTGAAGTCTTCCACTGTCAATGTGTGAAGGTCAGTACATGATTTAACATTGTTTTGACCAATGTATGCATTTCTTCTATCATGTCTTCAGTTCCTGAGATTCTATCTTCTAATCTCTTTTACTCTGTTAAGTGAGACTTGCCTCTAGGGTTCCTATTTGAGTTCCTAAGTTTTTCATTTCCAGGTTTCCCTCAGTTTTGATTTTCTTTATCAATTATATTTCCATTATTATGGATCTCCTTGTTATCTCAAGAGGGCTGTTTTTCTCTTCAAATGTGCAAAGAGAACTGCAGTGTGAGCTACCCCTACCCCTCTTAACTATGGAGTGTTCTGTATTTTTTGAATACTTAACTTTACAACTGCATCACATGTCCCAGCTGGGAGAAGTTTCTCTGTTTCAAGGGCAGATTTTTTTACCTATCGGCCTTTCAGGCTTTCCCTGCCTCAGGGGCATTGAGCATGCATGTTGGGAGCTGTCAGCCATTGGAGAAATAGGACTGGCAAGGCACCAGCAGACACTATGCTGCAGAGTCTATTTCTTGGAATTATGAAGAATTCTGTTGAAGCCCAATCGTGACTATTGAGTCAAGAATGATAAAACAAGCAAGGAAACATGACAGAGTCCACGGACAGGTCCTTACTTGAACAAGTCTGTGCATGTTGTACTTGACTCGGTGTTTATGAGTTTTGTTTTGTTTTGGTTTGTAACTTATAGCTTTCTTTCTCATAAAGTGTGACAGATCATACATTTGGCAAACAGTTTTTGATCACTGACAGAGTCCCAAGCTCTGTATTATGCATTTAAAAAATAGGTAACATTATACTTGTAATTATGAGATTCATAGTTTTGTTTTATAAATGAAAGTGAGAGAAAAGAGAAAAAGAAAAAGAAGGCTTAGGAAAAAAATGTTAGAGAAAGATTCTTCACAGGTATGAAAGCAAGGACACATTATTTAGAACAATACTTTCCTGAGCTGTAGGTAGCTTTCAGATTTTAACCCAGACTGTCTTTGTGAGATTACATAATTGTCAGAAACGGGTTCCAGGTTTGACCAAGAATCCTTTAGCTTTGTCAAGTTGCTTTGTCACACTATCTATGTCAATAACTTGTGAAATAAAGAGAATAGATGCTTTATGATTTATTTTCCTTCCTAAACTATTCAGTGTTTTGAAACAAAATCTTTAGAATGAAAGTTTCAGTGTTTACTTCTTCATAATGCCAATAGAAATGGCCACAATAATACACCAACATTTATTGAGGATTTGTGTTGGAGCTAAGAGCAATGATAGGTTCTTTATAATCATGTAATGTTCACTGTATAAAGCATACTGGGGGAGATAAATAATCTTGTCCTATTAGTCAGATTACAAATGTGCACATTTCTGGTCTAATATATTTGACATCGAAATGCAATCTGCATTAAATGTGGATTTTTTCACAATATCTGCTTCAAAGTAAGACTTTGTACTTTTACAACAGATTTTTCTCTTTGAAACAAAAAGAATTATATTTTCTTTAAATAGTGGATAGTTAAAATTGAGGTTCGAGATAAAGAGACTAAAAGAAGCATATTTAAGTTTTGCTTCATGATTCCTGCTCTATTCTTAGGAACAAAAACTAAAAAGTATTGCTAGCATACATGTTTTATTTTCCTTCACTTTCCATGGCACAATATTTTTGATCTATCACTATAATAAATTGTAGATATCCTATGAACTAGGTATTAATAAGAGAGAGTGTGTGTGTGTGTGTGTGTGTGTGTGTGTGTGTGTATGCGTGTGTGTGTGTGTCCCTGTTGCTGGACTTTATATACTGTATGTATTATAAATGAAATAACGTGTGTGCGCGCGCGCGCGCGTGTGTGTGTGTGTGTGTGTAAATTTAACATTTCTATCTGTTTGACATTGACTGGTGACATTGCCAATCTTATCTTTAGGATAAGAGCATATTGAATTCATGAATCTATAAAAAGGAACTTGGCCTAAATACACCTGTATGATAGGAGAACTTTCCCTAGACTCAGTATCTTAAAAGTCTGGATCTTTACAAGGAAGTAGGGTTGTAATTATTAACTGTTGATTATGAAGCAAATTCATTGAAATTTAACTGCAGTATTCTTTGACCCCAGTGTTTGTAACTAAACTGCCAATCTTGGATAAATATGAGATTATGTTAGTAATCTACTAACACTTAGCACAAATTAGCTGTCAAATAGTCCTCTTATTACTGTTGGAAACTTCTGAAGTATATTAAAAATTGCTTCGTTTTGTATGTGTTTCTTTCTCTAACACAGAATCTTGGAGCTTTTATAGGTCAGGGTGTTATTTCCAAGCAAGTTAGTAACTAGCACAGCAATTGCCCATGGTGTCAAGTCAGCCCTTTCATCAAACTGATTCCAGTTTCAAGTTCACTCAGTGAAAAAGGTAGCTAGTCTTCGTAGATAATGTTTGATTTAGGAATGAAACTTTGTTTGTAAAATGTTCATCCAACAACTGATGGAAGCAGATGCAGAGAATGAGGAGCAATAATAACAGCAAAGGGGTTAATACTATTTTGGGGATACCCAGAGAAACAGCTGACCTAAGCTAATGGAAGCTTACTGACTCTGGACTGACAGCAGGGAAACCTGCATAAGACCAAATTAGGCCCTCTGAATGTGGGTGACAGTTGTGTGGCTTGTGCAGTCTGTGGGGTCACTGGCAGTGGGACCAGGATTTATCCCTAGTGCTTGAACTGGCTTTTTGGAGCCCATTCTCTTTGGAGGGATACCTTGCTCAGCCCAGATATGAGGGAGGGCCTTGGTCCTGCCTCAAAGAGATGTGCCAGACTTTCTTGACTCCCATGGGAAGCCTTACCCTCTCTGAGGAGTGAGTGGAGGTGTTGTGGGGGGAAGGTGGGGAGAGCAAGAGGGGGGAGTAGGAACTGGGATTGGTATGTCAAATGAAAAAAGATTGTTGTAAAGTTTTAAAAAAGGTATTTGCATTCTGTCCACAGCAGTCAGTTCTTGTTAGTCCTTTCTGACCTGGGTTTCAATTTGAAATGGGTATTACAAATTCACCCAGGCTGATTGAAGGAAGGCAGATTGTGCATGCTTGGTACTTGCTGTCTTTCCCACTCGTCCAATGATCAAGCAGCTTCAGCATGGAGGTACAGTTGTAAAATTACATGTGGCAGAATTTCAAATGGCCTACTGGTTGAGGTTTTTTCAAGGAAAAAAAATGAACTTAGAAGGCTCCAGAGACTTTGATGAAGTGATGGATGTGACTGAAGTTACCAACAAGGAGTGTTTAGGCTCAAGGGAGGGTCCTGGCTGGGATGAGATGCCATGATCACCCATGGGCCTGGAACCACTCTGGGAGGAAATGGGCAAGTGAAAACCACAGCAGAGGCTCCTGTCACAAGTGGCAGTCCTGGGGTGACGGGGCTCATCTAGAATGTGGAAGAATGGGAAAGACATCCTTGACTTCTCTTCCAACCTTCTTCTGATCCTCATTGTTCAAGCCAAATAGGAAGTGAGACAGAGAATGAGTCTGAAGATTCTGCCCACGGCACTCTGCTTCTTGAATATAGAGCTGGGTACAGGGCCAACCAGCAAAGAATGAGCCCGGATTAGAAATGCTATTTTAAAACTCAAATTCTGTCCAAAAAGAATGGTTTATTTAAGGAATTCAGAGCCTGACCTCAGTTGATCTTGCTTTAATGTCCACTTTCTGATACTTTCGTCCAAATATGCTTGGAAACACCTGACAGCAGCTAAGAGAATGGCTGGTCCACTCAGTCTGCCCCAGCCTTAGCACTAAAGATTGTGGGGCCCGGATTCCTATTTCTGCCCAGTGCAGAGTATACAAAGAGGGAGGGGGAAGTAATAAATAAAAGTCACTGAGATGCTCCCCATGGAGTCTTGTTAGGTAAAGAAATCCTGCATGGACAGATGCATGAAAATGACTTTCAAATGCTTTCACAACTGTATAATGATGTTTTTGCCTACACATCTGCCAGACCCTGGAAGCTTCGTTTGCAAGCCTGACTGATTGGATTTTTATGAATGGAGAGTCCCAAAGGAGGATAGATTGTCCTATAAATGGGATTATTATCCATT
The DNA here is from genome assembly GCF_017639785.1 of Mesocricetus auratus. Lineage (NCBI taxonomy): Eukaryota > Metazoa > Chordata > Mammalia > Rodentia > Cricetidae > Mesocricetus > Mesocricetus auratus. The sequence continues at coordinate 337,513 of NW_024429198.1, read as the reverse complement.
CTACCCATCTCCCAAAGGGAAGTTTGTTCATTTTATATTGAATTACCAAGTTGGAAAAGAAAAATGAATATTTTAAAAAAAGAAAAGGCTGGGGACCTGGAGAGATCTCTCAGCCATTAAGAATTGTTCTTTCAGAGGGTTGGAGTTTGGCGCCCAGGATCCTCATCTGGTGACTCACCAAGATCTAACTCTAGCTCCAGGGAATCCAACACCCTCTACTGGCCTTTAGAGGCACCCATATGCATGTGCACATACATACAGGCACACACACAGAGAGATATAAAAACTAAATCTTTAAGAAAAGGAAAAAAGTGTCACCCACTGTGTGATGAAATTTGTATTTATGAGTTATCATTTATTATACACAATTCATTGAAGCCAGTATTGGTTGTCTATACCCTAGCATCTGAGAAGAAATAAATGATCCTGCATCACAGATTTTTTCCCATGGTTTTTTATTGTAATATTTTATGTCTCTTGCTTCATCATACATTTACCTGGCAAATTTTCAACCCAGGTTAATCTAATGTCTTTTCCTATATAATGCCAATTTTTCAGGGCTCAATGTAATGGGGGGAGAAACTAAACTCTGATGACTTCTTTTATGTGTGTGGCTCCCCTAACATACTGGGCTACTTGGTGGTCTTGTCTGACATCTCCCCATGTGTTTCCAGTCCATTCACTTTCCTGTTCTCAGAGAATCATTTTACTTCTCCTACCCTGTCTTCATGCCTCCCTTACTTTCTACATTTTACCTCTGTGCACTTAACCTTTCCTACAAACTGGCAATAATCCTAGGTGTTACACACGCTCCTTCTGCCACACTTCTCCAATCCCATTCCAGGCATCAAATGCTTTCTTCTCCTCCTGTTAACAGAGAACCTCTATTAAATGTAAACTTAGCTTCATGACTCTTACTCCCTCTCTTGCCCTTACTCGGGGACAGTAACTCAATCACTCTCTCCCACCTCTGTCAGCATTACCTCCCCAGATTGTTCCAGACTTCATGCAAACATGCTATTTGTCTCTATCTAATCTTATAAAAAGAAAATGCATTTGATAAAATTCACAAGAAAAACTTTACCTCTTCTGGAGATATTTATCATATTCTGGAAAAGCAAAATACTCACACATGCATGTGTACACACACACACACCAGAATTTTGTTTTCCAAGTTCAAAATGAGAAATTTCTTTAACCTCAATTTATCTTGAACACAATGAGCTAAAACTGCCTCTGAGGTTCTGGCCACTGCATGAGATGCCTACATAGAGGTCCTAGGTGTAGGTCTTTGAAACAGATCTTTTTCTGCAAATCTCCCAGGAACGACACTGAGAGTGACAGATGAGTTCGAAATATAAATGCCCATTTTCCATTTTCCTGTGGCTTCCAGTCTTTCTCTTTTAATAATCAAGCTTTTCTTTGCGTGTGTAAGAATTTTTAATTATCAATAATAAAAGGGCTTATTCTAACTCTCTCAGTTGGTAACAGTCCATCTTATAGTTGCTTAGATTACCCCCCTGAATGTAGGTATCAGTGAGGAGGCCTAGGGAATCTATTGAGCCTTGGGCATCCCGAGTATACACATGGACTTTGGACTCCCATCCAACAATGTGAGGTGCACTCTCACCCTGAACTCTTGGGGAAGGGTCTAGGCCCTGCCCTATATGAAATGACAGACTATGGACACCCCCATGGAGGGCCTCACCCTCCCTGGGGAAATGAGGGGATAACGGGGGGGGTGGTTTGGGGGGAGGGCATGGGAGGAGGGGAGGGAAAGGGAGAGGGACCTAGAACTGACTTGTGAAGCAACCTTGTTTCTTATCTAAATTTAAACTGAAAAATAAAATAAAATAAAATAAAAAGATGCTGAAATGGTATCTGACTCTTTTCTTTGTCTCATTGCCTAAGGCCAGTTTATCATCGAACCTTGGGCATTTGTTCTGCCATTTCCATCACTACTTTCTTGTTCCCAAACCATCCTCACTCACTTGGCTTACTGCAATGGCTCCTGGGTATTCTGTATTCTGCACTTCCTCCTGTTATCATTCCTTCAGCCTTCAGTTCATTTTGAGCATATCACATACTCATAGTAGAACAGACTATACTCCTTATTGGTGTTGTTTCTCAGATGTCAGGGCAACTCTTTCCCTTCAGCAATCCTCCCTGCTTATTTCCTTACAGGTCTTTACAAACACAGTCTCTTCCTCACTTCAGCTTCTCTAACCAGCCTATTTGAAAGAACAGCATCTTCTCCCACTCCCAGAACACCCTACTCCGAGTCACTGTTTATTTTTCTCTGTAGTACTTTCTATTACTCATTTATTGGCTGACCCACTTCCAGAAGCATGTATGCAATGGGACAGCAAGGATTGTAAGGGTAGTTTTATTTTAGTTTTTGTTTGCTTGGGGTTTAGTTTGGTTGGGTTTTTTTTGTATGTTTGTTTTTTGTTTTTGTATGTTTGGTTTTCTTCCCTCTTTCTCTCTGTTCTGTACCTGGAATAAAGCTCAGCATGTGCAAGGCATTTAATAAATGGTGAAGGGATGAATGAAACTTAAACTATGTCACTATTCATCTGTTTCCTTCTTTTCTAGAGAACGGTACACCTTCCTGTTTTGTTTTGTTTTTCTGAGTTTGGTTGTACGGCCAAGAGGCTTTTAGTAAACCTGGCATCATATCTTCCTTGGTATTTACTATAGTTTTGATATGGAATATACTCCCTGACCCAAAGACTTATGCATTCAGTTGTTTGTGCTCAGGGTGGCATTACTGGTGGGAACTGTGAAGGGGGACATAGGGGAAGGTGTGCTGGGAGAATACACTTGAGCCGTTGACAATATGCTCATGAGTGGCGCAAGTTCCTGGCTGATGGAGTCAGAAGTCTCCTTCATTTAGGTGCTTCCACTATGATGTGCCACCTAGCCACCAGTCCAACGTAATGGTGCCAACAAGCGAGGATTGGAATGTCAAAATCATTTTCTCATTCTCAGTAACTATATTGGATATTTTTATAGTGATTCTTGGATTAAAAGTTCTAACATATTCTCTCTCTCAGACCTTAGGTTCCTTCTCCCATTCTGATTCATCTTTGGAATTCTGAAGGTATCAATCCCTTCACTCTCAAGTTACTTTTGAACTCTCTGAGGTTCTTGCATTGGTGGCCTGAACTCCTAGCTCAAGTGATCAGGGAATTAAAGTTGACTCAAAAAAAGCTCCTAGTGAGGCTGGTAATAAAATGGTTCCTTACTATAAACAGAGAGACAGTTATGCCATTGATGGCTTTCCATGAAAACACTCTTTCACATTTCTGGGTCTTGGGTGAATAACCGCAAATTACTAGAGACATTAACTTTAAGAAATGTACCTTTAGGTGACAGTTCAATTTTGTGTGTGTGTGTGTGTGTGTGTGTGTGTGTGTGTGTGTGTGTGTGTGTGTGTGTGTTGATAGGGTGCATTCATTTAGGAAAAGGTATCCTCTTAGACTTTTATGTCATGTGTTCTATGTATATAAGACTACACTGCTTCTTTCTTGTACTCTTCATTGCTTTGCATATTATCTAGCCTTTAATCTTCTCCTCTACCCCCATAGAAAGACTAGTTAGTTGTCTTTGGCTACTTCGCAACTTATTAGCAGCCAACAGAGGAGAGGAAATTTATGAGACAAAATTTAGAAAGATCAAATCAGTTAATTCCAGGGAGTTCTGATGAAAAGTCTTGGCTAGAGAGATTAAAACATGATTAAAGAAGTTTGGGCTTGGTTGTGACTGGAGAGTACTGTGCTCCGGTCTCCTTTCCTCTTCTGCATCCTTATTTCTGGGGATGAGGCATGACTTGGCTGAGAACATTTGATGAAATTCACAAGAAAAACTTTACCTCTTCTGGAGATATTTATCATATTCTGAAAAAGCAAAATACTCACACATGCATGTGTACACACACACACACACCAGAATTTTGTTTTCCAAGTTCAAAATGAGAAATTTCTTTAACCTCAATTTATCTTGAACACAATGAGCTAAAACTGCCTCTGAGGTTCTGGCCTCTGCATGAGATGCCTACATAGAGGTCCTAGGTGTAGGTCTTTGAAACAGATCTTTTTCTGCAAATCTCCCAGGAACGACACTGAGAGTGACAGATGAGTTCGAAATATAAATGCCCATTTTCCAGTTTCCTGTGGCTTCCAGTTTTTCTCTTTTAATAATCAAGCTTTTCTTTGCGTGTGTAAGAATTTTTAATTATCAATAATAAAAGGGCTTATTCTAACTCTCTGCCCAAAGACATGGGTGGTTCAATATATAAGAAAAAATGAAAATATTCAGGAGTTCAGAAATATACATGAGCAATAAAACTGGAAAATCCAGAACTCAGTGTTGTGTTTGAGAAATGCAGATAAAAGATCAGGGCAGGGCCCAAGTGAAGTGGGAGCTTGGACAGTGAGTCAACTAGATTTTCTGATGAAGTAATGCCCAGGGCTGCTTCAGGAAATCACAGTGGGAATTAGTGAAGGATTGTGGTCATTGTAAAATAAGTGGGAAAGAGTATGGAAAAAAATGAGTGTTAGTGGAGAATCTCCCTAAGTAGAGTGCCACCACTTCTATCTGATAGAGGAGTTGTGGAAATGCATTAGTCATTTTTTCTCATCACTGTAATAAAACAGCTGATAGAAGCAACTTATGGAGCAGGAGGTTTATTTTGGTTGACAGTGTGAAGAGATGCAGTCTAAAGTGGTAGAGAAGACATGCTCGTGAGAAGGTCCATGACAGAAGAAGCATGCAGCCACTGCTTGTTACATGGTGCCATCAAAGAATCTGAGAGACAGTCAGAGCACGATCCACTTATAACCCTACAGCTCTGCTCTTATAACCCTTATATGCCAAGTAGGTTCCACATCCAGTAGGTTCCAAAACCTCACAGAACAATGCCATCATCTGGAGACCAAGTATTCGAACACCTAAGTACCATGTAGAGAAAGCCAAGTTCTGCTGCCATAGCCTGGTTCCCTTGGGCCACAGCTGCAGGAGCTCAAAAAGCCTGTCTGATTGAGCCTGGGAAAACATTTCCCTTCACATCTTTCTCTATCAGGGTATCCCTGAGGCTCAGTCTTCTCAGGTACTCTTTCTTTTTTATTAATTTTTTTTATTTTTAAGTTTAAATTTAGATTAGAAACATAGTTGGTTCACAAGTCAGTTCCAGGTCCCTCTCCCTTTCTCTCCCTTCCTCCCATGCCCTCACCCCAACTCCACCATTATCCCCTCATTTCCCCAGGGAGGGCGAGTCTGTTATTTCATCCAGGGCAGGGCCTAAACCCTCCCCACAAGAGTTCAGGGTGAGAGTTCACCTCAAATTATTGGATGGGAGTCCAAAGCCCATGTGTATACTCGGGATGAATAATGATCTACTGCCCAAGGCTCAATAGATTACCTAGGCCTCCTCACTGACACCTACATTCAGGGGGTCTTGATCAGTCCCATGTTGGATTCCCAGGCATCAGCCTGGGATTCAAGAGTTAACCCTTGTCAGGTCAGCTGTTTCTGGGGTTAAACCAGCCCAGTCTTAACTCCTTTGGTCATCAGTCCTCCCTCTCTGTTACTGGCTTCCTTGAGTTCAGCTCAGTACTTAGCCGTGGGAGGCTGCCTCTTCTTCCATCAGCCAATGAATGAAGTTTCTGTTTCCCAGACTCTCTAGCCATGGGATTGTAGGCTGGCACTCCCCAGATCTATGTCTAAAATCCATATATGAGAGAGTACATGCCATGTATCTCTTTTTGTAACTGTGTTACCTCACTCAGGATGGTTTCTTCTAGTGTCATCCATTTGCCTGCAAAACTCAGGATTCCATTTTTTTTTTCTGCTGAATAGTACTCCATTGTGTAAATGTACCACATTTTCTCTATCCACTCTTCGGTTGAGGGGCATCTAAGTTGCTTCCAAGATCTGGCTATTACAAATAATGCTGCTACGAACATAGTGGAACAGACATCCTTGTTGTATGAATGGGCATCTTTTGGATATATGCCTAAGAGTGGAGTTGCTGGGTCTTGTGGTAGGTTTATTTCCATTTTTCTGAGGAATCTCCATACTGATTTCCAAAGTGGCTGAACCAGTTGACACTCCCACCAGCAATGGAAGAGTGTTCCCCTTTCACCACATCCTCTCCAGCATAAATGTCGTTGGTGTTTTTGGTACTCTTTCTTCAGGCATTCTCCTTTCAAAACATTTGTAAATTTCATTTATTCTCTGAGATTTCTGGCATGTATATTTTGATCACATTCACCCCACATTACCCTCTCCTATGCCTGCCTGATTACTCTTGCCCCCACATGTCCTTAATTTGCATTACGACGTCCTGGAGACCAAGATGGGTAGAATCTTGCTGCATGTTAAGGGGTCTTTTCTTCAATACGTCATTTTATTGTACTGGTTCAGATTTCAAGCTTTGTTTTTAATGATACTAATCTCTTCAACAAATACTGGCATTGTTTGCATTTACTCTGCCCAGTCCACAACTTTATCTGTTTTCACACTTCAAGATGCACTTTTCCATATTGTTCTGTTCTGCGTTTCACTTTGAATTCTCACTGTAAATATCACTAAAAATATTGTCAGAGTTTAGATGTTAAGATGTCTTGAAATTACTTCCACTAAACAACTTACTATTGTTATTGCTTTTATATTCTGTTGCAATAGAGATTTCAGGACACAGACAGAACACAGCCTGATCCATTTCCATAATATAACACGAATATCCTCTAGTTATCTCCCAATTAAGTCTTACTCCCTAGAAACACCAGGAGTGATGCCTTCACTGTCTTCATTGCTCTTTGTCATGCTGCTGTCCTGCCAGAATGTCACATTAAGTTCTACTTAGAGTATTCTAAGGCTTAGGCAGCCTACATTTCCTACTCCTCCATGTTCTTCTTGTAAAGCAATCCCAAAGGCTTATGAACCATATAGTCAGACTAGCATAGCCTCTATCCCTCTCTCTGGTACTCACTTTCTACATGAGTTACTCCCCCACTCACTGTAATGAAACACCTGACAGAACAACTAAAAAGAAAGATGTCATTTGTTGGAGTAGGTGGCTGGCTCAATGGCAAATATGATATCTGCTTGTATGGGACACTAACTCATATGCAGAAGGGCTCCGGATGAATTGCTAAATCCCTGTGTCTGTCAACTATGTCTCACACCCAAAAGTGTTTTTAGTCCTCACCGACAAAAAAGCACTACCAGCCTATGGGGGACATTTACACAGAGGGCTCAGCAGCAAGGTGTCCTGGCTTAGTCTTTAACATTCAATTCGACTTTTTAGAACCTACTCATTGGAATTTTTTTGACACATTTGATAAAGGAAAGTATCAGATACAGCTGGTGCTGACAACTAAGACAGTCTCATGAGAGGTGCCAGGAAAGAACAGTCACCTTTGATCAAGGGTACACACAGAAATTGGTGAAACTACTCAGGCCATGTGTTAAGCATGATGCAGGCATAACCAAAACGTAGTACCTTACACATGATAGGCCTTTGATACGGATTTGCAAAACAAGGCTTGACTGCTGCTTTCCCCCTGTTTCCTTATGTCCATGAATACCCTATGCCTCCAATGTAAAGGAATAGCCATTAAGGAAAATAATTGCAAATCCAGAGAAGAACATTATCTTTCTGGATAACAGTCTTTCCCTTGTAGTTTATTTTGGCATAGGCAATGCCTTTCGTGCGGATAGCCACCGTTTACAATTGTTAGCAATGCCTTTCATGCAGAATTGCTACTGTTTACAACTGCTATCATGCTTTTCCGTCTTTGTCTTCCTGAGTGCTCTATTCCTGTTGTTAAATGCCACCATCTCACCAATACATTCTGCTTCCTACACTGCTGCATTTGTTTCAGTGTTACCGTACTTACATCATCTGAATCCTGTTGGCTTTTATCACCTGGGGCATTGTTCAGAGGGAAGGAGAGTGATGATGGGCACAAGTTGAGAGCTTACCTAATGAGTATGTATTTGCCAGTAGCTTTAATGAGGATCCCAGTTTCACACTGTTGGAGGCAGTCTGTATCCTGTTGGAACTCAGTCTTGAATTAACACTGGGTGGCTATAAAGGAGTAAGCCAAGGATTTTGCACTTCTCTCAACTGTAGCTGTTTATTTAGCTGGAGAAATTTAGTGGGTGGCCCAGTAAGAACAGAGGGTAGTTGTAAATAGAATAGAGTGTAGTTGTGGTCTGCAGTGAAATGAAAGCTGTAGCCGTTGTGCCATTTCTTCAGCTTTGTCACAGACTATGAATTAGCTCATTAGGTGAGTTAGTTTTGAAAAAGTTATCGTTTAATCCTTCACTCGCCAAGCTATTTAATTCAAATCTAAAAATTTATCCTAATGAAAACTCATTTTCATCCCAGAAACAAAGAACAATGAATGACAAATGGTACCAAAACCAAGATTTTTATTTGATTTATTTTAGAGTGTGGGCACAGAAAATAGCTATGACATGTAATAAGCTAGTTTCATTTTTCTTTACTTTTGATCATATGTGTGGTGATATATTATTTATGATCAGACTGCAAAGCTAACCCCAATCATAGAGGCCAGGTAATGGTGGCACACAACTTTAATCCCAGGACTCAGGAGACAGAGGCAGATGGATCTCTGTGAATTCAAAGCCACCCTGAGCTACATGAGAGTAAATCAGTCTAAAAGAGAAACAGCTCACACCTTTAATCTCAGCACTAGAGAGGCATATAAGACAGGATCAGGGTCTTAGAATTGGCATTCAGTCTTGGGCAACTAGTCTCCAACCATATTGAGGTCGGGATCACCCTAGCCCTGGTAGAGGTAAGAGCTCTCTGGTAGCTTGGCTGCTTTGCTTCTCTGATCCTTAGGCAAGCTTTATTAGATCATAAACCATGTATCATCATACATATGTCGGGGTCATTGCAGCCTCTAATTAGCACTTCAATACTGCTTTTCATCAGTGGGCTTCCTTATGGAAGAGAAAAGACTTAAGGTGGATGGGTTATTACAGAAAACTTCAATACAGTGATCTGTCAATGAGCTGTTTTTAAAATGAAGTGAGAGTCTGGGTTATCTCAAGTACAACAGAGGCTAATCTCACAGTTATCACTGCTAAGTTCATACTTAAAACCTATAAACAGTTCATATGTACCATAAGTGCTGCTCAGAGGTTACAGAAGAGACTACAGGGTAAGGTGGCTGGTAGGTCAGGCAGGTTGACAGAAGTCCTGGCTCAGCAGCTTCCCAGCTGTGTAGCCTTAGGGTCCCCTACTCTGCAACATGACATACACCATGAACACCTGTAAATATTGACACATTCTGCCAATCAAGTGCAAACAACCAAGTTTCAAAGTTTGCTCCAGCCACCTGCCCATAAATCCTTGGGCTGTGCCAATATCATCACAAGGGGCACCAGAAAATTGGCGAGGACACAAGTATGAGCTTCTTGATGTGGTTAGGTCTGACCTTGAGAACAAATGGGGAGAAACACTGGGAAAATTGAGGGAAGTAGACAGGGTTAGGGAGGAATGGTGGAGAGAAAACTTAAGAAAAAGTGGGAAAATCTCACTCTGGCTGCTTTTTGTGTTTCTTGAGAAGAGATATATGGGCATGCTGAAGAAACTTTGAAGCTGCCTATAGTTCATCAGCAAAAGACTAGAACTTACACTTGAAGCAGAGGTGCTGACGGTGTGATGTTTGTCCTGGTCAGCTGCCTGGTGCTCCGTTTGCTGAGACTGGCACGGTCAACAGATTTATGGGCAAGTGGTTGGGGCAAACTTTGAAACTTTGTTGTTTGTACTTGATTGGCAGAATGTGTAATTATTTACAGGTGTTCAGGAAAGATGTTAGGGCAACTCTTGGAGGAGAGGGATAAGTTTAATATTTGAAGGTAGTTTTCAGGTGGTCTGTTCTGGCATTGTTAGAGGACACACTACAGCATGTAACAACATACTGATTGGTTAAACAATTATTATTTAGAACAACATCTTCTCAAATAAAAAATGTTAGAGGGTTGAGAAATACCTTTGGGGAGCGACAATAATAAAAATTCTCCTTAGATGAAGTTTTCCTTTTAAAAACATGAACTGAGATTTTATTATAAGGGTAACTGAACTTTGAAATAAACACAGCAGCTGCATTAAGAGAGTAGAGATTTGTAGTTATGATTATGACACTTATGTTTGTCCCAGTTGCAGCTGAATGAAATATTATTGAAATGAGCACAGTGTTTGTGCCTTGGAATAAAAAGTCAAGGGGTCTGTCATTTCGTTCACGGCAGGGCCTACGCCCACCCCCAAGAGTCCAGGCTGAGAGCATCCCTCATTGTGGCATAGGAACCTAAAGATTACTTGTATGCCAGAGATGGAGGGCCTCACCCTCCCTGGGGAATGGAGTAGGGAGGGGGGGGTGCTGGTAGAGTTGGAGGGAAGGGCGTCGGGGGAGGGGAGGGAGAGGGAGCTGGGATTGACATGTGAAGCAACCTTGTTTCTAATTTAAATTTGAAAAAAATGAGTAAATAAATAATAAAACAGATGACATTTAAAGCTCAAAAAACAAACAAACAAAAAAAACTCAAAGGGAACTAGAATACACATGTCAACGTAAACAACACTCCATGTCTTTGATAGATCATTGCTTTCTTAAGATTGGTTCCTACTGCTTCTGCTCTAAAGATGGTGTAAAACAAAGAGAAATATTCTGTATTCATATTGCATTTGAACATCTGCTATAAGCAGTGTAAGTTTAATGTAAACTTGTATTAAGTCCAGTTATTGGAACTACCATGTGTTTCCACTGGAATTCTTCATTCCACCTAGCAGAATCTGTCACTCAATAGCAGATGTGTGTTTTCTATTATTAAAATATTCTGTCTTCTGGGAATTATTGTGAGTTCTAAAAGCTTATGTGCTGTCTCTATGTCCTGTCTGTTGCCATTTCAGGATTCAAGGGCACAGTGATGTCTTGTTTCCTAATAACCTATTTTATGTTTCAGAATATGCTGTTCATTTACATAGCTGGCAGGTTTCAGTTTTCTTATCTTCCCATAGAATCATTATCCCCCAGATTGAAGTTTAGAGATGAAGGATGAGTATCATTTTCTTCCATCCATCTCTTCCCTTTTTTGCTTAAAATTGGTATTTTAGATCCATGACATTAATAATTCACATTATCATAAATTAGAGTGCATAGTAATAATAATTATTAATGATATCAATAGTCCTAGTCATTAATGTATTATAATATTGTGTTGACATACATATACGGAGAAAGATATTGATTGCTGAATAATTAGACTAGTTATGTTACTACTGTCAAAATTTCTTATCAAAAGAGTTTTTTTCTGTTATTGCTTCCATGTTCCGTTTGCAGCTCAAATAACACAGTGTTGTTAGGATGTGGCAAAACCACATACTTTGGAAATAGCACCTTTTTTTTCTGTTGGCATGGATGACACATACAAAAAAATAGAGAAACTCATTTCCTCGTGTTAGAACTCTGGGTAAAATAGAGCTTGTAGAGAAGAGAGCTCAAACAGATGTAAAAGGTGCCATGTTTTGTCCTGGAAGTTAGTATCCTCCTCGGCAAGTTTGCCCTGCCTCTAAGAGGTGCTTTTGGGACAACCAGTGTCCCCACCTTCTCTGTCAGCATTAACTAAGCTCTAGATCATAGTCATCTCCCAGTCTCCAGTGTGGACAGAACATTGGATGGCCACATTTTACTCTCACTACCATTCAGCCTGGATGAATAGATCTAGTGGAAGGCTGGCAGGGGCTTTGGCATTCACAAAAGAACAAATTGATATCTGATCCGGCCAGGGTAGAAATGTAGCACAATGAGAAAGAATGAGTCTTTGGGACTCTGAAAATACAAATACCAATAAATCTAAGACTGAAGAATCCACTTGAAGTCAAAACAAAAAGAAGTGCTAAATTCTCTGTTGGTCATGCGACTTGCTCCTGGCACTCGAGGAGCCAGGAGGCTCTTGTGGTCTAATCTGGAAAGAGTCACTGACTCGTTGTGTCACCTTGGCAAATGGGTAGTGCTCCCTGGGCTGCAGAGCTCCATCCAGCTGCTGGATAGGATGAAAGCAAGACCTCACTGAAACCAGATGCTGCCTCTCCGAGAGGCTTTCAGCAATAAATAATATCTATACTCTGTTCCTGGCGCAGATGCTGAACTGTTATAACCCCTGTTTTCACTTGCTTCTAAATTTCTGGAAATTTCTCCTTCGGGTTTGGATTTTTCCATGCTTGTCTTTGGCCCAAAACCTTTTGGAAAGTTTGAACAATATTTCGTTTAGCTGTTTTTCCTGAGTGATAGAAGAATAGGAGCAAGTCATTGTTTTTTAAAACATAAAGTAATTAAAATTTTTCCTTATATATCTCAGGGAGAAAAAAATGGCTGAGCTTCTAGATTTAAAGTATTTGCAACCAGTAAAAAAAAATAGAAATGAAAGAAATGGCTCAGCTGTTAAGAGCACTTGCTGCTCTTCCAGAAGACCTGAGTTTGGTTCCCAGCATGCAGGACAGGTGACTCACAACCTCCACTCCATCTCCAGTGGGTCCAATGTTTTTGGCTTCTGCAGGGACCTACACAAGCATGTATGTCATGCACACACACACACACACACACACACACACACACACAAACACACACACTTAAAGAATTATGGTATGTTGAAGAATATTAGAAAAAAACTTAGACCTAAGTATATTCTTTTCTTTCAACGAGACCACACATTATCAGGCATCATATTCAAAGATATTCAAAGATATCATCTTAAGGATTTCAAATGATCATGAGAAATTCTTTAGATTCTGTTACCCATTCCCAGTTACCAAGGAGAAATTTGAGCAATCATGTTACCTTTTAAAACCACTTGTTTTGTGCCTGTACACATGATTTCTCAAAAGGCATGGTTACATGCAATAATTTTGAATAGAATAAGATATTTATTTTGAGTGACTTTCAGAGAACCTTTTAATGCTCATAGTAGATCTTGCATCCCTTCATGGAACTTATAGCATGTTACATGCTTATATGGAAACTTCAACCACATCCACTGTCTCACTAGTCTAAAATTTCCATTATAACAGGGCCTATCTCTTTCCCTTATTATTGCCACTGTAGTACTCAACACAGTACTGAGTACATAGTAGGAACTTGATTTTTTTCAATAAATAAAATTACTGTAGGATACTAACCTGTTTTCTACCACTATATTGAAATAAATGACATAGACTACTTATGAACTAAGAAGAGATTTATCTTGGCCCATGTTTCTAGAGGTTCAAGTCCAAGATCAGATAGCCTCATTGGTTTGGACTGTTGGCAAAGGCAATGTGTCAGAGTACACAACAGGGGTATGTGTCAGAGTAGAGACTCTGCTTACATCTCATGCCAAGACAAGAAGAAAGTATCTTATGGGGGGGTCATAAGATCCCTTTAAAGACCACTACTAATTATATGGAGACTTCACATTAGGCTTTGCCATCTGAGGATCCCTGTCACCTTCCAGTATACCCTCCTTGGGCCAAGACTTTACATATTGGCCTTTGAGGGAAAGTCATTCAAAATAGCATGCTGGTGTAATTATTCTCGTTAGATTTTTTTAGTATGTTTGTCTACACAGACATGAGTACATTCAGTGAGCATCATTGAGTTTCTATCTCTTCATGCCAATCAGTAGGGATGTTGAGAATACATCTTGCTTTTGTCAGATCACAGAAATTCTCAAGAACTTATTACTTCTGTATGAAAACAAAATAACTGTACTATTTTGACATCATTACTATACCTGTATTTAAAATATTAGGCAATCAAATGAAAACCAATCCTAAGGAATTTATCAATTTCTGAGCATCTATTAAGTGTCTGGCTTTTCATAAAGTGCTAGGAAGACATAAATTAATAAGACGGTCTCAACCAGGAAGCCATTTAGTTAACCATGGCAAAAGGACAAATCCTGTAGTATTTGTTACACAAAGTGGAAAATAAAGACAAACTCAAGAGCTATAGAGAGATCATTGCCCTACAGGGTACCACGTGAGCACAGCTGAAGATTTTGGAAAAGCTTCATGATACGGTTAGGCAGTTACTTGCAATTCCTTTTATAGTCATAACCTGTTGCCATGTACTGAATTCTTTCAACTTCCAAAACTTATCAAAGCACCTACTACTGGAAAATAAGCTAGAATGAGGCTCCAACTTTTTACATCAATGGCCTTAATCCTTATTATAAAGTACATAATACCCCAAAATAACTTGATACTTTGACAAGCATGGGTAGAATTTGAGTTCTCCCTTGCTCTGCCTCAAGTTTCAAGAACAGATTGTAGTGATTTCGCCAGTCACACACAGTCAACAGTCTTAGACCTCCCTTGTTCTGGAGCATAAAGCTACAAGAGCTAAAGCCAGTAAATTTTTTCAGGATTAAATTCTTCTTCTTCTTCTTCTTCTTCTTCTTCTTCTTCTTCTTCTTCTTCTTCTTCTTCTTCTTCTTCTTCTTCTTCTTCCTCCCCTTCCTCCTTCTCCTCCTCTTCCTCCTCCTCCTCTTCCTGTTCTTCCTCCCCTTCCTCCTTCTCCTCCTCTTCCTCCTCCTCCTCTTCCTGTTCTTCTTCCCCTTCCTCCTCCTCTTCTTCCTCCTCCTCCTCTTCCTGTTCTTCTTCTTCCCCTTCCTCCTCCTCCTCCTCTTCCTCCTCCTCCTCTTCCTCTTCCTCCTTCTTCTTCTTCTTCTTCTTCTTCTTCTTCTTCTTCTTCTTCTTCTTCTTCTTCTTCTTCTATTCTAGGCCTTTCAGGTGTAATTTATAATTTTGCTTCACGAATTAATATTTTTCATGCTGTGATCTCCTCTGAACTTTTAATAACATTTTATTTTAGGTTTTACAGTTTCTCCTGCTAATGATTTTCATCTTCCAAAGAGATTATCTGCTTTAAGAGCAGATCACTGAAGACACTCTTGACACATGCTTTTCTTATTGCCTAGGTCAATGTTGAATTAGTTTAGTTTCTTTTTCTTTCCTTGCAACAACTATTAGAAAAGAAGAGAAAAAAACATTTTTTTGTTTTAGAAAAAGAAGATATGTCTTGGGTTGAGGTACTAGTTCACAAAACGGGCACATGTAAATTAGAGCTAAGTCGATAACCAGAGCAGGTTTTGAAAATAGTCTGGGGCAAAAGGTTTGGCACACTCGTGGATTCTATTAGCTAATTTAAAAATAATTTTGAGACACTTATTGAGTTCTCTAAATTTCAGATGTTGGGCAACAGAAAGGCTAAAGTCATGGTTTTCCTCTGCTTGACTTTTTGGGTGTTACTAATTTATAAACTGGATTTTATGGTAGAGACATTAGACAGGACCTTTGTAACAAAGTCTCTGAGCCAAAATAAACATTCCATTGTTCCATGGTTTTGTATTGCACACAGGAAAACATTATTATTATTTTATTAAATAGATACAGATTATCCAATTTGTAAGAAAAGGTCAGTTGTTAGTTGAGACACTTGGTGTATAAGAGGTAATGAGTGTGGACTGCCAAATTTCTGTCATCGCAAGAAAGAAACATTAATATATCAAAGTATGTTCCTCATTTATTATGTAAGAAATTTATGCATGTTGGTACACACCAGCATAAATGTCAAAGATATTTTCCAGTTTTAATAGTCTTCTGTTAAAATGTTATCCTTCTGTTTGAGGATTAAAAGGGACCATATGAATATAGGTATATCCAGGTTTTTTTTCCATGTCTCCCATTCACAATACAGACCAGACACAATGGCCTATGCTGAGGTGTACATGGGGTAGCTTTAGTCGGCCTCCTCTTTCTATACAGTCAGTGTAACAACATAGCCTGTGGTAAGCACAAGGAGCCCTATATCCAGTTTCAATAGATTTATTTTTCTATTGTTTTATTCTATTATTTTCTACTGTTTTTATTGTTTTATACGTTCTATCTACCATCCATATTGAAACCAACATATATTTAGCCACTAATTACTTCTGTTTATCTTCAACCTTTTTAAATCTTTTTACCTTTTATTGGAATTAGATAATTTTCCTACATATTATATGCTGATTATGGTTCCCTTCCCTCAAACTCCCTTCCTATGAAGATCCACTTCCTTTCTTTGTCTCTCAATAGAAAAGAACAGGGTTCTAAGAGAAAATAATAAAACATAATAAGGTGAAACAAAAACTGTCACATCCCCGAGTTGGACAAGACAGACAGATGTAGTTGTTCTGATTTGTTGTCGCTAATTTAAAACACCACTCTTACCATCCCCAGTTGGTCCTGAAAAGGAAGTGAGGGTCTGATTTTCACTGTCCTGTGATGGAGGAATTGATGCCATTGTGGCTGATGATTGAGCAATTCTTCTTTTCTTCTTCTCCTTCTTATTCTTTTTCTTCCAAAATAATCACACCAGTTTAGTTCCAGAAGCAAGACAAGCCACGGTCATAACCTAGAGTGGCATTGTGGTTTCTTTCTATTTGCCCACATTCTATCTGCCCACCCCATCTCTTTGCTCTGAAGTAGAGAATTTGTCAGAACATGAAAGAATTTAAAAGAAACCCTTACCTTTTCAGGGAGAAAAAAGTAACAGGGATTATAAGAGTTTCTAGATAACTGATGCAATTTATGTGTGGTGGTGAACATTGCTTTTAGCACTAAACCTCTTGCTTACACAAAACTGTTCCAGTTTTGTACAAGATAAACACATTCAACAGTGGATTGTTGGTGCTAGGGCATCCAAACTCTAAAGAGAAGAATAGCTAAATAGAAGGATTATAAGTAAGTAACTGAAACTGGAAGCTGGAAAACATTTGTGATGTTAGATGTTTCACAATAAACGTTTAAAAGAGGCAAAGGCACAGTCCTTTACTCCCAGCACTTGGGAGCAGAGGCAAGCTGACCTTTGTGAGTTTGGAGCCAGCTTGGTCGACAAAGTGAGTTCCAAGATAACCGTGGTTACCCAGAGAAAACCTGTCTTTAAAAAAACAGAAAAACATACAAAAACAAACATTTAAAAAACTATCCAGCCTCACCAATCCTTAAATAACTGCCAATTACAACAATGGTGGATCTTTTTTTGTTGTTTGTTTGTTTTTTGGTTTTTTTCTTTTTAGTTTTATGAGACAGGGTTTCTCTACATTGTTTTGGAGGCTGTCGGTCCAGCCCGGCCTCGAACTCACAGAGATCTGCCTGCCTCTGCCTCCCGAGTGCTGGGATTAAAGGTGTGTGCCACCACCGCCCAGCTAATGGTAGATCTTTATACCCACTAAATTATTGGTCTTAACAGGAAAGAAAAATTGAGCTAGAACCAGTAACTGTGAAATGGAGATGCCCTGTTAGTATGACATGAGTGGAAGTTGGAACAAATGAAAGATATCAGGGGAAGTCTCATTAATTCTACCTTTCTGGGTAGTGACAATGCTTCCGGAGAGCAACCATTAGAGGATAAGTGGAAACACACCAAAATTCCATCCTCCCACCCTCACAAATCCTCCCAAAATTCCATCACCCCAGAGATGTTCACTGTGATATCTAGAGATGTTCACTGTGATATCTGTCATGTTATTGGAAACCAGGCAACTATATTCGTGGACCTACAAAATTTATAATTATCAGATCATAGCAAGAAAACATAAAGAGTCCAGATAGACCTACATAAGCATTCAAGTTTTCATGTGAAGAAACTTATTGTTCTATTCCGTTTGTTTAAACATACAAAGAGAAAACATGATAGAGTTAACTCATTGAATTGATTTCATAGCTAAAAGATGGGTTGTGGCTCACAGTTGAAAAATCACTGGGCTAAATGGCCAACAATCAGTGCATCATGAAATATTAATTTATGTGGTCATTAAATGTTATATCTGCAGTTTTTGTTTATAATGAAGTATGAATGGGAGATACTACATCTTCCTCCACTGAGGAGGAGAGTGCGTCCCAGCATATAATGAAGACTTTTCTGTAAGATAAGACCTCCTCCTCCTCTCATCACCAGCCTCTGATATATCCTTCAGGGATGCCACGTGCTGTTCTAAAGTCCTCTCCCCGCATCCCTTGCAACTTCTGCAAGCAGATGAAGCAGATGGGATGTTTTCTGTTGACCCATATCTGTTGTGTAGAACCTCTCATTAGTCACCCTTTGGTACTATAAATTCATTCACGGCATATTCAGATGATATCAATAAAGCTGGGGTGATTTCATTTGAATTAACAAAGAATAAAAGGTCTTTTTCTAGGGGGGTAGGGGTGAAAATATAGCTGGTAAGTTCTTAGGAAATTGTAATAAATTGTTTTCTAGAAAACAGGGGGGAGACAGTATATCTGGAAAGTACTTAAGAGATTCTAACATAAATGAAACAAAAATCAAAATAAGTAGGGAAAAATTTTATATTTTCATTTTCTTTACAAATTTTATTGGAGGATCTATCTCTTTCTCCTCCTCACTTTCCCTCATCTCTCACTATACATGCATACACATGCTTTTTGGATTTCCATGTTGTGCATTTAATGATAGAAAATCAAAATTGACTCCGTAGAAGTAAAAGCCTTGATTTAGCTCATCTTTTCTAAATAAATACAAAGTGCGCATGACTACAATTCCGTTTGAAGCAGAAGTTCTCAGTTTACCCTGCTCACATTATCTCAGAGTACACTGCTTCGTTTTCAAGCGGTCTGTAGGGAACCAGTACAGAAGCCTAGAGAGGGACAGCCCAGGCTCATTTTCTACATGTCCTCTTTCCTGTTCTCCTGGTCAAAACACTTTTTTTAATTTAATGAATCCCCTAGTGGCTTGAGATTTGAAATTTTGGTTTGGGGTAACATGGGACAGAATGTTATTTATTTTCTTTATTAGGCCAAAGTAATGTTCTTATCTAACAAGGACTTTGCCTCTGCCAAGTCCAATAATTTTCCCCAATAAAACTGACAAGTTCTAACTATTCCAAATACATCTGGCTTCAACAGTGAAATAGGATTTATCACTCTCTTGAAAAAGGAGAAGTTATTTTTGAAGATTCATTTTAAAAGGCAAATGCAGACATTATACACTTATGTGCATTCTTTTTCTATAAATATTTTAGCAACATTTTAAAGTATGTCGTTACACAAGTTTTTTTTTTCACTCATTCCCTCTTCTTGTACACTGGAATCTGAAACATAAGGAGAAAAGGGTTCCCTTTCAATGATACATTCAGAAGATCTCAATCTGCATAGTAATTGTCACTCTTCAGGATCAAACAACATTCAATCCAATAGGAGAAGCAAAGGGGATGTTCATTTCCCCTAAATCACATGCCGTGTCTACTCACCAGGACATAGTCATATGACCAAGGTTAGCTGCAAGGTTGTCTGTGAAATGTCTTTTACTGGTTCCTGTTGTTAATTCAAAGTAGACAGTGTACATAAGAAGGCAACTAGTAACATGTACTTTTAGCATGTTACAGATTGCTGCACTAATCCTATGAATAAAGTCATTTATATGTTTATTCAGAAGGTATAACTATGGTGTGTGTGTGTGTGTGTGTGTGTGTGTGTGTGTGTATGTGCGCGTGTATGTAAACATAAATTGTAAAGAGTTAGGAAAGCATTCCAGTCTAAATTAGAATGGTGTCTAGGACTTGGGCATTTCCAATAGAAAAGACAATGAGAAGTTAATAGACTCGAAATTAACTGAAAAGGCAACTTGGAGAGATGAAATGTGCAAAAAGGGTAGAGAAATCCTCTAGGTAAGACCTAGACTTGTGACATGTAGTACAAACTATGGAGACAGTTATTTGTGGGTACCTGTGTTTTGTTTTACAAATGTGTCCTATCGGCATCAACCTTCCTGTTTCTGTGTGTCCAACACATAATTTCAAAGCAAACTAATTACAGAAAAATCACTGAAATTCTCAACACTAGTTACTGTTAACTACCCAAATGAATACTTTGTCTAGGGCTTCTTATTCTAAAGGAGTTTGGATATGTCATATGTCACAAAAATAGTTCATCGTATATCTACTTCAAAAAGCTAACTACGGTGACAGATCTAATAATCAGCACATTAATTCTGTCAACAATCATGGATCACAAAGTCTTCTTGTGATAATAATATGGATAGAACTGTTTTTCACACAATGGATTATTCCTCTCAGTCTTGTGTGTGGAGTTATTCAGCCCATACTTATTGGGAACCATGATTGTTCTAACTACATGAGTAGTTACAAGAACTATGGCACAATTCCAGATCTTGAAGTCATCCTTTTGTATTTTGTATTGTTCACATATTTAATTTGATAAATATTTGATAATTTGTACTTTCTCTTGATTTGTGACCTTTTTCATCTGAGAGAGTTCAATCATAATGTAATTAAAAAACATATAACAAACAAAGAATAGATGTGGTCATCTGTAATCACACCACCCAGCAACTAAAGATTGAAGCAAGAGGATCAAGAGTTCAAGGTCATTCTGGGCTCTATAACAAATCTTTTCTTGGAAAAATTCCTCAAAAATATATTTAAGTGCATGCTCCTTTTCAGTGAAATATTCTTTGATGGTCAGGAGCATTGGAGAGTTGAGATGAAGAAAGAAAACAATACATAGGACACACTAAAAGTGTTCTAGTTAAAGACACTGTTACAATGAATAGTTGGAGGACAAGATTTAAAATTACCCAATTATTGTATTCCATCTATCTAGATGAAAATCATGATCTGCCCTGAGCTCTAATATTCAACTCTTCTTAAACGATCTTGTGGCCTCAGCTACACGTTAGCACAGGTTGACCTTCACTTCAGCTGGAAGCACCTAAAATGTTCTGGGCATAGATCAACAGCTGCATTCAATGAAGCCATCATCTGGTACCAGGTGTGTTCCAGAGAGTGGGAGAGACCACAAGATAGAGGATTATTAATTCATGAAGATTTCTCAGAGATTTATATACCCAAGCAACAACTCCTAGAGGCTATAGACCAAGACACACCAAGCAATGACCAACAA
Organism: Mesocricetus auratus; assembly: GCF_017639785.1. Classification (NCBI taxonomy): domain Eukaryota; kingdom Metazoa; phylum Chordata; class Mammalia; order Rodentia; family Cricetidae; genus Mesocricetus; species Mesocricetus auratus. Next base: position 316,512 of record NW_024429198.1, on the reverse strand, counting down.
ACTTCTGTGAAATTCTGCCTTCAACCTTAGCTTCTCTATCAGATTTTAACTAAATCTTTGAGATCTTCTTGCAAAGGTAAATGAGTGGAGAAGAAAATTGGAAAGATTCTTGATATAAATTCTGAAGGAAATTATACTAATATCTAGTCTTGATGTTTTGAAACTATCTACAGGACTACTAGTTCCTATTCCTGTATAGCTAATTCTGATTAAAATTTCCTAGAGATCAGGTCAGATCTCTTTCACTCACCCTACTTGCTTTTGCATTTTTAAAAATAAATTTATGACCTAGCTAAGCTTGAATTTATTTTTGTTGTTCCACTTTACTGATTCCTCTTTTACCTAGTTTTTTTTTCTGTAACCCTTTTCGATCTAAGTCTCCAAGTAATTCTTTTCCAAGTGCTGGCAAGTATTGGCAAAGCCTTTGATTGCTCTTTTCATCACTGAAATCTAATTTGGATTACTCAAGTCTACTCACTGAAGATGGGGCTAGTTTCCTGAGCATCAATCCATTTGTGGAGTTGGTACAATTTGAGTGATTAAACTTTGAATCTGGAAACACTTCATTAATTCTGCTCCTTGTTTCCATTTTTGCATTGAATTTACATAGACAAAAATACCCTAAAGATCTTACATGTTTAATTTGCCTTATCTTTCTCTTTCTCTGAAGTCTAACAGATGGTCATTTTGAAGAAAACCAAAACCAAACCCTTGTCCTTCTATGGTTCTAGCCATAGATCTTTGGCAATCAAACCTGATGCCTGAGGTTTCTTCCTGTCTGGTTGATCATAATCACTATTCTTTGTCTCCTGAGATAGAAGCCATCATCTTCTTATCTCTCTCTGAGGCAAGCAAGTAAACTTTCAACAGAAGAATATGTTCCTACAGCCTCCAAACAGCTTTGAAAATAATATCCTGTGGTCTCTGTACACTCTAGCAATAGCTCATTTAAACCGGGTTGCTAGAAAGTAGGGACCCCAAGAGGATCCTCTAAAGAGAGAAGAGAAAATCACTCACTGAAAAGGAGTGGTTTGGCAGTCTTCTGTGGAAGGAGAGAGGAAAATCACCCAGGTTTACATGTAAGAGGTAGGCATTGCTCATAAGTAGTTTTGAATTAAAATGACCTTGAGCTAGTTTCAGGGGAAGGACTAACAAAGGTTGATGAAGTTGAAATAGGAAGGAAACAAGGGCCCAGACACAGAGATGACTTTGTGAACAGAAAAATGAGGAAGTTTGTAAAAATGGTAAAGGAAAGGAATGGAGTGGTAGAAAGAGGCCAGATGAGATCACACAGAGATAGATGTACATTTCTGAGAGTTTATTATTTATACTATATGGCTTGAAACAGGCTACAGACCTGATGTGAGAGAAAAGCAGTGTTTGTTTCTATATGAAGAAGAGACTCCCCCCCCCAAGGTTCTAACGGGATTACTTCATCTAAATGTAAGAGTTGGTTAGAAGCAAATTCTTCTCTTAGATTTGTCAACACCTTTGCCCTACCTTAAAGAAAATGACAAGGAGAGCTCTATCTCCACTGAGAGGTGGCGTGTGCATAACAAGCCAGTTGAGGCAAGACAGATGTGAGTCACTATATGTCCCTACTTGTTTTGGTTTGTTTATACCTAATGCCTAACCATATATCAGAAGATGAGAATTGGTAAGTATGAGCATGGGAATAAGTGTGCCTGATTCTCAAAACAATCAAAGTGGCAGGTTAAAGGTAACATAGACCATCAGACTTGGAATAGGTGACTGGGAGCTCAGCTAACCAGGTTGTAGCCACCTTCAGAGTCTTATATATCTATTCCACCACTCTGTGCTTCACTTGCCACACCTATATATTGAGACTGCCAACCTAAAGTGCTACTTGGTATTCCATCCCTCTTCCAGGTTCTTTACTCTATTCTGCCTCCGCAGTAGTTTTCGTGGGCCTCATTATGACTTACCTTGACCTCTAAGACACATGATTGACAGAAATTAGCAAAGCTTTTTATCATCAAGCATGTTACATCTTAAGTTATCTAATTTAGTGGTATGGGTAATGCTTTTCAATGGAAATTTTCATTATTCATGGTGCTGATAAAAAAAAGAAGTAGAAAGCCATTTATACAATCTCATCAATTCTTCTTTACTCTTTAGTCTCTTCATTTTTTCTGTTTGTCTCTACTGTAGAAGCAGAGTAAAGATTAGATGTGTATTCTGAGGGAACTGAGGATAATGTACCAATGGGAAAGCTGACTTCATCAATTCCATACGAGTCCATTGTCTTAGGACTTTGATTTGTTGCATGTAATAGAGGTTAAAATTTGGTATAGTCAGCTGGGTGCTGGTGGAACACACCTTAAATCCCAGCACTTGGGAGGCAGAGACAGGACAATCTCTGAGTTCGAGGCCAGCCTAATCTACTGAGCCAGTTCTAGAACAGCCTCCAAACCTGTCTCAAAAAACTAAACAAAAAAATGGTATATGAATAAAAGAGTGATTGATTAACTCATGGGTGTGTTAAAGTCAACCCAATAAGAAGATTGGAATTTGAGTGTTATTTTGAAATGTAACTTGTCTAACAGCAACCTGGAAAGCAAAAGAAGACAGACCATGAAGGAAGTTGTTGAAAATCCAGGGAAAAGATGGGGAGGGGGAAGAGAAAGCACTGTATTCTAAAGACAAGCCAGAATAAAAATCACCTTTGAGAGTGCTAACTTAAATGTGAGAATAAATAGGGAAATCAGCATTCAGCTCAGGTAGCTGGATGAACCCTGAACTTACTAAGTAGAATCTACTTGTCCATTATATGAGGATTTGGGCTAGGTGTTGGTTTTGTCTTATTTTTTTTTCTATAGCCATTTTTTATTCTTTTTTTAAATTTAGATAAGAAACAAGGTTGCTTCACAAGTCAGTTCCAGGCCCCTCTCCCTTTCCCTCCCCTCCTCCCGTGCCCTCCCCCCATCCCCCACCCCCGTTATCCCCTCATTCCCCCAGGGAGGGTGAGGCCCTCCATGGGGGTGTCCATAGTCTGTCATTTCATATAGGGCAGGGCCTAGACCCTTCCCCAAGTGTTCAGGGTGAGAGTGCACCTCACATTGTTCTATGGGAGTCCAAAGTCCGTGTGTATACTTGGGATGGGTACTGATCTGCTGCCCAAGGCTCAATAGATTACCTAGGCCTCCTCACTGATGCCCAGATTCAGGTGGTCTTGATCAGTCCCATGCTGGATTCCCAGGCTGATGCCTGGGATTCAAGAGTTAACCTTTGTCTGGTCAGCTGTTTCTGGGGGTTAAACCAGCCCAGTCTTAATCCCTTTGATCATCAGTCCTCCCTCTCTGATACTGGCTTTCTTGAGTTCAGCTCAGTACTTAACCAGCCACTAAATGTAGTTTCTGTTTCCCAGACTCTCTGGCCATAGGATTGTAGGCTGGCACTCCCCAGATCTATGTCTAAAATCCATATATGAGAGAGTACATGCCATGTTTTTCTTTTTGTGACTGGGTTACCTCACTCAGGATGGTTTCTTCTAGTGTCATCCATTTGCCTGCGAATCTCATGATTCCATTATTTTTTTCTGCTGAATAGTACTCCATTGTGTAGATGTACCACATTTTCTCTATCCACTCTTCCGGTGAGGGACATCTAGGTTGCTTCCAAGTTCTGGCTATTACAAATAAAGCTGCTATGAACATAGTGGAACAGACATCTTTGTTGTATGAATGGGCATCTTTTGGATATATGCCTAAGAGTGGAGTTGCTGGGTCTTGTGGTAGGTTTATTCCCATTTTTCTGAGGAATCTCCATACTGCTTTCCAAAGTGGCTGAACCAGTTGGCACTCCCACCAGCAATGGAGGAGTGTCCCCCTTTCATCACATCCTCTCCAGCATAAATTGTCATTGGTGTTTTTGATTTTAGCCATTCTGACAGGAGTGAGATGGTATCTGAGAGTAGTTTTGATTTGCATTTCCCAGATGGCTAAGGATGTTGAGCACTTTCTCAAGTGCCTCTCAGCCATTTTAGACTCCTCTATTGAAAACTCTCTATTTAGTTCTGCAGCCCACTTTTTAATTGGGTCCTTTGCTGTTTTGGAGACTTGCTTCTTGAGTTCTTTGTAAATTTTGGAGATCAACCCTCTGTCAGATGTGGGATTAGTGAATATTTTTTCCCATTCTGTGGGCTGCCTTTTTGTCTTGCTGACTGTGTCCTTTGCCTTACAGAAGCTTCTCAGTTTCAGTAGGTCCCATTTATTAATTGTTGATCTCACTGTCTGTGCTACTGGTGTTATGTTCAGGAAGCTGTCTCCTGTACCAATTCGTTCAAGGGTACCACCCACTTTCTCTTCTATGAGGTTCAGTGTGGCTGGATTTATGTTGAGGTCTTTGATCCATTTGGACTTAAGTTTTGTGCATGGCGATAAACATGGATCAATCCGCATTCTTCTACATGCCAGTCTCCAATTATGCCAGCACCATTTGTTGAAGATGCTTTCTTTATTTCATTGTATATTTTTAGCTTCTTTGTCAAAGATCAGATGTTCGTACGTGTGTGGGTTAATACCCGGATTTTCAATTTGATTCCATTGGTCTACCTGTCTATTTTTGTGCCAATACCAAGCTGTTTTCAGGACTATAGCTCTATAATAGAGCTTGAGGTCAGGGATGGTGATGCCTCCGGACGTTGCCTTGTTAAACAGGGTTGTTTTGGCTATCCTGGGTCTTTTGTTTTTCCATACAAAATTGATTATTGTTCTTTCGAGGTCTGTGAAGAATTGTGCTGGGATTTTAATGGGGATAGCATTGAATCTGTAGATTGCTTTTGGCAGGATTGCCATTTTTACATTGATCCTACCTATCCAAGAGCATGGGAGATCTTTCCATTTTCTGAGGGCTTCTTTAATTTCTTTCTTTAAAGATTCAAAGTTCTTACGATACAGGTCTTTCACTTGTTTGGTTAGCGTTACCCCAAGGTATTTTATGTTGTTTGTGGCAATTGTAAAGGGTGATGTTTCTCTGATTTCTCTTTCAGCCCTTTTATCATCTGTATATAATAGGGCTACTGACTTTCTTGAGTTGATCTTGTAGCCTGCCACTTTGCTGAAGGTGTTAATCAGCTGTAAGAGTTCCCTGTTAGAGTTCTTTGGGTCATTGTTGTAAACTATCATATCGTCTGCAAACAGTGAAAGTTTGACCTCTTCCTTCCCAATTTGTATCCCCTTGATCCCCCTTTGTTGTCGTATGGCAATAGCTAGAACTTCAAGTACCATGTTGAAAAGGTATGGAGAGAGTGGACAGCCTTGTTTTGTTCCTGATTTTAGAGGAATTGCGTTGAGTTTCTGTCCATTTAGTTTGATGTTGGCTGTTGGTTTACTGTATATGGCTTTTATTATGTTTAAGTATGTCCCTGTTATCCCAGATCTCTCCAAGACCTTTATCATGAAGGGGTGTTGGATTTTGTCAAAGGCTTTTTCAGCATCTAGTGAGATGATCATGTGATTTTTGTTTTTCAGCTTGTTTATATGGTGGATTACGTTGATGGATTTTCGTATGTTGAACCATCCCTGCATCCCTGGGATGAAACCTACTTGATCATGGTGAATGATTGTTTTGATGTGTTCTTGGATCCGATTTGCCAGTATTTTATTGAGTATTTTTGCATCAGTGTTCATGAGAGATATTGGTCTGAAGTTCTCTTTCTTGGTTGTATCTTTTTGTGGCTTGGGGATCAAGGTTATTGAAGCCTCATAGAAAGAGTTTGGCAAAGACCCTTCTGCTTCTATTGTGTGGAACACTTTGAGAAGAATTGGTATAAGCTGTTCTTTGAATTTGTGGTAGAATTCTGCACTGAGGCCATCTGGACCTGGACTTTTTTTGGTTGGGAGACTTTTGATGACAGCTTCTATTTCCATAGGGGTTATAGGTCTATTTAAATTGCTTATCTGTTCTTGATTTAGTTTTGGCAAATGATAGCTGTCCAGGAAGTCATCCATTTCCTTTAAATTTTCGAATTTTGTGGAGTACAGGTTTTCAAAGTATGACCTAATGATTCTCTGGATTTCCTCAGAGTCTGTTGTTATGTCCCCCTTTTCATTTCTGATTTTGTTAATTTGCGTGTTCACTCTCTGCTGTTTGGTAAGTTTGGACAAAGGTTTGTCTATCTTGTTGATTTTCTCAAAGAACCAACTCTTCGTTGCATTGATTCTTTGTATTGTTTTCCTGGTTTCTACTTTGTTGATTTCAGCCCTCAATTTGATTATTTCCTGGCGTCTACTCCTCCTGGGGGAGTTTGCTTCTTTGTGTTCTAGGGCTTTTAGCTGTGATGTTAATTCTCTGATATAACTGTTCTCCTGTTTCTTCATGTGAGCACTTAGTGCTATGAACTTCCCCCGTAGCACTGCTTTCAAAGTGTCCCATAGGTTTGGGTATGTTGTGTCTTCATTCTCATTGAATTCGAGGAAGTCTTTAATTTCTTTTTTTATTTCCTCTTTGACCCAGGGATGGTGCAGTTGAGCATTATTCAATTTCCATGAGTTTTTAGGTTTTCTGCAGTTTGTGTTGTTGTTGAATTCTAATTTTAAGGCATGGTGGTCTGATAAGATGCATGGAGTTATTCCAATTTTTTTGTAGCTGCTGAGGTTTGATATGTTGCCAAGTATGTGGTCGATTGTTGAGAAGGTTCCATGTGGTGGTGAGAAGAAGGTATATTCTTTTTTATGTGGATGAAATGTTCTATAGATATCTGTTAATCCCAGTTGGGTCATTACTTCTATTAGACCCTTTGCTTCTTTGTTGAGTTTCTGTCTGGTATTCTTGTCTAGTGGTGAGAGTGGTGTGTTGAAATCTCCCACTATAACTGTGTGGGGCTTTAGATGAGATTTAAGTTCTAATAATGTTTCTTTAACGAATGTGGATGCCTTTGTATTGGGGGCATAGATGTTCAGGATAGACACTTCATCTTGGTGGGTTTCACCTGTGATGAGTATGTAATGACCTCCTTTATCTCTTTTGATTGATTTTATTTTAAAGTCTAGTTTGTTAGATATTAGGATTGCTACCCCTGCTTGTTTCTTGGGTCCATTTGATTGAAAAATTTTTTCCCAACCTTTAACTCTCAGGTAATGTCTGTCTTTGAGGGTGAGGTGTGTTTCTTGTATGCAGCAGAAGGAAGGGTTCTGTCTTCGAATCCATTCTGCTAGTCTGTGTCTTTTTATGGGTGAGTTAAGGCCGTTAATATTGAGGGATATTAATGACCATTGATTGCTCATCCTTCTTCGATTTGCGATGGTTGTTGTTGGTGGAATTATGGGTGGAATTTCACCCCTTTGTTCTTTTGGCTATTGGTAGAGAGGGATTCTCTAATGCTTATGTTTTTCTGGTTGTAGTTAGCTTCCTTGGGTTGGAGTTTTCCTTCCAAAATTTTCTGTAGGGCCTGTTTAGTGGACACATATTGGTTGAATCTAGTTTTGTCATGGAATATCTTGTTTTCTCCGTCTATAGTGATTGAGAGCTTTGCCGGGTATAGTACTCTGGGCTGGCACCCATGGTATCTTAGTGTAGGTAGAATATCTATCCAGGACCTTCTGGCTTTCAGAGTTTCCATGGAGAAATCAGGTATAATTCTGATAGGTCTGCCTTTATATGTTACTTGACCTTTTTCCTTAGCTGCTCTTAATATTCTTTCTTTATTCTGTATGTTTGGGGTCTTGATTATTATGTGGCGAGGGATTTTTTTGTGGTCCACTCTATTTGGTGTTCTGTAGGCTTCTTGTACCTTCATTGGCATGTCTTTCTTAAGGTTGGGAAAGTTTTCTTCTATGATTTTGTTGAATATGCCTTCTGCCCCTTTGAGGTGGATTTCTTCTCCTTCTTCTATACCTATTATTCTTAGGTTTGGTCTTTTCATGGTGTCCCATAATTCCTGGATGTTTCGTGTTAAGGATTTGTTGGATTTAAGGTTTTCTTTGGTTGATAAATGCATTTCTCCTAGTGTATCTTCAACACTTGAGATTCTCTCTTCCATCTCTTCTATTCTGTTGGTAATGCTTGTATTGGTAGTGCCTGACTGTTTGTCCAGCTTTTCTATTTTCTGCCTTTCTTCAGATTGTGTTTTTTTAATGTCTCTATTTCAGTTTTCAACCCTTGCAGCATTTGCATTGCTTCTTGCAATTTTCTGTTTATCTGTTCGTCTGTTTGTTGCCTTTTATGAACTTTTTGGTTTGTTCTTTCTTCCGTTTCTTGCATTTTTCGGTTTGCTTTATGTTCCATTTCTTGGATTTTGTGCTTTGTTTCTTCTTCCATTTCCTGACTTTTTTGGTTTGTTTCTTCTTCCATTTTTTTCATTTTTTGCTTTGTTTTTTCTACCATTTCTTGCATTTTTTGTTTTGTTTCTTCTTCCATTTCCTGCCTTTTTTGGTATGTTTCTTCTTCTAATTCTTGCATTTTTTGCTTTGTTTTTTCTTCCATTTCTTGCATTTTTTGCTTCATTTCTTCTTCCATTTCCTGCCTTTTTGGTTTGTTTTTTCTTCCAATTCTTGCATTTTTTGGTTTGTTTTTTCTTCCATTTCTTGCATTTTTTGGTTTGTTTTTTCTTCCATTTCTTTGAGGGATTTTCCAATATCCTCTTTTAGGGCCTCTATCATTTTCATGAAAGTGCTTTTAAGGTCGTTCTCTTCTGCTTCCTTCCCATTGGAATGTTGGAGTCTTGCTGGTGTGGAGTCTCTAGAATCTGGCGGTGTTATATTTGTTTTTCTGTTGCTGACTGTGTTTTTGTGTTGTCTCTTTCCCATCTCTTCTTCTAGTGGGTGCAGAAAGAGCCCCTTACTGGTCTGGGGACCAGAGTTCCCTTTTGGTGGGTGCTAGGAAGTCCAATAATCTGTTGGTTCTCCTATACCTTGTCCAAATGGTGGTCCGTGGGTGGAGAGGAAGAACAGGAATCTGGGGCGCTTAGCCTCCTACCTGGTCCCCAGGACCCTATGCTGGGTCCTGTTGTACCTGATCCGGAACAGCTACTCCCCTGGTCTCCCTGGCTCCTCTAGTTTCCTGGTCTCGTTGGTGGGAGAGAAGATCTGGAGTCTGGGTTGCTTAGCTCCCGCCGGGATTGGGAGCTCTGTGTAGTTCCCAGGCAATCTGCAGGCTCTGGAACACAGGCCGGGAAGCCGGCCTGTTTACCTGATGCTGCCGGAGGGACAGCTACTTCCCTCGGTTTTGTTTTATTTTTAAGTGAACTCAGTAAATAAAATAAGAATCAGAGATTGACTCTAGCACTCATCTGAAACAGAGAGAACAGAATGACCATAAGGCACTAAAGACAACTGCACCTGTGTCTGCATTGGGACATTCTTGTTTATAGGTCAGAGAACTTACATTACTGAAGATATTCAGGACATAACTCCAGTTCAGGAAGGAGTTAGTTTAGATGTCTACAATTGTCGAGTTACACTATTTGCCAGTGTCTGAAATGTGTCCCTTTGGTTCTTCAGCATTAGAGAATCCTGTTGTTTGAATAACTTTCCCATGATTTCTTGGAGAGTTGCTTCTTCTTCTTTATTGCCTTTAGAAACTTAATGAAAATTCAGTGGTAAGACATATTTAGCTATGTTATAAAATTCCAAATCATTCACTTACTTAATTATAACCCTTACTATATTAACCCAGTACTACATGAGGAAATTTGTTTGAGAACTTCTGAAGGAGACAGAATTTCTAATTACCAACACTTGTCAAACCTTGCCTACAGTTGTGATGAAGAAAATGATTTGGCTTAAAAAATTGTTCCAGTGTGCAGACATGACTGCTGATTTTGTACCACTTCTGCCGTCCATGACAGTAGGATCAATGTGCTTCTTCACTTAGATGAAACGTTTTCACCAGTAACATCATTGGGAGTGGCTGAAATGTGAAAATTCCATTCAGATCTCATTAATTTGAAAGGAAGAGGAATGGTTTATTTTCTGTTAGACAAGTTGCAGAATTACAAATTTCACTCTGTGGCATTTTGAGTACCTATCCCTTGGACTTCTGGTGAATAGACAGTGTGTGAATAGTGGTGGGTCACAGTTTGGTTCAACTTGTGGCTTCCAGTTCTCCTCCATTGTCCATGTGATTCAAAAGAAACACGGCAAGGTCATTTAATTATAATTTCCTGAGAACCACTGTGGTGGGCTCCTCAGAAAGTAAACATAAATCTCCCAAATTAAATGTTTAATTCAGGAGGATGAGAAACAAGCCCCCATGAGCTAAGATTTGCACCATGTGCCAACAAGATAGACTGACCATCACTATAGATTCTGTGTGTTTATCTTACCCATGGCCCAGTCAGTGGAAGGTTTCATCCTTGATTTTGATCTCCAAGTTTGGCCTTGAATTAAAATTAAAAAGCAAGGCCAACAAACTCATGAAGACAACATGTTTTCTCTTTTATAATCTCATGCAGATTTATGTGTTCAAAAAATAAATTCTGCTAGGTGGCCCAGATGCAGTCCGACCCCTGGGCCTGATTTACACAAGCCAAAGTCAAGAGAAAAGATGGACGCTTCTGAATAAAACCTTGCTGTTTTTCATTCCTCAATGTGCCAAGAACAAATCCTATCTCAGTTGACTACTGGACTAGTTTTTTCTTTTTGTTATTAAAGTGAACTTGGAAAATAAGATGAGAATCGGAAGATGAGTTGGTGATTATAGAGTTGAAATATGGGAAAATTAATGACCTTAAGTTATAAGAGAACATTGCAGTTGTCTACATTGGCCATTCCACTTTTCAGGTCAAAATCTTCTATCCCAGGAAATTGTAGGAGACAAAGCTATGAATTGTTTCCTATCTGATTTGTTTGCTGTATCTAATAACAATTATCAGTATATATTATTGCCAAAGTCCCTGTGGGACCCAAATGTCTATATACAGATAAGATTGAATCATTTATTGTCTTCCTAACTGAGGAAGTCAACCTAGGGTTCAATTCTGGACTATTAGGGCCTGTCTTAATTTTCAAATACTTCCGTAACAAATTACCATAAGTATAGTGGCGTAAAATAGCCACTTATTACTTCACAATTATGTAGATGTCTGGGTACACTGTGGGTTTTCTGCTTAGAGTTCACAGGGAGGAATGGGATGAAAGTCTCCCAAGGACAGGGTTGTCCTCTGGAAGCTCCTTCCAAGCTCACTGGAATTGTTGACTGGTTTCAGGCCCTTTTTCCTATCAGAGTGTGTTTCAGTTTCCTTGCTGGCAGACATCCAGAAACCAGTCTATGCTGCCAGTGTCTGTTTGGACTGCACCTCGAGCTCTTCCTCCAACAAAGACTGATAAAGTCCCTCTCCAATTCCTAATTCCTCTGATCCCAGTCATTGCAGTGACTGACTTCCTCTTCTGCCTTTATAGGCTCCTGTGACAGGATAATCTCTTTATTTTCAAATTGGATGATTAGTCATCTTAGTGAAACCTGCAAAGTCCCTTGACACTAGCAATACCTAAATCAGTCAGCATTTGACGGAATAGTTAGGAGGTCTTGGAGGGATCTCATGAGCATTTGTCCTGCTCACTTCATCAGTCACACTTTCAAACACCCCTGGAGTGATTTCATCCCTTCCTGTGTTATTTCTTTATCTTGCCATTTCATAGAATAATAATTTCTGTTCCTAATTTATTTACTATTTCCACCATTTTACACAGAAGATTAATGAAAAGTCCATGTATGAGCTGGGCGTAGAGGCAAGAGATTCAAGTTCTAGGACAGCTTTGTCTGACTATATGGCAATCCCTAGGACAGGCTGGGCTACATGAAACCTTATCTCTGAAAACTAAAACAAAAAGAAGAAAGAAGGAAAAAGTTAAGGGGGAGAGAGAGAACTATCATATGCTTTAGCTATTCAACTCTTGGGCAAAAAATCAGAGAACTACATCCCTCCATAGTTATTTGCATATCCATGTTTATTGCTGTTCTGTCTATGATAGCAACAAAATGGAAACAACTTAGATGTCTAGCAATGGTGAATGACCAATAAAACTTTGTGACACATACACAAAGTGGAATCTCATTCATCTGTGAGAAAAAATGAAATCGTAAAAACTGCAGGAAAGTCTATGGACTTGGAAAGTATAATTTTAATTGAGGTGACTCACATGTTCTTCCTCATCTTCAGACTTAAACCTACCATGTATACATATATTCATGCAAACAGCCATGTGTTTATAATGTAAGATACAGACAAGAGACCAAGAGAGGCTGATGAGGATAAGGTCATGAGGAAGGACAGACAACAGGCAAAAGAACACAGGAGTCATGAAAGAGAACATAAAGCCACCTTTTGTTGTTTTAGTTTCAACTCCATCAGTTCTTTTCTGTTTTCTTTAATTTTGTGATAGTAAGCAATCAGAGATATAATCAATAGTGAAAATGTAAAATCCTAAGCAAAGCTCCATTTTTTTCTGAGTGGTCACTGTTTTGTACAGAAGTTCATGAGATTCATGGAGATTAGGACAGGGCAAGGTTTTGGGTTTTTTTGTTGTTGTTGTTGTTTTTGTTTTTTTTTTTACTTTGTATTTTGTGTTCTTTTTTAATTTAAATTAGGAACAAGCTTGTTTTACATGTCAATCCCAGTTCCTTCTCCCTCCCTCCTCCCTTGCCCCCCACCACCCCATATCCCATCCCCTTTCTGCTCCCCAGGAAGGTGAGGCCTTCCATGGTGAATCTTCAAAGTCTGTCATATCATTTGGAGCAGGGCCTAGGACCTACCCTGTGTGTCTAGGCTGAGAGAGTATCCCTCTGTGTGAAATGGGATCCCAAAGTCGATTTGTACACTAGGGATAAATACTGATCAGAGGCCCCATAGATTGTCCAGGCCTCCTAACTGACACCCATGTTCAGGGACTCTCGGATGGTTCAGTTCTGGTTTCCCAGCTATCAGTTTGGGGTTCATGAGCTCCCCCTTGTTCAGGTCAGATGTTTCTGTGGGTTTTTCTAGCCTGGATCTGACCCCTTTGCTCATCACTCCTCCTTCTCTACAAGTGGATTCCAGGAGTTCAGCTCAGTGTTTAGTTGTGGCTGTCTGCTTCTGCTTCCATCAACTAATGGATGAAGGCTGTAGGATGGCATATAAGGTAGTCATCAACCTCATTATTGGGGAAGGGTATTTAAGGTAACCTCTCAAGTAGTGATTAGATTGTTAGTTGGTGTCATCCTTGTAGATCTCTGGACATTTCCCTAGCAGGGCAAGGTTTTGAGTGACCACCTTAACCCAGCTGTGTGATGTTTTTACATGTGCGTTAACTAGACTACATTGATTTTATTGAAAACATATCTTATTAAAATTAATATTATCCAGGTCTTTCCTTTTCGAATGTGACTATGAAAAAGTTTAAAATGATACATGTGACCTGCATTTCTGTTCGACCAGTGGTTCTCATCTTTCTTAATGTTACAACCCTTTAATACAATTCCTCATGTTGTGCTGACCCCAACCACAAAATTACTTCATTGCTGCTTCCTAACTGTAATTTTGCTACTGTTATGAATCATAATATAAATACCTGATATATGGATATCTGATATGCAACCCCCAAAGGGGTTAAGACCTACAAGTTGAGAATCATTATAGTAGACTGTTCTAAAGCACAGTTGTTAGGGCAGCCATGAACAATGAATGGTCCAAGTTCAAGAGCTTATGACCCTAAAGAGCAAAATGACTAGTATGTGGCAAACTTCTTAGTGATGAGATATGACATTGATCTGCCTGTGTTTTCTATCTCTCTGACATCGGGTAAGTCTGGCCAAAGTATTTTCTTTCCATTTTATGTATAGGCTTAAAGGAGGCAAGGTGATGCTCCTATGTCATCGAGTGAGCATACAACATTACTCTTAAGCAATGTGCTCAAGAGTAGACTAGGTGTTCTTAGAGGCTCTAAGGCAAAAAGATGACTATTATGTTCCTTGATCAGTACACCTCTGAATAAACTGCTACATAAGCATTCATGAATTATTACCAACAGTATGAATTAATGGCAACATTAATGTGTCAGCATTCATGCTATCACCATCCTTGACAGTGCTGTGCATAGGAATATTGGGATGTCTGCCTCTCTCTATAATTCCAATCTCAAATTTACTTTTTCTGTTCTTCTTGTTCTTTCTAGTTTTGCCCTTATTCTCTGGCTTCACAATCATGTTTCTAGCCTGTATAGTTTACTGACTGAGAAGTAGACAATACAAAAGCAGGCTTTAGAAATACTGAGAGCACCTCCAGATCTTGCCCAGAAAACAAAACAAAACAAAAACTATCTTTCTGAGTCTGGGAGATTCACTTATTTTTCATATTCCTCTAAACCTGTTTTCTCACTTGTTATATGAGGTTTACACTGTGTGAAAACTTAATGAAATAATAAGGTGCCTGGTTTTCTTTTTTTAATAAGCAAATTCTAATACAAACAGTTGCGGATAAAGAGTAAGTGATGGTCAGCTACTGTCCTTCCTTTGATGATGAGAAAACAACAGAAAGACGAAAGAGCCCAGTAATGTCAGGACATGGGTTGCCCTTGATAAATGGCAATGATTTTACCTGACTTGTAACAAAACCATGCACTGGCACTCAGGGAAGGCAATCAAGGTTCCGTTTTGAATGACCACTGAAGTCACCACTTTGAGCAATACTGTGCTGGTACTGCAGCGTGCATGACATTGCCGATTCCTCTCAAAATGCTTTCTAGAAGATCTCATTGCCTCACTCTTGATTTGCTTACTCCCAATTAGCTTACCAGAAAAGAACAACTCTACCCAGTAAAGCTGAGAAAAGCAAGAAATTTGATTTTAACTGTTACCAAAGTAATTGTTTTGGAGAAACAGACTTACCTGATATTACGCCAAAGGAGGTGGAGACAGGGGCCTTCCTTGAAGATTTAAAAGCACTTGGGACAGTCTGACTTGTTAAATCGCTCCCTGCTGGATAGCTATCTTAACAGGACAGGGAATGCTTGTTTGGAGACTTCATTCAGTGAGAAGCTGCCTCCCAAAGTCTATTAACCTCTGCTTCCTTGAGTGGAAATGAAGAGTGTGTTTCTGTCTTAGAGCCGGAAAGAAATTTCAACATCTTTAAAGTTGTTTAAATAGTGATCTCCATGTTCTAACAGCATCATTAATAATCATCAATCCTAGACAAAGAACTACAAGCAGCTAAGGACTAGGGACAGTTGGGGAAATAGTCTTCTCCAGGGAAGAGCATACCAACTTGTTATCCCAAACCAATGGTCAACCCCAAAAATATACACACAAGTAACATTGTACAGACTGAGCAGGTTACATTTAGGAATATAAATGCATGTACATATGCATGGATGCATGTGAAAACAGTTAATGAACAAAAGAGGTCATGAATTTGAAAGAGCAAGGAAGGGCAGGCATATGGAAGGGTTTGGGGTAGGAAAGGGAAGGGAGAAATTATATTAATCTCAAAAATAAAAAAAATTATAACTCAGAATTTTAAAGGAGTTACCTTGGAAAAAAGAGAAACCAGTAAACTAAGAAGGGATTTCCTTACTCAAATTCTGATTTAGCTTTTTTAATAAAATGGCCTGATCAAGGACACTCTACTCAAATCAGCACAACATAATTGATTTTTCTCTTCATGGAATCATTCCTGCATTGTGAATCCATGAATGCACCAAGTAAATTGGCTCGGTGAGCTGATGACCCTCTAGACTAATAATAGTTCTCAACATTTTTATTGTTGCAACTCTGTAATGCAGTTCCTCATATTGTGGTGACCCACAACCATAAAATTATTTTTGTTGCTGTTTAACAACTTTAATTTTGCTACTGTTATGAATTCTAGTGTAAATATCTGCTATGCAGAATATCTGATATGGGAGCCCTATGAGGATCATTCAACTCCCACACCCCAACAGGGAATGTGATCCACAGGTTGAGAACCATTGTTCTAGACTCTAGTGTCCAGAGGAGAATCCCTTATGGGAATTTGCTGGGAAGTGCTAAGTGCACTGTGCTGACTTTAAGTAGAATGTTCTGGACAGTATGCAGTATGGAAACCCCCACCCGGAAGAGGATAGCCATAGAGGACACCCCCATAGGAAGAGCAGCAAATACCTAGTTGCCAAAATGTTCTTTCTGCTTTAAGTTCATATAGGAAGAGGAGGCTCCACCTCTTCTGTGTCCTCCTTAGAATGGTCTCCAGCACAAGCCAATGCTCGTATTGTTAGATTTTATCTACTCAATCAACTCTAAAAATCTATACTTAACAAAACAAATGGTCTGAGCCCCGTAACATCAGAAAATTTTTTAGAATAATAAATCAAACACCTAGGATAATTCTCACACAACTGACCCTCTAGACACAAACAGAGAACATTCCTGCCTAGTCCCAGGAAATATGTTTCATAAGTGTGGTCTTCTCTGCACCCTCATGTGATGTAAACAGATTGCTTTATCACCCATACAGTCTTCAGTTTCATAGAGTATACGAATTAAGGCCTCACTCTCAGTCTATTCCATAGGAACAATGTGGCACCATTCTCGAATAATAATATATTTATTGAAGAATGAAGAACATTATTTGAATAAGTCATTTCATCTACTTCTGGGTTTTTTAATGAAAAGGTATCCATACTAAATAAAGATGAGTAAACCCTGGATGTGAACCAGCTTTCTCTGACTGCAGAGCACCTTCACCTAACTACTTAGCTCAGACACTGTAAATAGGTGCAAGGAGAGATGGCTATGATAATGTCCGTGGACCCAGGTATGCACCTCAGAGTGATTTTTAACTAAACAGGATCTGCTGACAGAGGATCAGATGTCATTAGATGAAATCAAATGTCCACGGTTCACTCGAAACCCTCTTACATTTTGTGTTCAAGTCAGCAGATTCCTTAATCTTTATACCTGATACTTCACATAGAACTAGCCAGCCACAGTCACTTTCCCTGCCAGTGATGGGCTGGATCCAGCTTCTGCTGGCTTCATATTGGTAACCTAAAGTCAGCTTTGGCAGGGGTATTTACACCACAGAGGTTGTCAAAAGTACATCATGGTCTTTTTGTAATTCCAAAGAGACAGTAATGAGTCACTTGCCGTTTCACAGCGATGGCCTGTGACTCAAAGGCAGGACACACTGTGGATAGTCACACTTACGGAAGTAAAAGTAACACTCCCTCTAAGAACCCCCTGCAAAACCTTGGACAAAGTCACCATGAGAAAGCTCCAAAACTTTGGTGAATCTTGGGTCCCCATTGTTCTGCATTTGAGAGGACCTCTGTACACATGCTCAGAATTCTTATATTACTAAAAAGTTTTAAAATTACTTATTGTTTTGTTACAAAAATGTGTGTTGTTAGTGTAATGTGAGCATAAATGAACTTAATGTTTTAATATAAATATAAATATATATATATATCATAAAATGTGATAGCCAGTGCTACCAAATAGAAACCTATTGCACACCACATATTTTAAATTTTCAGCTAATCACATTTGAAACTAAGAAATAAATGTTAGTTACAGTAATATGTTTTAGCTAACTCAATGATTTAAATTATGAATTAAATATTCAGTCAGTATAAATATTAAGATAGCCTGTATTCCTTTTGTACCAATTTTTCAAAATCTGTATGTAGTTTATAGTTTACTACACATTTCAGCTTATCTGCTAAATTTTTATCAAAAATAATTCATCTTAATTTAGATCATACAATGTGCAACTGGAAAATGATATGCACCTTCCAGTCTTTTCTAAATACATTTAAGTTCTAAATTAAAGCTGTCACTTAAGATAAAATGAAGTGTAAAATTATTTTATTCCCCAGTCACATTATCCATATTTAAAATGCTTGGTAGCCACTTCTGACTAGTGATAACTTAAGCTGGTCAGCTTGGACACAACAACATAAGCTTATTTGTTAAGTAGAAATGAGCTCTACTACGTATAGGCCACTATCCCAGATCCTTCTGTACTTGTATTTCATAGTGTCATAACTAATGTTTCCATCCTGGGATCCCACTGGATTCCAGAGAAAAGAGCCATCTTAACAAAATTACAGCTTTGTTCTGTGTAACTGAGTCTCAGGATCCATACCTAAGAGTGTTCTCATACCATTGTAATGAAAACGAGAAAATCCTTTCACCAATTGACTTCACAACATAGTGAACTACATAGCTCATATTTTGGCAGTGATTAGGGTTAGGGCTAGGGGTTAGGGTTAGGATAAAGGGTTAGGGTTAGGGTTAGATAAACCTCCTGTGTTGCCAGTCATGTAAAGCTAACTGCTGTACATAATACTTGATAGTGATGGGGATAACTAATTATAACACAAGTTCATGTATTTGCTTTAGCACTGAACTATGTTTGCTACCAGTGGTTTAGGGTGTATACCTACTTCATTTTGATTACATTATTGTCTCTTTCACTTATTTTAATCTCCTGGTGCTTCTTCCTCATGACCTAGGCTATATGTGTGTGTGTGTGTGTGTGTGTGTGTGTGTGTGTGTGTTCATGTAATCATGTACCTATGGTATACAGTGGGCTATACACCATCTAGATTAGTCTAAGTAAACTCTACAGTTTTCAAATGGCAAAGGCACCTAACAACATTTTTCTCAGAATATGCCCCCAATGTTGAAGAACAACATTATCATTTTTTTAAAAATACCTGGGGCTGGGAAATGGATTACTGAATACAGCACTTTCCATGTAAGTTTAATGACCTGCATTAGGTCCCCAGAATGCACCTGAGGAAAGAGAGAACTGAATTCACACAAATGTCCTTTGAGATCCAGATATGGGTTGTGGCTTGTATATGTGCACACATGTACACACACACACACACACACACACACACACGAGTAGTATTTTTCTAATTGAAAAAAAAACTCTAAGCTTTTCTTTGCTCACTAATGGTAGGGAAATAAATTGACTTAAATTTACTTCTGACCAGTTTTCCCCACCATAGAAAAGTCCTAACAGGAACTCTGAATGCAAAGTATTCCAATAAATGCTTGGTGCTAATTAGAAGAAGTGATTTGAGGTATCATTTTGGATAAGCCTTTGCATTTTTCTGCACTGAGGTAATTCAATTTTGCAACATTTCATTAGTAAGACACACCGACACTGGGAAGCACATATTTATTAAGTTATCTCCTGAAGTCTTTGCTGTGCAACACATACAGTTCTATTTCTTCGTGTCTTTTAAAATCAGCTCTTTTTTCATTATCAGAAAAGTGAAATTAGCAAAATGAGAGTTTGAGGGGATTCAACTATTTCTGATTAATCCATCTGTCATCATGGTGTTTTCCTGATTTGCTTGACAGGACTCCAGCACCAACTGCATCCTCAATCTTCCCATATATTAATATGCTAGCATCACACTTTAAGGAGGTCATTGTCCAATTTCTTTTACAAAAGTTACAGGTGGTTTAAGGGTGATGGTTCATTTTGCGTGTGGGTAAATTATAAAAAGCTGACACTGCTGATTTCCTTCCATGTCGTTAATCCACATTTTAATATTACTTTCTACAATAATAGGTGCTTTTCACAAAATAGTCTAGCCTAAGTGTTAAATTTACCAAGTACCCATCTCTATGTGATTCTCAAATTCATTGGTGGTTTCCTTCCCTTGTACCTTGAACTTCACACTAGACAACTCTCTCATTTCTGGAACTCTTGTGACTGCATCATTCGCCAAGTAGCCCAAACAATCACGTGGCCTTCTCTTCCCCTCAGCAACTTAGACTTACAGCCCCCTTATTTCTGCCTGTAGCACTGCCTTTCTTTCATGCATTCACTCAGTCATTTATCACAGATGTGTCTGTCCTGTATCTAGTAGCCACCAGTGTATACCTCATTGTTGTTAAAGAAGCCTGAGAAGCAGCTTTATCGCAAGGAGAATTCATTTTTGTCCATGTTATCTGCACCAAAACTGATTTATAGAATTGAAAATTCTGCTTTAGTCCTGTCCTAGTTTGCTAACCCAATTTTGCCTATAAATCTGGGGAATGATCTCTATTTATTAGTCTCGGAATATTAACTAAACACTCTCAGAATTCATCCCTATACCAGATCTTTGGCGTTGAAGTTTGTCTGTACAAATTTACCATAGTTTGTCTCACTTTCTTTAGACATAAAATCTTATCTATCATTTAGTTCAAATCAATAGCTGATTTCTTTTTTTCTACTTTCCATTTTTAGGTATGTTCCATGTTTTCTCAGTTTTAATTATTGTCTAATTCTTATAGTTAAAAACCATGGATTGGATAACTTTTTGCGTTAATCTCTATAATACCTTGTACAATACCAGTAGCCACTAATCATTCCAGAAATACACGCTCACTTTAATTTAAAATAATGTAGCCCATTACCTTCTTTGCTTGGAGTTGGTTATAACATGTTGAGGAGAAATGTCATACCTAGCTTCTATCTCTTTTGTGTCTGTTTACTATCTCATAGCCACAGAATGAAGATCAGTATATCATAAGCCTGGCTGTATAATTTGATAGCCTTCTTTGTTGGGGAGTAGATAGAATACACCAAATGGATTATTCTAGTTTTATACTGGTTCTCCCTGGAAGAAAGAGGAAAGCAGGCAAAATGCCTCAGGTATTGAGAGTGGAAATGGTTTGAGTTCCATTATGAAAGAAAAGAAGCCCATTTTCTCCCTCTTGCTTTGCCAGGAGTCTGTAGCCAAAGAACGAATAAATATCACAAGAAATTTAAATAAAGATTTTTTTCCTTAGGAAAATACTGCAAATCTAAAAATTAAATTTGGTGTATTCCTCTGGAAAAAATGCTTGCCTTTAATAAGTGCCTCTTACAGGGGTACTTTGGATGAACTCTTCTTTCTTGAGGTTAATAGATCATTATAAGTTTGGACATTTTGGCAAAGAAGGCTTGAGGAAAGGGAATCTCTCTTTCTGGTATCTGGCACAGTATGGGTATATTAAATTAAAATTCCAATGGAACTCTGCCCTCCCCCAAGTCCACAGAGACACTTGTAGACGTCAGATAAGACATTTGATCTCAGCTAGAGCTTAGTATAGAAGAGTCCTGTCACCCAGGAGGTGTCACTTCACTTGGAGTTCTGCAAAGCTGACAGGGACAAGTCCTCAAAACCAATAACAAGTTCTCTAGACCTTATCTGCTGAAACATCAATGAAAGAAGAGGAGAGACTAAAGGCATATAAAACTGTTAACTCCTACTGAATGCTTCTTTGACCTGCTGGTCCTGATGTTTAGAGCGTAAGAAGTCCAATCCTTCCATGGTGTGTTCCAAGTGGCAATGATGTGTTCTGATCTCCCCCTGGGGAGAATCACAGCTTTAAATATGACTGTTTCTGAGATGGAAGTGTGAGAATATAATCCTGGCTAATTTTGTTTCGGGGATTCCAGTTACCTTTTTTTAGAGCTATACTTACCTTCTAACAGTATTGTGATACCTCTAGTTCCTTATCTGGGAGAAGTAAACTTCATGTGTATGAAGCACCTTTGAAAATACTGGGTATTAAGGCAGACTGTTATTCTGTGGCAATGCTTCTGGGGTTCAGTCACTAGTACCTCAAAATGAAGAAAGCACAGAAATTTGAGGACTGGAGGTTTGTCTACTAGTTTTCTGATCTAAACCCCACTTGTTTCTGGTACACACCTGGTCTCTTTGGCATGCCTGAAGATCTGTAAAGCAGGAGCAGCACCTTCTAGGAAATGCAAACATTTTATATACTCGCTTTAAACAACCTGGGAGTTGGGAATTCACTATTAAAGTTTACTTATATCAAGAAAGCATATGGCAGAAGTTTCTGTCCTAACCATATGTTCCGAGATGAATGGTTAAATTACTGCTGCTAAAATGTATAGTCTGCTTCCTCAGTGTTTTAGTTAGCATTGCTATTGCTGTGGAGAGACACCATGACCACTGAAACTCTGATAAGGAAAACATTTAATTGGGGTGGCTCACTTACAGTTCAGAGGTTCAGTCCATTATCATCATGATGGAACATAGTGGTATGCAGGCAAACATGGAGAAGTAGCTGAGAGTCCTACATCTTTCGGGCAACAGGAAGTGGTCTGAGTATCACACTGAGTGAAGTTTGAGCAAAGCCCACCCCCACAGTAACACATGTCCTCCAACAAGACCACACCTACTTCAACAACTAATAGTGCCACCTCCTAATAGTGCCACTCCCTTGGGGGCTTTTTCTTTCAAACCACCACGCTCAATGTCTTTCTTTCTTCTTTCTTTCTTTCTTTCTCTCTCTCTGTCTTTCTTTCTTTCTCTCTTTCTTTCCTTCTTTCTTTCTTTCTTCATTCCTTCCTTTCAATCTGTCTTTCCTTCTGTTTCTTTCTTTGTTTTTCTTTCTTCTTGTTAATGAGAGTAAAACAAAATTCCACATGATGACATTTTCAGTCTATTACATACTTTACTTGGTCTAGTCACTTAATACATTTCTGCTAGAGACTCCAAACTAACAGTACATGGCCTGTATCCCTAGAAATAAGGACAGAGGATTAGTGATTCACATTTGCAAACTACATAATGCTTAGTCATCAGCCTGTAGCCTTCCACTGAAAAATGAAAATGTGGGGTCCTAACAACATCCCACTTGCTCAAAATCTTCCTGTTAACTATCACATTGGATCCCACCAAAGATTCCAAAGAGCAATATTTGGCCAGGAGGGTCACTCTCTTGTAGGAAGGTGTGCAAATATATTCAGACACAAGGGAGTACTCAGTTTGCATAGAGATGTGTTTTGTTAAGTAAAAATACTTTGAGAACACAGAGGAAATGTAAAACATTTAGCATTTTATAGCTCTTCAGGATTCCATGGCTGTTACCTCAGAGCCCTACCTATAGACTCATGAAAGCAAACATTCTTGCAGCATGATTAGGGAGGCAAGAATTATTTCAGTATTGTGATGTTTGCACAGCGATAAAAATGAGGTGCAAAGAGACCCTGTAAAAATTGGTGGAGTGGTGACCAGGTGTGCCTTGGTGACTTGTAAACAGGGCAGTTTTATGAAATACTGGGACTAAACTTTAAAGCGGTTGGCATTAGTTGTCAAACGCAGCAATCATTCTAGAAAGATTCCTTTCCAGCCAGTCCAGACTTGTCTCTACAGAATCCTGGACATAAGCACCATAGTTTATTTTTTCCAGAGAAGTGTATTTCATTCAGATAAAGGTGTGTGTTGACAGAACACATTGGTCTCTCCCTCACTCTTTAGACTGAAGGATTGAAGTACAGTCACTCACGAACTTCTAAATGGCTACAAAGACCAGGACCAATTGCTCTTGGTGCACGTATTCCTGAGTGTTTCTGAGCACACCATTATCATAAGATCAAAACCTACCAGACCTCTTTTGAGGTTTGAAAGGTATTTCTCACCTTTCAGCTTCTTTCCAGTTCAACCCCCCTGGGTTGGCTCATCAGTACAGTGTTTTCAGTACAAATTAAGCTCATTTGGTCCTTGAGATACAGGTTTAAGAAACACTAGTAGTATAAAGGATTGCTTTAATCTTTTTCTTTTCTTGTATGGCTTATCTTTCCCAAAACACTGCACTAGACGTTTTTTTTCTAATTCCAGATTAAATTAAAATGAATTCCACCAGTCCTGTTATTGAATCAGTGTATAGGGGCCATTTGCTGCCGAGGCTGTTGGGCAGGACCTGAAAATCTGTACTGTCCATGCTTTTCCCTTAGGCAAGTGCTCAGGGGACATAGGCTTCATTCCAGGTCACTGTGCACCCTCATGACAAGTATGACAGTCTTCTCTGAGATGGTGCAAGATTTGCTAAGATTCCTTCCACATGTCTCCTGTCAGCACACTAATGGCTTCGCCGGGCTTTGAATGTTGTATCATGACCATGGCCTATTGCTGCTTTGCTTGACCTTGTGCCTTTTCTGGTTTGCAGGTCTCACAGGTATGGATCTCTGTCGGGTACTCTTAACCTTGGCACTGGCAGTCTCCAGCGACGCATTTTCTGGAAATGGGGGTGAGTGCCGCTTTCCTTTCCTCACCTGTGGTATTAGGAAACAAAACAGGGCTGTGTTAAATACAAATGAAACTGTCTTAAGTTTTCAGTAGCAGCAAGCAGGAAACCTGTCCTAGCTTTAATGTCGTAAGCCAGGAGGGCTTCTCTGAGAATGTTTAAGGAGGACTATGATATTCAGTTTTGGCATCTGGTGTTTTCACATTGGAAATCAATATTACG
The DNA here is from genome assembly GCF_017639785.1 of Mesocricetus auratus. Taxonomy (NCBI): domain Eukaryota; kingdom Metazoa; phylum Chordata; class Mammalia; order Rodentia; family Cricetidae; genus Mesocricetus; species Mesocricetus auratus. Next base: position 292,329 of record NW_024429198.1, on the reverse strand, counting down.
TAGTGTGCTGGGGAGATTTATTATGAAGACAAGCGAGGTCTCTGGGAAAGATATTAAAATCACACCAAAGCATCATAACCTACTAATCGCTCAGCTCACCTGTGACTAAGCATAGCATAGTCTATTTCCAGAGCTTGGAATGCAGTCCTCTTAGTCATATTCTCTGGGAGGGTCAATTGCAGGTTTCCAATGAGTTTGTCCCTTTGTTCTCTGCATGGTTTCCATTTTTCTGAGTTACAGAGGAGAAGACACCTGAGCTAGGGGACAGGAACACCCAGAAGTTGTGAGCTGCCTTGACTGTCTCAGTATTTTCCCTTCTCTCTTACGTTTTCCTGGTAGTATCAATGTTTTCAGACTTACATGTCATAGCAGAAACAAAGAAGAATAATGAAAGTGGGTGTGGGGGTGTCTCTGGGAAAAAATGTCCTCACTAAGAGATGAAGAACTTTTCAAAGAATGTCTCAAGCCATTGGCGGTTTTCTTTGCCTGAGTTTCACCAGAGGGCAGGAACAATACATTTTTGCCATGCCGGGACACTAGACTCTGTTGTTGCTCTAAGAGTAGTAGCTGACTCCCTTACTCAACACCCAGCTCATGTTGGAAAACACGGTTTAACAGGCGACTTAACGCCTTAAGATATCCTGCTGACCTTGTGACCAAAAATAAACTCACAGTAGGGAGCTGCTGATGGTGTCAAGGGAGCCCGGAAGGGGGAAAGGATAGACTGTGTTATTTTATTTCTTAAGGCAATCCCAAAATATTTATAGAAAAGAAGTCATAATTGTTTGAAATATTTTGGGGTCTCTCTGGTATTATAATGTCAACATTATGCAAGGCAGACGTGGGGAGAATTGAGGGCTCCGCTTCAGCAGCTTTTCCCAGGGCTGCTTTTAGACCCTGGTTCTGAGCCAAAGAATTACAGCGCAGATCATCTGCGGTGCCAAAGTCATGGTGGTTTAATCTCTCCTTTCTTCACTAAGGTGACTTTCAGTCCACAGGGCAAGGCTTGAGGAATTCTAAAGCCTATGAAGTGAAAAAGCACAGCATAAGTATCTTTAAAAAGGTTGGAGACGGCACCCCAGACTAAGACATTAGAGCTCAAATTGTATTTCAAACTAGAGAATTTCCAGGGTCTATTCAAAAGCTTAAATATTTGAACAACCTTCAACTTCATAAGGAGGGGAGGCCACAAAAAAGTTAATGGCTTATTTTAAATGAATTTCATTGTATATATTTATGGTATACAATATTACAAGGTGTGTGTGTGTGTGTGTGTGTGTGTGTGTGTGTGTACATAATTACCCGTTTTCTCTGTGGCAAAAGAAGTTATGTTCTACTTGTATAGCAATAGATAATAATTAAGATAATAATATGTCTTTAACTGCAGTCCTCTTGGTGTTCATTAAATCACTGTACTTCTTCATACTGCATATCTGCCACTTTATACCCAATGAATGAGTCTGCCAACCTTTCCCCTACCCGGATCTGGTAAACACTGTTCTCTGTATATATTTGGCTTTGCTTTTTAAAATTGCACATTAATGCAGTTGTGTTTGTTGTTCTTTCTAGAGCAGACCTACTTTTACTTAGACTGATGTCCTGTAGGTCCACTCATACTGTGGCAAGATTTTCAGTCTTAATCTGTACTGTTTCCTGTCTTGACTATTGTGAATAATGCTGCAGTGAATACAAGAATAAAGTCCCTTATACCAAGTGGGGATTTCAACAGCCAGTTCCGAAAACAGTTTCTTAATTTTCTTTTTAATAATTTGCGTTGGCTTCTTGTTGGCTTGGAGAAAGAACAGTAAAAAAATATTTTATAGTAAATACAAATCATGTATTTTACCAGTCCTTCTATATAGGAAATAATTTAGCGGAGACACATCTTTCTCTTTCTTTTCTTGTTAAGCTAAGCAAAGTAAAATATTTGAGTACTCAAGAAAACTTTCTTAAAATGGCCTGGAGATTAAAAGTAGGGTATATTGATTGCTTAAGAGGACATAGGCAAGCATGTTCAAGCATGCTTATACATACTGGTGTGTGTGTGTGTGTGTGTGTGTGTGTGTGTGTGTGTGTGTGTCTTTATCTTCCACTTACCTAATAGATTCAGCCAAACTTAGCACATGATGCAATATGGGTCATGATCTCAGATGACATTCATGGATCATGTGTTCCTTTTTTTGCCAGGTCTGGATCAAATTATTTTATTTTCAATGTCCTTCTTTCAATATAAGGCAAACTAAAAATAAAGGTGGGGAATTAAATGAAAGCATGGTTTTATAATTCGTTATTTAGTTTAGTTTGATCAGTGCAATATGTGTCACTATTGAGTCAATTATCATGAAGAAATTACCTGTGAAAAAAAAAAGAACTTCCCAGGAGCTAGATTGAAGATGACAGGTCTGTATGGTTAGGGAATGTTGGCTCTTGAATCTTTAAGCAGGGTTTTACTTGTTTGGGCAAATACACAATTAGAAATACCCTGGGTCTGAGAGGATTTTTAATTAAATTTAATTGCCCTGTGGAAAACTTAATAGGAACCAGACATTGGACAGTGCCATCATTGTATTGGTTAAAATGTTGTAATAGTGTGGGGGATTTTGTCTCACTCATCCTTAATATGAAGCTCTATATCGCCTCCTCAGTGCAAGTTATTTACCCTCATGGAGAATTTCTTACTTCATCATTGAGAACAGTCAAAGTTGTCTCATTTTTATAAGGCTTTACCAGGTTTCTCTGTCCATTGGCTGTACCTGAAATATTGCTGGTGAGAGGTGCCCATAAAGGTCTGATGGATATAAGAAGTGCCCCTTATAAATTATGTCATCGATCTTTGTATGTCACTCAGTCAGCACTCCGGCACACCCTTGGGTCCCACAGCAGCCTCAGGTAGAAGTAACCAAATCCCTACTGTGCAGAGAAGCTCAGCCTGACTAGGACACTTTCTGGATATGATCAAAGAACTGTCATTTTCCATGTCTAGCTTTTATAATGAAGACAAATCATCAAGATTCTCTGAACAAAATAGCTCAAAGTAAACTTAGAATCATTAATCTATCAAGTTCAGTGCATAGACATCTCTTTGGCTCTTTCTATTTTCAAAGCTTGAGGTTAGAGCCATGAAGAATAGTAAGTCCTCATGAATTATGAATTATCGTAAGTTTAAAGACAGATAATTATACTGAGAATTGGAGTGTCGGGTTCTGGATATGGCCCTAACCATTCTACATACTAGCAGCATAAAACACAGAAAACAGTACATTCAGTTACCAAGTTATACAATCCTCAGTGCATGAGCAAGGCAAGAAGTAGTTCTATTATATGCACTTAAAAATCAACAAATACCTACTAAGCATTTCCTTTGTAAACAAGAGAGAAGTCATTTGGCAAAGCACACTGTACATGAGCACTGTATATATTTGTTTCTTTTGAAAGTTAAGGTAGTTGATTTCAGTCAAATTACATACAGTCTACAGCTGTCAAAAAGCTTCATGGTCTCAAAAAGGACTTGCCAGACCTTGAAGAAGTAACAATGTAGGGAAAGAAAGAAAATGTATGTTCCAAATCCATCAAATGATAGCCATTCTCAAAGATGTAAGCAGGCCAATCAAACAAAAGTGATAGCCACATAATGGAACATTGGTTATTCATGTTTGATATTTATAGACTGCATATGTACTGTTTAGGTATGTTATAAATAATATATGGAGATTTATATGTATATCTACATATATACAGAAGTATACAATAAATACCTATTAGTAAAACCTGTAAGCAAAGTTCATTATTCACATATTTACATCTCTCCACTCTGGAGAGAGCTATTGTAAATGGTGCTGCATCTTTCAATATCATTTAAGAGAAAAAAAGCTTTACTATAACGATCTGCCATGTTCTAATGGAACCAGAATTCACTAAGTCATGTTCTCTTTATATTTCTGTTTTTTAAGTATATGCAGAATGACACAATGCTTATTTGGAAGAGTCTACTCATCTTATTGTTTAACAGGAAATAATTGCACAGTGGGGGGACTTTATTTTTTAAACAAACTCTACCCCACTACAGTTGAAGCTCCACATGGTCGTTAGAGGGTGCCAAGACATACTGGCTACATTTCAAAGAAGTACTGCAGTCACAGTTGAATTCGATAAACATTAAAGGGTGTCCCTTTAATCATTGTCAAATAAAGAATAATTTAAAGCTTTGGCTTCTCACTAAAGTGAGTGGGAAACCCACAGACCTTTCGAACACTGCTTTCTTGACTGCCATCCAAAGCAAGAAGCATCTCATAATACGTCTAATGTCATGGCCCACGTCCAAGTACATCAACAATCCTGTGTCACCTTGACCTCCTCATATCACAAACTGACGTTGAGACTGGACTTCAGCATCCTGGATCAAGCCAGGTGACTCTAAATAGTGCCAGCAGGAGAAATAAGCAAAGGCATTTGCAAACAATGGCACAAAATAGACTTTCAACATTTTTTATACTTTTTGGATTCCAAGAGGAAATTATAATTTGTGTTCCTGACTTCAAGGAGCCCATAATTCATAGAAGACCAAACAGAGATATAAACATAATTCAGTTGTGAGTCCCCTTGGTTATTACAGAGTTTTCAAATAGATAATACTGTTAAAGTGTCACCTGGGAAATAGTAACAGGAGGAATTTGAAAGGGGTGAGTGTAGAGTAACCAGATTTAAATAGGTCAAAAGACAGATAGGCTAAGTGTGACAGAATGGTATAAAAAATGTATAGATAGAACATGATCAGAGAAATATTAAGGAAATGATAAATCCAGTCCTGTGGGTCAATTAACATGTAGTCTTTTAAGTTTGCTATCTATCGAAAAAAATTTTTGAGAGCTATCAGTAGTCCATCCAGTTCTAAGTTTGCACATATTTAACTAAATATTATCAACAAAGCGTTGGCTCACTTTTAATGTAGTGGAGTCATGAAATGCAGGTCAGCCTTCTGACAGTGAAGTGATAAGGACTATAAGGTAGTACTATTGTACATGGGAACACACTGGGCCTGGGGAGAGGACAGATTTACAAAATGTCCCCACACCACCTTGATTCAGTAACCCAAACCGAGCCTCCATTTATGGGTTGACAGGGAAGAGGCTGCTTTAAGTTAAATGGCTAGAGACCAAGCCATTCTCAGCTATGCAGAACACACTAGCTTGGACCAATTTCAACCAGAGCCCCTAGGAGGGCCCTCAGAGAACCATCTCAGGGTTTTCTAATATATAGTCGGTGTTTTAATTTTCCTCTGCTCCCATCTTACTCCTCCTCCTCTACTGAAATTAATGTGGTTGCTTCCCCAGGGCTGGTTTGAGTTTAAACCTTAAACTCCATGTGATGAAGAACTTTAGGATTATCAAAACCATCAACAAAGGTGCCTTTGTGGCTTGGCTTTGGGTCCTTAGCTGCTTATCCACACTACTACACACTCAGCTGGTCATCAAGCAGTCATCAGCATCCGCAATCCAAGAACAACACATTTTTTCAGAGCAGCAGGCCCTGAAGTTCTATCTTACCTGGTGGTTCATGTCTCAATCATTAGAGAAGTCTTTTAGAAAGCTTTTAAAGAATCTTTTACCACAAATGGGGGTGGGAAGATGTGTACAGGGAGATTGGTAGGTTTTTGTGGACATTTTCTAAATGAAGTTGCATGCCATCTGTGCTTCAAGATGTTGAACTTTAAATAAATAGCTTCAAATGGCTGACACTATCACATTGCATATCTTATGCAATAAAGTGTTATTGATGTGGAAGTTGCTAGGCCTTCAGATATATGAAGAGTGTTCCTCATCCCTGTGTCTCATCCTCTGACATTCTAATGAAAACCATTATTTATTTGTTGGTTGAATAAGTGAATCGGCACAAAAATCCTGACCTGGACTTTCTCCAGGCCTGTCCCACAACTGTCTCTGCTACTTTGAATGGCCAGATATAAGAAGGATACAGGTTGACTGGAATTCCCTTACAGTAGAAAGGGTCTAAAATTAACTGTTTGGTGGTCAAAACTGGGATTTAGGGCTTTTCCCTGAAGCTTGAATGGTTATATTTACTGATTAATATGTCTGATGGCACCAGGACAATAATTTTGCCCCAAACATTAATGTCTCTGAGCATGATGCCCTTCCTATATTCTGCCATCCCCTCTCCAGGTCACTGATCTTTGTACACCAACCATTGGCCAATCTCTTTATTGAATGAACTGGCCACCAAAAACTATCACCCTGATATCACCTTTATCTGTGCCCCACCTACCTGATAAATCTACTCAAATATTGACAGACACAGATGGATAAATAGAAGACCTGCAGGTCCCAAATCAAAGTTTCATTGACCTTTTGGACATTGAACTTGAGATTATGGAAGAACCTGACTGGGGATTCTATAAATACATGAATAAATTTTCTAACCATTTTAGCAGACCTTCCTGATTTTCTAGTAAGAAATATGAAACTATCCAGGTTAAAGTAAATGAGGTATTATAAAAACATTTAACTTCTTGATCTGTAAATGTGAAAATGATATTGCAGCTGTATAGAAAGGGAAAGAATGCTTTGACATCGGGCTTTTGGATAGGGATGTGCTTTGTGTAAATCTTAACATATTGACCTTAGTGAAGTGAGAATTGGTGCTTCACCATGCCAAAGTTTGGAGAAGCTTAGCTTCCCCAAAAAAGAAACAAAAAGAAAATGAACAGGAGCTATAGTTTTTTAAAGCACATGAGGGCTGGACTGTAACTCATGGGGAGAAGACGTACTTAGCATATATAAAGCACTTAGAGGGCAATTGTTTGTTCCAGAAAAGGACCACTGTCACCCATCTATATTTTGGCAAGTGCCATCATTTCTCCACCACCATTCGTTGAGTTGCTGCTCCTTTGGTTTGAGCAAGGAAGAGGGGTGTATCTTTCCTAGCAATAGCTATGATAAAAAGATGTGCTGTAGATGGGACAGGAGTCTAGGGAAGCAAATGATCAACAATCACTTCAGTAGACTCACACTGAGTTTGACAGTCTACCCTGACCAGCTTGTTAGGGGTAGATGCCAAGTGGTCCTCATCCTTCCTAATGCTATGACATTTAATACAGTTCCTCATGTTATGGTGACCCCCCAACCATAAATTATTTTTGTTGGTACTTCACAACTGCAATTTTGTTACTGTTCGGAATCATAGCGTAAGTATCTGTGTTTTCTGATGGTCATAAGAGACTTCTGTGAAAGGGCTGCTCTACCCACCAAAGGGGTTGTGACCTACAGGTTAAGAACCACTAGGTAGAATGATACAAAATACCTGAGGTGCCATGCTCAGATGGCCCTGGACAGGTGGGCAAGCTACTGTGTCATGGGCCCTAGGTTTTCTTTGTTGGCTTGAGTAGCGTCATATTTTTTGTATGTTCACTATGAAGTTCATGTAATTATGGTTACCTAGCTCTGTAGTCAATTAAAATTATCCTTATTTCCAAATTTTCCTGTGCATTTGAATTGTTTCTATTAGGTATACACTAGTATATATTTATATTTTACATCTGTGTTTGGTCTGCATGTTTACTTGGCCTTAGGGTTTGCAGTACCTCTGCTGGAAGCAGAGAACAGTCGCTAGAAACTGGATGCTTATATGTCCTTCCTCTGTTGCCTTAGTAGGTTCATCACTTGATGAAAGCTTTAAAGAAATCATTTCCCTCTTGTGTAGCAGATGGGTAAACTGAGGCAAAGAGAATATAAGAAAGCATTGTAGAGGATAGTATCCTTTTCATTAGACCCATTTGTCATTTTTGTGCACATGGATTTCTCTGGAGCTTTCACTCCCAACACGTAGAACTTGTCTCCTCATCTGCTGCCATCAGGCTACAAGGGCCACTTGCTCCTGAACCTGGAGAGTGGAGAGTGTCACAATTTGTATCCTTGGAGTCACCCTTAACCACCAACAGAGGATTGTCTGCACAGCTCCCAAGGACACTGTGCCAGATAGTCACCTCTTCCCCCTATGTCCCCAAGGGGCAGCATTGGGTATTACACCCTTAAATGCTCTGGTGATCAGTTGTTCTTGAGTGGGAGTGTGAACAGACAGGTGTCTGTGTGTGCATGTGCATGTAGAAGATGTGACATTCCTCCGCATCTGCTCACTGTTTTTGAGGCAGGGTCTATCATTGGGACCTACAGCCTGAACACTAGGCCAGGCTAGTTGGCCAGATAACCCCAGGGATCTACCTGTTTCCTCTGCTATAGCATTGGGATCACAAGTGTGCACTTCTATATCTTTTGAAAAATTATTTCCTTATTTTGAGATTATAATATAATTAAATCATCTCCCTTCCTTTTCCTCCCTCCAAACCATCCCATCTAACCCTTCTCATTCTCTTACAAATTCATGGTCTCTTTTTAATTTTTTAGTGTGAGTACTGGGGTTTGAACTTGGGACCCAAGTTTGCACAGCTGATGCTTCATCATCTGTCTCCTCAGCCCTTAGTACAGTTTTTAACACCTCATTTCCACATTAGTATTTGTCTCAGTACCTTTGGGGGGAACTTAATGTGAAAACTCCGTATGGCTCATAAATGGTATTCAGAAGCAAATCTGATAGAGATCAGTTATAATTATCTCCAGGTAGAAAGAGATGCTAAGCCAGACAAGGTTGGGGTTAAGGGGGGGTGTGCATTATTCACCTCCCAAAGCATTATGGGGTCCCATCCTTGCCTAGGCATAGCTTCTATAAAACTCATTTTGATTTTATACAGTGGATTTCCATATAAGATTTCTCACAAAAAATTATTCAGTTTTTTAAAAGCTGAAAACCAACGGACAAGATCATAGCAGAGGGCTTTTCTTCTTGATCTAACCACTTCTACACCGTGAGGATTGCTATTCTCTGGGGCCCATGACTTGCTGTTAGAGGCTGGCTGTGAAGACCCAAATATGTTACTCCACTACATCTGTTCAGGGAATAATGTTTATAAACAATAAGACGATATTCCATTGTGACAGACATAAAGGATCTCTGGATGATCCTTTATTGGTCTCTACATGATTTCCATTCCATCACCTCAGGCCTACTGCCTCACACTCATGTGTGGCCTGCTTCAAAGCAAAAGATAGGAATAATTTGTTCACATTTTAGCTATGAGTCTTATTTTTACACAGGTGGCATTTAAATTCATTTAGTATTTTCCAATTATCACAGGATTCTTAATCGAGAAAGTTGAACCTCTAAATTTTCTAGGAGAGCTCAAGAAGCTAGACATCCATTTATGGTCAGTAATGAGGAATCAAATCCTGAACTTTTAATTTCCTTGTCTTCTGGTTATTTTATGTATATGTGAGAGCTGGGACACTAAAAATCTAGTCTTTTATGGTACCTTAACTATTTTTGCATCTTTTTAAATTTAAATTAGAAACAAATTGCTTCACATGTCCATCCCAGCTCCCACTCCCTCCCTTTCCCCCTGTCTCCCACCAACCTCCCACCCAATCCCCACTGGACTCTCCAGGGAGGGTGAGGCCCTTCATGGGAGAGCTCCAAAGTCTGTCATATCATCCAGGGCAGGGCCTAGGCCCTCCTCCATGTGTCCAGGCTGAGAGAGTATCTCTCCATGTGGAATGAGCTCCCAAAGTCCATTCAAATGACAGGGATAAATACTGATCAAGTACCCAAGACCCCAAAGCTTGCCGAGGCCTCCTCACTGACTCTCATCTTCAGGGGTCTAAATCAGTCCCATGCTGGCCTCTCAGCCATCACTCTGGGGTCCATGAGTTGCCCCTTGTTCAGGTCAGATGTTTCTGTGGATTTCACCCACCCAGTCATGACCCCTTTGTTCATCACTACTCCCTCTCTGTCACTGAGTTCCAGGAGTTCAGTTAAGTGTTAGCTGTGGGTATCTGCCTCTACTTCCATCAGCCACTGGATGAAGACTCTAGGATGGCATACAAAGTAGTCATCAAAGTCATTATCAGGGAAGGGCATTTAAGGTAGCCTCTCCATTATTGCTTAGATTGCCAGTTGGTATCATCCTTGTAGATCTCTGAAAATCTCATTAGTGCCAGATCTCTCCTCAAACCTATAATGACTTCTTCTATTATGGTATCTCTCATCCTGCTCTCCTCTATTCATCCCCCAACTCAGCCTTCCTGCTCCCCCATGTCCTCCTCTCCCCTTATCTTCTCCCCCTCACTTTTCTCCAGCTCCCTCTCCCCTCCCACCATGCTCCCAGTCTACTCAGGAGATCCTGTCCCATTCTCCCTCTCTGGGTACCATGCATATCTCTCTTAGGGTCCTCCCCCATTTCCCACACTCTCTGGGATTGTAGTCTGGCACTCCCCTGCTTCATGTCTAAAATTCCATATATGAATGAGTACATACCATGTTTGTCTTTTTGTGACTGAGTTTCCTCACTCAGAATGGTTTCTTCTAGTGTCACCCATTTGCCTGCAAATTTCAAGATTCCATTGTTTTTTTCTGCTGAATAGTACTCCATTGTGTAAATGTACCACATTTTCTCTATCTGCTCTTCAGTTGAGGGGCATCTAGGTTGCTTCCAGGTTCTGGCTATTACAAATAATTCTGCAATGAACATAGTTGAACAGAAAACTGTTTTTATAAGAGGTACTAAATCAAAACAATATTTTAGGCAGAAAGTCACAAAACAAATGGTTACCATAGATCCAGAGATCCACATTAGGATTTCATATCCTTGGTAGACATACTGTGATCTTAGTTCAGACAGATTTTCTGGGGTGGTAGATATCCTGTGTATTATAGCATGTTAGCATCACCCATGACTTCTACATACTACATACCAGTAATACTTTCTCATTGGCTCTAACTCCCTAAGTGCCTCCACACATTATTAAGTGTCTCTGGGCAGGTGGGGCATAAAAAAGAATTATCTGAAAACCACTAATCTGGATCCATTGCCTGCATGCTAAACTGACTGTCCCAAGACAGCCATGCTGTATCAACTGAGATGAAACCTATCTGGGCTTTTAAAAGTAAAACAAATATTTATACACACAGTCACAGTGCCTCCATTATCTTCTCCCAGGTTCATTTGTTCTTTTATTTACTTAAGTTTTTTTCCAGGCAGGTGCTAAAAACCCATAAGTTAGCTTTTAAGAGGGCAAAGGTTTCCAGCTAAAAGGGTCACACTGAAAAGTGATATCATGTGAGGTACTCCATAGCATATGTGTGCTTATAATGAACACCAAGTGCTGTGAGTGTCCAGAAAAAAAACACTACTTCTGTTGCAGACAGTAGCAACCCATACAATTAAAGCTGAACAAAGGGACACAGGAATTAGCAACTGATGGCAACTGGTGCTCTTTCATGAGATGCCACAAAGTCCTGCAGTTTTGCCCAGGGTGCTTATGGTGTGTGCTGACAATATAACACACAGCTTCGAGTCAGGGCCTTCCCTAGAGTAGGGCCAAATCGAATGAGCAACTTCACCTTTGGAGTTTTTTAAAAACAGTTGCAAGTTTTCTCTTTTTCACAATACCTGCTCCAGTGATAGCAAGCAATGGGACAAAAATAAAAAGAGAAAAACAATACAAAACAATCTAGCCAGTTTTCCTTATCCATAAAATAAGTATCAGGGACACCAGGACCCATACTAGGTCAAAGAAACACTCTGTTATGAGTATCTTCTTCAAACAGAAGTAATGTTTGTGTTTTGGTTTTGTTTGACCCAAAAACAAACACAGGGAACACCGTGAACTCCTGCTTGCAAACTCCTCATCTGATTCTCTTCATATGGCGGGGAATACTTCAGCCTCAGTCACAAGGAAATTAGGTTGACTGTCACATAAGAGCCAGAATTTCCAGGCTTCATTCCATTGTGCCATACATGAAATAACCCACAACCAGGAAATTCCACATAAAAGCTGGTATGCTGGGTGGGACCTCATTTATATTGACGACTACGGGATTTCTCCCCTAAGGCTCCAGGGAAGCTTAGACTGTTCTGGGCTCCAGAGGCACTCACTGGCTGCACAGAACTGGGGTGGTTAGATTTAGATCATGCTGTGCTAATGGTTATGACTCAAATTTGCTTTAGAAACTCATTATTAAAGCCTGTCACTCATGCCTGTTTATAAGGAATGCAACAACTTAAAACACCAGTTAACAAAACCCCATGAATGTGCAGTCACATCTGAGGACTCCCAACAAGTGCTTCCTGTCATTTGTCCCTCAACAGCCTTCCGATTTAAAGCCTGGACTGACATCTGCAAGCTTTTATTAAAAGAATTGAGAGAGGGTATGAAAACTGCAAAAACCAGCTGTTGAAACTAATATTGATTAATGTGAGATTAAATTTCATCAGTCTTAAGACTATCTTTCTATCAGCAGGGAAATCAGCCTGCCTTATTTAAGGTTACATAGAGCATTTCACATGCTGAGCTGACATATACCTTTGAAATAACCAAGCACTGTGTGTGAAACTGACAGCTCCTTAATGGATATTTTACATATCCAAGTATTCATGGAAATTTTCCACTATTTCAAATTCTCACAGCCTCATATGTGCATCCTTGGGTTCAACCAATCATAGGCCAAAATATCCTCTTGGGAATCAAACCCTTGGATCTGCACATGTTAATCTAGTACCCCATTCTTGATCCATTATGCCTATACTAAGTGTACAGACTTTTCCCTTATAGCTATTATTTCATTTATTTTCTCAAATCTCAAATAGCAGTAGTCACATTGTGCTGGGTAATGTAAGTAATATAAAGCACTGGCTACATGCAAATACCGTACCGCTTTATACAAGGGGCTTGAGCCCGAATGAACCTTGGCATGTGGGCAATCCCAAGACAGGTGCCAAGGGACAATGTACTTATAGTAAAACAAATATATATGCAATGCGTAGCATAAGCCTGGATTAATAGCCTTTGTGCAACAGCTGACTCCAAAACTCGAATCTGTATTGTGAGGTAAATTGGCTTTAGTGTCTCTAACTTGAAAATGACCATTCTTTTCATAAAGATGCCAGGGCTTAATATGTTCAACAAATAACGTTGGGCACTTGCTAACTTCTATAGCGTTCTATGTAATTATAATGACTCAGTGAACAAAACTTCTAAACTAAAACCCTGTTGTCAGGAGCTTCCTTGAGCGACACTTGGAAGGGTGGGAAGTGGACCTACAGATGAAGTAGACCATAGGCAGCAAGAATAATAAATAATTAAATGACCTAGTATAGAAGACTACAGAAAACAGTTCATTGTTTCTTTATCTGATTGTATACAGAAGTTGATCTTGAATATTTCATGTCAATCTCCTGAGGTTTCAATGTTAGAATCTCGTCTAACAGCATAAGAATGAATCTCAAAGGCACAAAGACCAAATCTGGTAGGAAGCTTTAGGGACACGGATGACATCTTTAATAAACGGGGAGTTTATATTCAGAGGAGTCGATGGGTTCTCCAGGGTTCAATGTGGTTGTTGGCAGGGGCAGGACCAAAACACAACCTCTACCTATGTGCATTTTAGCCTTTAACAACAAGATTCAGTGGAATCTATTTGAAGACCTTGAAACATTGCAAAGTAAGAAATACCATCTGCTTGTCTCACCGCAGAGTGACTGTCAAAAGAAAACAGTTGAAGTGTGCTATTCAGGTTGAGACAACACCATTAGGAAATCAGTGTGCTCTCTAGTTAGACAAACTTTGACCTTTGACTCATGAACCCTCACCTTGCACATAACTTGAACATTGCCATCATTCTCTGAGTTCCCTAAGTTATTTGACAATGGGATTAATTCTAAATCCTAGGTTATAACAGAATTGAGACATCACTGAGCATTGGAATGGAGTATAATAAAAAGCCCTGAGTCGTTACTCATGGTCTCACCAGTGTAAGACAGCCTTGCTGGAACTTGCTTTCTTGAGCCATCAGTGGAGTTAAGAATCTTTCTACCCACAGGTTTGCGGTGTGAATTAAAATGTTCAGAGAGGTCATGCCTGGCACAGTACTCTGAAAACTATAAATTGGAAAGCATGGGAGCAACTTTAGTTACCTCTGCCCTTTCTTTCTCTAAAAACAAATTACAAAAGACAAGTTTGACGATTTCTTAAACATGTAGTATGTTCATGAAGTTAGTCTGTTTATACTTGGAAGAGACCTTGGAGTCCTTGTATAGGACCAACTTTGGCTGCTCTTAGAATAAGGTATAATACTTTGAAAATTACTAACCCATGAGCCCCAAATGTACAGATACTGAAAAAGTAGTTAAATGCTCAGGAGTCTGCATGGTGTGAATGTGTGTGTGTGTCTATGTTGTGTATGTGTCTATGCTGTGTGTGTGTCTATGCATGTGTGTGTGCCTATGTGTGCATGTATGTCTGCGCCTGTGTGTGCCTGTGTGTGTGATTGTGTGTGTGCTGTGTGTGTGTCTGTGTCTGCCTGTGTGGTGTGTGTGTGGTGTGTGTTTGTGTCTGCCTCTGTGTGTGTGTGTGTGTGATTATGTGTGTGTGCTGTTTCTGTGTCTGCCTCTGTGAGTGTGATTATGTATGTGTCTGTGTCTGTGTCTGTCTCTGTGTGTTTGCATGTAAAACTCCAAACATCAGAGAAAGGGCTGCTTTGACAATAACCTTTTCCATCCTCTTCCTGATGCTGAGCTCCTTGAGTCACCCAGGGCTTCACTTAGAAATGGAAACCCAGTAGTTAAAGACTTACTTTTCCCATTCAATCAACTTACCCTCTGTCTCCCTTTGCACTTAACCTTGACAGTCCCTGTCATCAAATAACAATGTTAATCCCTTTTGACATCCTCTCCTTTCCACCTGCTGCCCTCTAGTGGAGGTGCTGACAAGTAGCAAAATAGTAATCAACCAAAGTATCTGGCTAGTTCACACAGGTCACCATATGCCCCAACTGGACTTCACTGACTGTAGCTATGCCAGGAATTATTAGGACTGCTTCAAGCTGCTTAGACGCCGTTGGCACACAAGTACTGGCATCCATCCATGAGCTTCTTTCCAGGCTTCAGAAATCTACCTGCAAGATTACCCTGACTTTTTCTCCCTCCTCCTCCTCTTCTTTTTCTAACATTAACCCAAATTCCACTCTCTTGAAAGATAAAATAATTCTTTATCTACCTCCTCAGCATTTGGATTTTGGAGTCAAGGGGGGAAATGAGAAGCTGTGGGGTTTCTTTCCTTCCAGTCACCAAGTAACAAGGTTAAAGGGGCTCACGGGAAATAAGCTCTGTCTGTATGAAGGGCTCTTAGCTGGTTTAATGTTCTTGCATCCTTCCTAGACCTTCTGAGATCCTGGAGTGGTCCTTTCTCATCCTGGAGGCAATGAAATTAAAGGGCCTTAAAAGGTCATGGTATATCACACAGCAAGTGGAAAAGCTAGAGCTTCACTGCAACCCAGCTAGATAAAATCCCTCCTGTATTTCTTTTTTTTTTCTTTTTTTGGTTTTACGAGACAGGGTTTCTCTGTATTGTTTTGGAGGCTGTCGGTCCAGCCCGGCCTCGAACTCACAGAGATCCGCCTGCCTCTGCCTCCCGAGTGCTGGGATTAAAGGCGTGTGCCACCACCGCCTGGCCCTTCTTTATTTCTTTAAGATTTCCATATACTGTTTAATACTTGTTTGGTCTTCCTAGGAATATGGAAACAACCCCACAGAATGGTACTTGCTGTATTTATGATAAAACCATTCAGTTTTCCTGCTAGTTAATGTTTAACAATTATCCGGTCTCTCTACAATCCCCAGTCCTTGATAATACTCCTGGATCCGGAATTGGTTAGTGGGGGAGCTCCGTGGGGGCAAAAACAGTAAAAGCCACACAGCTGATGCAGTTGATCCTAGATTTCACAAGACAGGTGCATGTTCTCCTGCAAGCTTTGGAGAAACTAAATAGTTAATCTGTTATAACCAGCAGAGCCATACTAGAAATACTGATATACATGTGTGTGCGTTTGTCTACCCCTCTCCTACCCCCAGATCATGTGTGATTGCCAACCATCCTGGGCTTACCCTTGTTAGTTTGTGATGGTTTTTTCATATTCTTCTTTTATTAGTTTATTTCGGGTATATTTTTCCTTAGGGCACATAAACAATGTGAGGTTTCTCTGGCTGATTTTTCTTATATTACAGCTATGCAGCATTATTCTTGTTAGTATTCTCTCATACAACCTCTTAGACTTCTTTTTAATTTTATTAGATTCATTGATTTATTTTACAAGTGTTTTGCCTGCACCTCCATGCCTTGTGTCCGTGGAAGTCAGAAGAGTGTCACATCTCCTGGAACTGAAGTTATGGATGGTTGAGCCACAGTATGGTACTGGGAACTGAACTCAGATCCTCTGCAAGAGCAGCAGGCATTCCTAATTGCAGAGTCAACCTCTTCAGCTTTTGACTATAATACAAGGCAGGGGTGGTGGGTGTCTCGGAATGCTACAGCTCTATGGAGCTAGGACAATTTCCTGTGAGATCTCGGTCCACTCTTTGCTCTTGTAAGAAAAGAGTTATATCAATATGCTGGATTCCAGCTTTCTGTCTTCTCGTCACTTCTAAGCATTGTTATCTGTTAAGCAGATACATTTCCAGGAGTTCCGAGTGTAGCTGCTAAGCCAGTTTTAACTTACATGGGTGTCTCTGCAGAGTAGACTCATCCAAAGACTGCAAAGACCATCCCTAGTCCTTACACTGTTTTGTGCGATAGTTAAGGTCCCTACAGAATTAAAATTTGAGAACTGTGACTCAAGCACACTCCAACACTGGTTTGTGTGAGTGGTATTTTTCCTTCTCTCATGGAACCCACCTCAAAGGATTCCTTCAGGCTCATCCTCATTTTCTCTCATTTGGTTTTGTAATTCATAGTCTATCAACAATGCTAAAATGTCATAGCTACAAGGATTCACAATTAAGCCTGTCATTTAAAAAGAAAATAAGCCGGGCCGTGGTGGTGCAGGCCTTTAATCCCAGCACTCGGGAGGCAGAGGCAGGCGGATCTCTGTGAGTTCGAGGCTGGGCTGGACTGACAGCCTCCAAAACAATACAGAGAAACCCTGTCTCATGAAACCAAAAAAAAAAAAAAAAAAAAGACAGACCCTGCTTACTTACATTATCTCTCCTCTCGCTCTTAGCTCTTCGCCGCTCTCTCTCTCTCTCTCTCTCTCTCTCTCTCTCTCTCTCTCTCTCTCTCTCTCTCTCTCTCTCTCTCTCTCTCTGTCTGTCTCTCTCTCTCTCTATCTCTCCTTCATTCTCTCCCCTCGTTTCTCATGTCTGTCTCCCCACTTCGCTCTCCCGCTGCTATAATAAACTATGATTAATGAAAAAAATAAATAAAAAGAAAATAAAATAGTCCCATTAAAAACTGGCCTTGTATTTTATTTTACACGTTTTAATCTGAGCTGGACCTTTCTGGGGGCTGAAAGGAGAGTTCCAAGCAACCTGCATTATTTTATTTTGTTCCATGGCCTTTCATTGTCATCCTATAACAAGACTGAAGATTTTTCTAAAGTGTACAAAGAATAGCCATACACCCTTTGCTGCAGTTTTTAGCCTGTTACTGTTTTCAGTTTCTTTGCTTTTAAATCAGCATTATAAGAGACAGCACAATTTCCCAGGTTTTCATCCCTTTGAAGTTTCAAGATGCCAAAGAATGAGTATATCTTTATGTTTCAAATGAAATTGTAAATAAATACACTAAAGAGAAGAAAGGTGGTGGAAGCTCATAAGTCTGGGAGAAACATTATCTAATGTACTAATGTCAATGCTAATTGGGCTTGAATAGAAAGGATACTACTCTAGTGATTTCATACCTGCTGTTAGGCAAGAACTTACCTTTGAACAACAGTTGTCTTCATCAGTTTAGAGGTATGAAAACATAACGAAAAGCAACACACAAAAGTAGAGTTATTCTTCAGAACAACAGTCTGTTTGGAATATCTTTCCAGACTCTCTACTCTTCACCCCTCCTCACCAGGGCCCCACTGACCTCAAAGATCTCCTCTTGCCAGGCTATAAAGGACATCTGAACCAGAGGGCTGGGACTCCAGCCAAAGCTGGTAAAGGTGAAGAATGCATGACTATAAAAAGCCCAAACATGTGGCACTGGATATAGCAGATAATGTTTTTATTTTTTAGTTTTTTGGAGAAATGATTTATAAATAGTATGGAAAAGTTCAACAGTCAAAATATTGAATTGCCAGATACTTTAAATCATTCATTTCTATCACTGGGACCAAGGATCATTTACACCAAAAGGAGTGTAGGCCTGAATATAATTGCATGTACCTTTTCTTAAGTTATCCATGTTTGTTAGTGTTTTTTTTAACAAAGTTGCCTTTGTTTGAAATACAATAAACTGACTATGTATCTATATTTTAGAGGGAACAAAAAGAAAAAGTGTAAGACAATTCATTTATAAGATTTATACATTCTGGAGGCTATCCAAGTCGAGATGGTGTAGAAATTGGAATGTCTTATTGAAAAGGTTTCCTTATCTCAACCAAACGCCTTTTGCTGAACAGTGAGAGGATGGGCTAAAGACTAGGAAGGAAAGAAGGAAGGAAGGAAGGGAGGGAGGGAGGGAGGAAGGAAGGAAGGAAGGAAGGAAGGAAGGAAGGAAGGAAGAAAGGAAGGAGAAAAGGAATAAAGGAAAAAGGTAACTTTGTAGGTTTCTGCTGTGATTTTGTTTCGCCTGTCCCTTGTCAAAGCCAGAAGGGATCACATTTCTGGTCCAGGACTCCCAAGACTAAAGGACCAGGGAAAGACATACAGAGTCATAATCTTTGAACTTAGTGCTCTAAACTTCTCTGTCTTCCTTGCTGGAACTATGTACAAACACAGCCATTTAGCTTTTGTGTAGTCCCCAAAGCTTTGCTCCTTCTGCTTTATTATGAGAATGAACTTCCGGGATATCTTTCCATTGCACTTTGTATATTTTTTCTTAAGAAATTGAGATATGACTTACTCTTACAAATCCTTTCCTTGGCACAGAGTTCACAAACTAACAAAAGAATGTGAGATGCTTGCACAAATTGGACCACACGCTTTCCCCTAAGTCTGAACCCTAAGGTTGTGTCTTCTCCCCACCAAGTCTCCATTCACTTCATAGAATTTTTTTCTCCTTGCCAGGCATCTGTGTCTCTCAGAGAGGACAGAGTCTAGAAAACTAAGATCTTAGTACTAAAATTGTTAAAATGGGGTCATTTGCTTTCTTCTTTGAAGCATGTTTTCAAAATGAAAATAATGCCTTGAATGAGATCACATGGAAGCTGATTCGGCAGGCAGCAGGGGAGCTTCTCTTCTGTGAGAGCATTTGCCAGCTGTGGGCCAGCCAGTGGTGGGTGGCTATAAGAAGTGCCTGTGGTTTTGTAGCAGAACTTTGAATTTAGACTTAGGATTTGACATTTTCTCCCAACTAAATTATGTTTTGTTCATTGATCAAATACAAGAAACTGGAAATTTTCTGCACATTTTCATGAGAGAGTTAACATATCATGTCTCTTATTTCATACCAAAATCTTTAGAAAAAAATTTCGGAACATTTTGCAACCTACTATGAAGGGCTATGACCAAGAGTCTCCTGGGTTCTGTTATCAATTTCTTGGTCATTTTTTCAACCATCGATGAATTCATTTAATTTTATGATTATGCAGGCCACCATAATATTCTTGTTCATAGCATATCACAAGATATGCTTCACTGAAATTGAGAAGCATTACATGTCAATGATTTCCTAAATGATCATCCAATAATCCATCCATGAAAGAAGAGGAAGGGCATTTCCTGTAAGTAAGGATTTGTTCTCAGCAGAGCCATGTGGGTGCCCAGTGACCTGCTGCTTCCTTCTCAGGCACACAGGAACAATCTAATAATTTGTTGTAAAAGTGTTGCTCAGAATTCAGGTCAAAGGCATAGGTTTCAGAGCTGACTTTTTCTATCAATTCTAACATTGACTTATCTCCTTCCTTCTTTTCTCCAAAAGTGAGCAGAAATCACCGATTTATCAGTCTGTTGATATTTTCAGTGTCTGGGACAAAACCCATGAGGTCTTGAATAGTTGAACACATCGTTAGCTTTGAAAACGAGTTCCAGCAGTCACTTATCTTGACTTACTATTCTGCATTATCCTCACATTGTGTTCGGTTAAAAAAAAAAAAAAAAGGTCTTTGAAGAGTTTCAATTCCAGGGCTGGGGAGATGGCTCAGTGGTTAGAAGTACACACTGTTCTAAGGGAGCCAGATTCAATATCTACAGCGATGTCAGGTGTCTGTAACTGTAGTCTGTAACTCCAGTTCTGGGAGATCTGGCCTTCAATGGCACCCAAACTCGCATAGTGCACATAAACCTACATAGGCGCACCTAAAAATGCATAACTAAATCTGTAAAAAAACAACACTTTCTCTTTGTTAGCCCTTTCTATCCTGTGTAAAATAATCTTGTTTTTATAGAACTTTAGAGTTTTATGAAAAGAGACAAAGCTTCTCTCAGCTGATAGTTTGACCTCTTAAACAGAAAGTCTCTGCATAATAGATGATGTCCAATTTCTTTTTGCAATAATCTATAAAGCATATGTGGGAGTAGAGAGAGGGAGACTTCACTAGAAACTTGGTCTTTATCTTCCAGTATACTCTGAATTTTTAGAAGGTCATTTGTATAAGATATAGCGTGAGGTACCACCCATATGTAGGATTTAAGATAGAAGCAAAACAAATTCTTGGGTTATTCTTGGGATAAATAGCAAGGCTTAAAATTGCAATCTGGATCTAACAGACAAGCAAGATCCAGTGAAACCAAGGAATTACCTTCCAGTGGAGAAGGGTGATAATGAGAGGCAGAGGCAGAGAGGGCCAGATGGAGGCGAAAACACTTGGCGAATGACTCTGGGGCCAAGTCAAGAGGAGGTAATTGGGAAGTTGGAGAACAGAAAGGCAACACTAATGATATGATTCCCCTGGGCACAGATGTTACTTGGGAACATGCTGCCGCCTGGCTGGCATCATCTTAGCTTCATTAAAGAGGAGGTTGAAGAGGGACATTGGAAAGGTGAGAATAAACGAGAAACACTCAGTACCCCCACTTTCATCTGGGCCGGTGCCATGTGGATCTACTATTCTGAACACATGCCAAGTTCTTAGGGTAAAAACTACAGACAAGTTTTACTTGCAAGTGTGAGCTTTCAAAATAATGAAAACCTATTCCAGAACAGTCTATCTGCAACCATTTAGAAGCCTAGGACTGGGTAGAGAGGAAGGAGAGGAGTTTCTGTGGTGAAAAGTATTTAAAAATTGGTACTTTCTATCTCGCTACTAGAGATTCTTTTTAAGTTTCTCCCTTCCAGTGGGCATTCTTGTGGCATGGAGAAGGGTGCCATGGGAGCAGCATAATGAAGATACAAATTAAGATGCTGGAAACATCACTTGGTATTCAAGAGCTACTGTCTCCCCAAAACTGAACATAGATTTTTGTCACATATTCATCACTGCAAATGCAGAATGAGAAATAGAGTTCTATTACAATCAATTATTCCAGCACTTTGGTATTTAAATTCTTCTGTGACAAGTGTGAACATAGGCCAACATAACTGTGACATTAAGCAGTGTTACCTATAGCAATAGATTCATACATAGACACATATTTATTGGTGTTCTAGCAGATGACTCATAGCAGGGCTGCAGGTCTAGAAGCAGGATGATGACGCCTCATCTTCATTCCCTATTGGATTTCTTAATCCAGCTCTGTGTGTTACAGAGCTGGGGTTGACCTTCCTGATATGAGCCTAGCAACTTGTCTTTCAGTTCTGCCCAGGAAAATTCAAGCAGGCAAGAATGCTCCATGGGCCACCCACCTCACCGTCTCTACAAGGCAGTGTTGTGAGGAAGCATTCCACATCAGGCAAATGTGCATTTCTGAAACCAAAATGAAAAACACTTGAGTCCAATCGTCTACCCTTAGCTCTAGCTGATGGAAAAGAATGCAGGGAACTCTGGGAGTTTAAGTGGCTTTGGCAGGAGAGAAAACAGCTGTAACATTGTCAAGGGTTGTCTGTGGGAGCTAGACCAGCTGCCGACAGCATCAAGAATGCCCAGAAATGGGGAAGGCACTTTGAGCCCTTGGTCAAAGCAGCTGGGTTCAGGAAGTGAACTCTTGACATCCAGCTTTCATGGACCTTGTTCTGCCATTCTTCAGATCGATTATCTCTTTTAGAAGCAAAGGCTAAGATGTTTAAATTTTGAACTGTTCCACTTTTGCTAAAACGGAGATGTGTCTACATAGATGCAACCAGAAAGGGTTAGGGATAAAGAAAGGAGCTTGGAAATCGTGGCAAAGAATGTTCTAGTAAACCTTAGATCTGCTTCAGGGCAAGTTGTGCAGTGGAGAAGGTTGTTTTCTGAACCAAAGGCTCTTTGAAGCTCCTTATCCCATCTCCATGCCTTGTGCCTATCCATCCAATTCAGCATCTCTCCTACTATTCCCTTTGAGCTTCCTCACCAGACCCTCTCTTCCTAAAAATAGTTCCACACCTTGTCTGTTAATTCTTAACTGTTGACTGGAAAGAGTCAGATGGCCTAGTTTATTCTGAGGTATGATGACCCGGGAATTCTGAATGTGATAGATAATTCTCTCAAATGTGAGCACATTTTAAGTATGCTCCATCCAAATAAATGTATCTCTAATGGTAAAATTTATTTTCTCCATTAATGAGAGCCCCTTTCCTAGGCTCCTTGGGTCTCTCTCTCTCTCTCTCTCTCTCTCTCTCTCTCTCTCTCTCTCTCTCTCTCTCTCTCTCTCTCTCTCTCCATTCCCTCCCACACATGTGTACTAGGAAAGCCTAGTAACAGGGCTAGAAGAAACTTCTTAATCTAGTTATAAAAGGGTGGTAGCTGTCCCTGAAGAGTAACAATAAAAGGGAAATGATTTCTATGCATCTCTGTGGAAGGCTAAGCCATTACCCAGTGGAAATCCTAGCTTCCACCCTCAAGATTTTATCATAAATTAGTGGTTTAGAAGCAATCAATGATAGGGACATCATTCTTATAAAATGCTAATTAATTATGCAAGCATTATTTGTTGTTACCAAATAATAGATATTGTGAAGTTATTCATGATAACACTGGACTTCGGTTTTCCATATGATTTCCCTGCACTACCATCTTTTGGCTGTAAGTAGCCGTGTCAAAGTGCCATACCTCATGTTTATATAACATCTGATAAACGGTTTTATGTAACATAGACAATTAATAAACACTTACTTAAGAGGTAATTTCAGGCTTTGTTTTATTTGAATTTCTATGTTTTTCTTTAGGCTACTAAGTATGAAACCAAGGGAAGTTGTCCCTCTCAAGTACTTGTGTAAAAATGCTAGTGTTAGACTCTGTTTTTTCTCATAAACAAATTCAGTCAACTGCTTTGGTAAGCATTTACACGGCCCACCTGTAAGGAAGTCCTGGGTTGAGCCCTGAGCAGCATCAGAAGAATGAAGCATGAATACAGCTATTCTGCTCTGTTGTAACTGGATCTGAAATCTCAGATCCATAGAATTACCTTCTCGTAGAAGGGCCTCAAAACAAGTGGCTGGATAGTAGATATTTCCAAAGGCAGTGCCCTGGAATGTAGATCCTGGGATAGGAATGCATAGTAAAACCAAAGGGACTACACACATTTCTCATTTATAGTAGAATTCCCTTGGCTAGAAATGGAGTCTTTGGATACTTAATCCAAATGCTGCTTGCTTCCTTTTGAAGTTGAATAGGGCACTAAAACTATTCTTGAAGCCCTGAAATGGCAAGGGGTCCTCCTAATTGAGTGTTCAGCTGCCAACCTCTAAAGCAGTTTTGAAGTTGAAAGATGAAAAGGGAATAGGCTGATAAACTTAGCTTAGAATGAGGGGCAATATATAAAGTCTACCCACCCACACAGCCATCACATTGTATTTGATCCCTCATAAGCTTATGAAAGGAATCTCTCCAGTACCCAATCTACTTGCTTATATTTGATTTGGAAACTCTTACTACTGGAATTTTCCTGTATAACTCACCTCTCATAAATGGTGGTGGGGGGTGTGCGTGTGTGTGCATGTGTGTGCGTGTGTGTGTGTGTGTGTGTGTGTGAACTGTACACTTACCCAAGCATATGTACGTAGAGACCAGAGGTTGACATGACATCGGGGCTAAGTGTCTTACTCTCTTGTTCTCCACATTGCTTTTGAGACAGGGTCTCTCACTGAACTCACAATATCAGCTAGGCTGGCTGGCCACTGACCTCCTACAACCCACTCACCTCTGACCACCAGTACTGGGATTACAGGCATGCACCTCCATAATAGCTTTTATGTGGCGCTGGTACCTGAACTTAGTTAGATCTTCATGCTTCCTGAGCAAACATTTTACCCACTGAGTCATCTCCCAGCTCTTAAACAGCTCCTTATGAAATTTGCCAACATTTTGTCAGTGCTGTGCTCATAAAAACACCTCATGTCTAAGAATATTTTGTCACTTCCACCTTCTTCAGTCCTAGGCCATAAGTTCTTAAACTTTGTAAATGGAACCCTCTTAGCAGCATTCAAATCTCCTTCTGACACTTTTACTTCCTTGGGTATTAGATAATACTGAGACATGGCATGGATCTTGACTCCCAGTCACTTCGTTCTCAGTGATGAGATGATTCCCAAATTAGTTGATAGAGTTGTTGGTTTGGGAAACACAATTTAAACTTGAATAATCCTCCACTTTCTCCTCTCTTTTTGATGTGCTTCATATGCTTTCTTTCTTCTGTCTTTTTTCCTCTTTCTTTTAGCCACATTTGGAAGTAATGTTAACATCATTATACCAATGTAGTGTTTAAAGCCAGATTTCATCTCTTAGCGATGTCTTGGTGCCAACTGTGGGTTATCTGTAATTGCTTTGGTAATAAAGACCCCGAGCACTGTGACTTTCAGAGCTTTGTCTATACTCACAATCTGTGTACAAAGTGGTCCCCAGAGGTTTTTTTTTTGTCTCAAGGCCCCTTTATTTATGCCTTAATAATTGTCAAAGATAAAAACAAAAACCTCATTTGCATTGACTTTAGTTATTACAACTTATTGTTTTATATGTTCTGGCAAAAGATGTTAAAATAGTATTCCATTAGCTGTGAGAAGGATGACATCACTGCATACCATGAAGCATCTGAAAACTGCATAGTACTCTTAGGAAAGAAAAATAAAGAGAAAAATTATGATTAATGTTATAATAATAATAGTTTCATTTTGTGGACTTGCTGGAATAAAACATTCATGACTCAATTCTTAACATCTAGAATCCAAGACCTAAAGTAAACACTAATGGGAGATGCTAAATTCTCACTTGAGTGTTCCCAGGGAGAGTGAGATAGAGGAAAAAAAAGAGAGACAGACAGACAAAGAAACTGGGATGTGCTCATTAACCACTTGGTTTTCCTTAGCCTGTTGTTAACAAGTCTAGAGAATTGTTACTATGGATTCACCTTTTTAGTGAGGCAGCTCTATACAATGTGTCACCACAGTCTTAGCAGTGATTTGGAGACCACAGCTCCCTTTGTAATGAATCCACTGAAGCAGTGCCAAATGCTGTAGTAAATACCACTTTTTAGACTTTGGAATGTTCTTGTCTTATGATAGCTGCAAATCTCATACCTGTTCTTTCTAGTCTGCTTTGGAAAGAGGATATAAGAGCTGGAAATCCAGTTTATATCTTCTTATTGGATTGGGTGGGCCCAGTGGCCAGGTTTTTATTTGCAGTTTCTCTTGGTGTTGTCTTCTTTCTTGGGTGTTGTTTATCCTTTCCTCTGATTTATGGCTCATTAGGTATGTTTCTTAATGAGTTTTTTTATTTGTTTGTTACTCTCCAATAAGAATGAATGAATAAGTGAGAAGGAGATGGGATCCAGTTGAGAAGTTTTGCTGGAGTATCTGGCCTGGTACCAGCAGAGTAGAGTGCTGTATAATGTTTCACTAATGAAACAGATCTTAAGTGGAGATTAGGAGAGGAAGTGAGTTGATGGAGGCATGGGGGTTTCTTTATATGAAAGACTGGCTGCAAGGCAGGCACAGTTGTAGAATGAGTGAGTGATGTACTAAGCACAGTAAGGAGATCTGCCTGACTGCAATACCAGGGAAGGCTGCCTTATTATATTTTTGTTTGATTGAAGAGACAACTAGGATATGAGCTCTAGAAAGAAGGAGTAGCATTTCCCTATTGAGGAAGGATTCTCACTTTCACTTATAAATCAGACGGGAGAAAATGGAAAGTTTAGAGGCTAGTTAGGAGGCTGTTCTGGTGGTCTGCATGGAAGCAAGTGAAAGGAGGAAAATCAATGGGGTTTTAGATCATTTGAGTTTGTCTGAATTTCCTACAGCAGTTGTCTATTGACTGCTCACCAGGTCTGCATTAGCCATCATTGTGCCTGATATTTCCATTTAGCATCTGTGATTGTACACCAGACTCTCTTCTTGGTATGATAAAGAGACTGGGGTCCATAGTTCAAGTTGAACAGAACTGATTGACTGGAACATTGAGCTAGACTGCTCCCATAGTCCTTTGCAGGAATCCAGCTCCTTTTAGTGGATGCCAACCTGTAGAAGGATGAATCTTGAACAAATTAGTCCTTAAGTCCTGACTGTCTATTATCACTTAAAAAGCATCACCTATGCAAAACACAGCACTCTAATTGAAACCAGTTCCATTTTGGCCTGTAAGGCCTATGAGTTTGACTGTGGCATCACCTAGGAAGAAACAGGATGGGTTTGAGTGGCTGAACAAACTCTGGGAGCAAGGGGCAGACTGTTCACTCAAGGCTGGTCTATTAGGACTGTTACAGTGGTGTGTCACTCAATGCCTAACTACTATTGTGGGTCGCTTGTACCATTTGCTGGTTTCCATAGTATTCCCACCTTGCTAACATGATAGAAACTAAAGGTTGGATGTGGCCCACCACCATATGGTATTTGTAGCAGGTAGATATCATAGACAAAAATAATTTCAAGAGCATAGATAAAAATTAAATGGAGTAAAAAGATTGTGGGGTGATTGACTTTTAAGTATCATTTGGCTTTTTAATATACTTTAATTTTGTTTATATAATGTAGTTTTGAATGAAGGCTTTGTTTAATAAGTAGCTAAGAAAATTACTAATGGTTTTTGGTCCTGACACCAGGTTTCAGGAAATACTGTCTTGCAGCACTAGTACTACTACCAAATCTTTCCAAATGGCCAGCAAAATCTGTCACCCTGAGAGAATTATGAATTGGCCTCCTTAGCTTTCTTAGATTCAGATTCTAGTACACTTGGGTATAAGCCAGCATCACTTCCTGGTACTCAAAGGCACAACTTCCTGCACTTTCGAGGAGCCTGGGAAGCATTGAGGGTAAAATGTCTTTGTCAGAATACAGCTAGAGACTTACCTGCTAAAGCCCAGTACTCAATGAAAAGTCTAGTGGCAGTTTTACCACAGAATCTACCACCCATGCACGATTTCCCAAGGAACTTTCTAGACAACATGGAATTTTATCTTGGAAGGATTCAAGTATAAGATAGTTAAGATGAAGAAAAAGTGGGATGATCATAATTCAGAAGTGAGTCAAAGAAAAGTCCCAAGAAGAAAAATAAATGTTCCTAAATTAGATCTGTAAAGGTGTCTAGAAATGAAATTGAGTCTTTAGTGATGTCTAGAATCTACCGGTCCAGCAGCTATGATGGGCTGAGCTGTGAGAGGGTAACATTCCTGGCAAAGGAGGCAAGCAAGACAAAGGGTAGGAAAGTGAAAGAGCACAAAGTATTTAGACGTTGTCCAGTGACTTCCTGGATACCTTTGTGCTAGGCAGACAGAAATCAGAAATAAAGAGAGTCAGGTTTGCTGTGCAAGGGAAATACCCAGGAATCTACAAAGATGACCTCAGGTAAGACTCCTAACAATAGCAGATATGTAGCCTGAACTGTGATCAGGCAATCTCCTGTGACCAGGAAAGAGTTCCAGTTGAGAGACTGGGATACCACCCCAGAAACATAAACTTTGACCTACAGTCTGTCCTGTCTATGGAATGTGCTGGGGTAAGGATAGCACAGAGATTGTGGGAGTGGCCAGTTAATGACTGGTCCAACCTGAGACCCATGCCATGAGAATGAGCCCACCTCTGACATTGCCTGGAGTGCCAAGGACCATAGGCTGGATGGCCCAAAAATCTAGGGTAGAACCAAAAACCACTGGAGAAAAAGAATGCCAACACAATGATGCCTAACAATATTCTGCTATACTCATAGAGTGGTGCCTAGCCCAATTGTCATCAGGGAAGATTCTTCCAGCAACTGATGGAAGCAGATGCAGAGACCCACAGCCAAATAGTAGGTGGCGCTCAGGAAATCTTTCTGAAGAGAGGGAAGGAAGACGGAGGGGCCAGAGGAATGAAGAGCATCATAAGAAAACCCACAGAATCAACTAACCTGGGCTCTTAGGGGCTCACAGAGACTGAATCAACAACCAGGTGCCAATATGGGATTGACGTAGGCCCTCTACATATATGTGACAGTTATGGAGCTTGGTCTACTTTTGGGACTCCTAAGAGTGGGAGCAGGGGCTTCCACTAACACTTTGGCTGGCTTTGCGAACCTATTCCTCACACTGGGTTGCCTTATCCAGCTTTAATGCCTTAAAGGGAGGTGCTTAGTCCTACTGCAACTTGATATGTCAAGGTCTTTTTTTTTCATATCCATGGGAAGCCCTTCCCCTTTTTGAACAGAAATCGAAGAGGATTGGATTGAGGGTGTAGAGAGGGGACACAGGGGAAGGGAATGGGAGGAGAGGAGGGAGGGGAAACTTCAGACAGGATGTAAAACAAACAAACAAATAAAATTCCATTCCTTGGAATAGGAAAAAAAAGAGAGAGAGAGAGTCAGGTTTGTCAGGGCATTTTATGTCATTCTAGGAGATTTTTCAGCCGTAAAAAGTCCTCATGCTAAAGAGAGTTTTCATATTTGAGAAAAACAGGAAAATATCCCCAGAGCCTACTCCCGTATGGGATTATAAGTGAAGTTCCTGTGTATATACAATGAAGCTGATATTGCTTAAGGTTGTCTGTTGGTTCAACATAGTTACCTTTCAGGACTTGTCTGTGGCCTGTTCTTAAAGGGTATGATCTTAAAGGGTATGTTCTTAAAGACAGTGAGGTCATTAACCTATCAAAGAAAACTACAAAGAAGAGGGTGCAATCAAATTGGGTCTTCATGATGACCATCACCAAGCAGTAGTCTTATATCACAAGTTAGTCTCCTCCTTTCTGAATGGAAAATTAGAAAAGTACTATCTATGCCTTTAATCAAGAGAATTAAACTGTGATTATTGAAAGAAATGTCACTGCTCAGGTTAAAAGGTAGTTTGATTGATACACACACACACACACACACACACACACATATATATATACATATATATATATATCAGACCCTGAAATGTCCTGAAGTTTACCAGACTATTTTTTTCATATGGTTCTAGATTTTCTTTCTTATCATTAAGAAAGCTGTGTATACAGGTTGGTATATTTGAAAAGATAAGTATTTCTTTCAAAAAATAACCAGCTACTTGAGAAGATCTTAACCAGAAAACAATTTTAAGTGGATGTGTCAATGGAATTTATAAATGAATGAAAAAAAGACAAATATCTGCAGAGGGCACTTCTCATGAGAATGCTGCTTCATTTAAAACTCAAATTATAGAGGATTGTTTCAAAGCCCTGTGAGAAGAAAAAACCCTATCAAGTGCAGCTCCTGAGCTTGTTCCCATAGCCACCATGAAGGGCAGTGGTCAAAGCTATTTTGTAAGAGATAAACAGCTTTAGTGCAGCCTTGGTCTGTAAGTCAGAGTCCTTGGAAGAAATGACTCATTGAGACAGGTTAAGCTGGGCTCCTTGACTGAAGACTCATCTCAGGCCTGGTAACTTGTCTGTCAGGCTGAAATTGGAAAAGTCAGCCAGCTTCCAAATGTTCTACTGGAATTGGCCCCCAGGACCTGTGGACCAGAGAGAGCTTATCACTGAGGTCATAAATACATGCTCCTGAGCCAAATCCAGCACACAGGTGTGTTTTGTTTGGCTCATTTTTAACGACATTGAATTAGGTATTGCTTAAAATTTGAAGTATTAACAATAAAACAACCTTCTTGTTTCTGCTTTTTCTTTGACTAATTGGACAAATTTGGGCCTGGATTCTTTTAAAAGTTGACTAGAGCTAAGTAGCTCCACCCCTTTTAAGGGAGGGAAGTGTTTTGGTCTTTTCCACATCCCTTTCCCTGGATACTGGGGCTTCAATAGACTAAGGACATATTTAAATGTTTATTGGAAAGTCTTTTACAAGCACTTCCCTCGGCACCAGGATAGTCCTAGAGCTTGATGCCATAAGGCTAGACTCTAGACTTTCAGTTGCAAGCTTGTGGAAAGGTTCAGAACGTCCCAGGGGAAGGCCTAGGAAGACAGTTTGGACAATGGGGCACTCAGACTTGGGCTGTTAACTTTCTTATAGACTAACAAGGAAGTACTATTGAAGGATAAGAGAAAATTGTCTCAGGTGGGGTATTTCAAGAAATTGGCATCTGAGGCCAACAGGGGACTGATCCAGACTCCATGAATGTAGTCTCAGTGAGGAGGTCACAGAAATCACTGGGGCTTTGGGTAGTAGATCAGTGTTTACCATGGTTTATGAGTGATCTTTGGGAGCCCATTCCAAGTAGAGGGATGCTCTCTCAGCCTAGACACATGGGGAAGGGCCTAGGTCCTGCCCTGGATGAAATGACAGGCTTTAGAGATTCCCCAAAGAGGGCCTCATCCTCCCTGGGTAATGATGTGGAGATTGGGTGGGGGAATGTGAGGCTGGTGGAGGGACAAAGGAGGAGGGGTGGGAGAGGGAGCTAGGATTGACATGTGAAGCATTCATGTTTCTAATTTAAATAAAACATTACAAAAAAAAAAGAAATTGGCATCTGAGATGGAAATTAGCATGTGTTTATTAGTATCTTTGGGATTAGTACCAGTAGAAGATAAGTTGAACAACTGAGAGCAAACCTTAGCTGTGTCCATAAAGTACTCTGGAGCAATGAAATCCCCTTATAATGTTTCTCCTAGGTCCAAGATGGAGATTCATTTTGTTCAACTGCTTGGCTTATTGAATGTAGGGAGAATCTTGCCATTGAGAGTGGTAGTCATTTACCACTGAAACAATTCCTCAAAAGCATGAGAAATTGAAGACTATGCCTATAGTACCTCCAATACCAATGAGCCTTCTTTTAGAGGTTCTAGACAGCACATTAGAGTGGCCACATGGCCAGCAGCTGTACTACAGACAGTATATTAATATCAAAACAAACCCAAAATGTAGAACTTCCTTTTGTGCCACCAACCCCAAATAATGGCATAGAGACTTCTTAGTAGCTACGAAAGCTTGGCCTGTGGCTTAAGTTTATCTCAACTAGCTCTTATAACTTAAACTAACCCATATATATTAATCTATGTTCTGTTATGTGGTATTACCTCTCTTTCATCTTGTGCCTCCTTGTTCCTCTCCATGTCTCCTGGCATCTTCCCTCTCTACTCCCAGAGTCCTCTCTGTATTATACCTCCTGCCTAGCTATTGGTAATTTAGCTCTTCATTAAACCAATCAGAAGGTACCCTGGCAAAGTCACATCTTCACAGTGTACGAAAAGATTGTTCCACAATACCAGAAGCATTGGCATGACTCTATCCTTCAGCGTAGCCTAAGCTATGCTCAAACTCTTTTAACTTTGTCTTAACAAAGAAAACTCCAGTCCAAAAGACAGCAGATGATGCTGCATCAGACTCCATCCAGGCATCCCTGATTTGTTGTTTTAAAAGCACTGTCTTTGTCCTCACTCAGTATTTTCTCCTGTTGCCATTCTGTGCCCATACCTTGACATCTATCCTTACCAGGTCTACTAACCTCAAAAAGGATTCTATTTTAAGAAAGACTAGACTCTTCCTCTCTACAAAACCTATAGTTCTACTGAGTTTACCTCACAATGAATAATGACATGTCTTGAATCATGGCTTATGTAATTGTTAGTGTAACATTACTTTTATATATTTATTTAACTTTTAATTTATTTATGATCTCATGGTAGTTTTTAAATATTACTCCATAGTTTTAGAGATAATGGCTCCAAAAGGACTTTAAGGACCTTGACTACATTAATAGATATATTTTCTAAGTGGTTATCAAGTACTTGTCTCAAATAAGAAACTAAATTCAAAACACAGCATAAACTTATTGTTTTTCCAAAGTCTCATTAAATCATCGATGCAAATGGAATTTTCTTACTACTTCTCTGTCCTCTCATCCTTGACAAGATTAACATCATTAATTGCTAAAGTTGACTCTGGTTTATTGCGATTTACTGTCAGATTAAGGAGGATAGTTCAGTTGTCCATAGGTGTCAAACACTAAATGTCCTGTTATTATTTCCACATCACTGCTCCTTCTATTCCATACCCCCCATTCAGTCTTACTCATTTCATAAACACTTACTGAGACTTACTATGTGACAGTCGTTGTAAGATTCAGAGCCAAATTTCTTTTTCTCTAGCCCAAGCATTTCAAATATATAAAAAGATAGAAGAAATGAGACCAATTTAAGAATATAAAAATAAATCTGGCAGGAATAACAACTTAAACAATTTCTCCTATAATTTATTTAGTGAACTATATTTTCTTTAGTTTACATTTTTAAGCAGGGTCTCATTATGTAGCCCTGGCTGTCCTGAAACTAATGCATAAATCAGGCTGCCTTAAATTCACAAAGATTGCCTATCTCTGCCATTAAGTGCTAGAGTTAAAGGCATGTGCTACTAAGCCTATCTGTATTTTCTTAATTATTTTTATTATATATAATTTGTATAATATATATGACGTATACATGAGGCTTATAGTTAATAGAGTCAAACAAATTACTATCTCCTTAGTCACCTTCCAGTAAGGAAAATCTCTTAGCAAATTTCCAGTATGAAAGAGTAAACTATATTATTGATTCATTGTGTGTGTGTGTGTGTGTGTGTGTGTGTGTGTGTGTACATGAGCACACATGTGCTCTCATACCATGGTGCACACGTTGAGGTCAGGGGGAAATTCGCAGGCATCATTCTCTCCTTACACTATATCACTACTGGATTTAGTCTCTTACCCTGACTTCTGAACTTCTCTGCTGATTTGTTTTAAAGTCATTATTATCTGTTTCAGATCCTTCATTTCTGCTTAGTAATTTTTTTATATTTTTGTCTTTGTTAAAATCACATTTTGTCCATATTCCTCTCTCTTGACCTTGGAAGCATTTTGTGGCATTTACTGTAAATTCTCTGTTGGATAAATTACTCATCATTTCACTAAAGTCAGTTTCCATCCTTGATGACTCTCTGTTGGAGTTTTGACATAAAGATAAAACAGTGTCTCTCTCAAACGTGTCAGACTGGCTGTGCCGTTAGTGAACCTCACTGATAAACCTAGACAGAAATTCTAGATACCACTCAGACTTATTTCATTCATTCAAATCAACATTTTAACCCGCATCAGTCCCCCAAGGTAAAGAAGATAAATGTTTCTCCATTGGAAAGCAACTGGAATAGAAAGGGTGGTATCTACACAGTCCACTTCATTCTCTCATCAGAAATAAGTCACAGCTGGAGTCCCCGCCCCCCCCCCCCCACATCCTTCACTAAGCCAGGAAGAGGCTGTATGGCAGATGTCCCTGCTTTCTTTCACACCACGCCCTTTATAACTCCTTTTGTCACTCCCAGGGGCCTCTGAATGGTGCAATCTACCAGCTCTCAGGGACAAGTGGGTTTACTGAAAGCTTGACTCTCTCTTTGAAGCCAGCTAGGGGGAAGGAACTATGGAACATGGCCACATGCCTGTTCAGTCTCTCACAAATGCCTTCTCTGTCAGCTCCCAGACACAGGCTGATGACGAGCCTGACCCATGGGCAACATCTGGCAAAGTTGCACTTTTAGGTGTGCAGTCAATTGCCTTTCCATTGAAAAAGTAAGAGCTGTGTTTTCCGCCTACTTTCCCTGGATTGAGCAGGCAGAAGAGCTGCTGATATATTCTTGTAACTACTTAAAACCAGCTGCTTGTTCTCTGTGCTCCTGGGGCAGTCATGAATACCAAACTCCAATGGTTCCCAGACCTGGGCTATTTAGAAACCAGTCCCTTAAGGGGGTGGGAGGGCTGGAAGAGTTTGGTATTTAAAGAACAGGCAAATTCCATCCAAGGGGAATCTGGAAAATTGGCTGTATTACTGAAGTGAACTGGAAAATCGGGGCTATCTTCCAAATTTTAAGGTACCATGCCCAGGGTGGCATTTTTTGCTAAGGGCTGAGAAAGATACAGTTACCAAAATACTTTAACTGTTCTTATTATAAGAGAACATAGTCTCTTATAATATACAAAAAAAATTAAAATATAGGCATATAAAATAATATCAAAATAACAAGACAACAGAGTCAGTTGTTAATATTGTGGGAGAATATAAATGAGGATAGGACTTCAAACACTAAAAAAGATCCCTAGAGACAGTAATGTTTAGGGAAAGTGCATGAAAAAGAGGATGCTGAATCTGGGCATGGAAACCATGACTTTAGTTTCAAATGATAAAAAGCAGAGGGTCATCCCAGTAATAATAACAGCACTGGGAACAGCATGCACGAGTGAGAAAAGAGCAGAAGCCTCCCGAGAATTCCGAGTGTTGAGAGCCTACACCTACATGTCTGTCGAAGACTCCCTATCAAAGTGAGAGTGGCAGTTATCTTCATTACTTTATGGTTAGGTTTATTAACTTCCTTAATCATACTTTGCGATTATTTATGCTGCCTCCAAGCAACCTACAAGAACCACAAGAGTTAGAACTCCAGTGTGAACTTGGAAATCTGTGTCTTATGACAGTGGGACGTGTGTAAATCTCTTCATCTTGAGCCCCGATTT
This sequence comes from Mesocricetus auratus, assembly GCF_017639785.1. Lineage (NCBI taxonomy): Eukaryota > Metazoa > Chordata > Mammalia > Rodentia > Cricetidae > Mesocricetus > Mesocricetus auratus. The sequence continues at coordinate 257,363 of NW_024429198.1, read as the reverse complement.
TCTCACCGATCTGATTGCTATTGTAGCATCAAATTGTACTAGTGAATATGAAAATCCTATCTTAATTATAAGAATACAAATTCAGTATGTTCTTATGCTCTCCACTCAGCCATATTTATGTAAGTTATCTTAGAACAAAAGAGATTGTGGAACTCACTTTATATCATGGATTTAGACTTATTTCCTGATAAAAGAGAATATGGAATGTGTTTTTATATCATGTATTTAAACTTGTTTACTAATAAAAAGATAACTGTTCATCAGTGCTTTTTACATTGTAAACAGCTGTTGGGTTTCCATGAAATTTGTTTAGCAAGCTCCATCTAATAGCTTTTTTAATGTAATTTCTAGAGCAGAGGCATAAACTATCACCTATATTATAGAAGATTATGCCACTTGGGAAGATAAACATTTTGCTACTAACAGAGACACAAATGAGGTGTTCGTTGGTCAAAGTTTAAAGTGTACTTTATTGTGGATTGATGTTTAAAAAAATCGAAAGCCACTGGTTGTTGATGTAGTATCCAGAGTGAATCGCTAAGTCCTCATTTTCTGAACCCTTGGGTTTAACCAAAAATTATACATTTCAGAGAGAAGTTGTAAATAAAGTGAGGTTATGATGAAATGAGTCATGGTACCATGTGCTCTGCATTTTCTCCCTAATGTCTGTGCTGAAATTCTGCTTTCACTTCTACTTCCAAAGTAGAGAATGGGTCCAGTCAGCATGATGCAATCATTAATACCCGAGTACAGGAAGCAAATGGTTACTTTACTTCCATCAAATCCTTCACATGTTTAACACATGACTCTGCTTGTGTAGGGAGCCATCAAAGCAACGGGAGACTTTTATTTCACTATTCTTTCTCTAAAACTTAGTAGAACACTTTATGAATAGCTGCATTTAAGATAGCCTTACCATTTGAGTGGTAGGCATTTCAGAAGTGTGAAGACATCAATATTTGACAATAGTATAAAATAGCATTCAGATGGTGTTTGAATCAAATGAATCACATTATAGATTCCAGGGATAAAAGCTATCTTAAGCACGTCTATTCATGAAGCATCTTTGTGTCTTTGAGCAAGAACATCCCAGTGAAAGTCCCCTGATGTTTTAATGCCTCATACAGGCAGATTCTAAGACAAGGGACAAACAAAGATGTTGTTCTCAAGGTCTAAAACTTGAGCAGTGTATTATCATCCTATGCTTCATTTCCTTACAGCTTTTAAATTGCTTGGTTTTGAATACTACTGATTAGCATTATAGAATAACACAATTCTATTTTTCAGTCTGAGTCTAGGAAGAAAAAGATGGCATTTTTGTGCAAGAGGAGGCCAATAATAGTCTCCTGTTGTTTCTGTTGCTTCATATGAATTTTGAGAAAGAAGATTTTAAAAATTAGATAGTGGTCTTCAATCTTGTCTGTCTTCTGTTGCTATAATAATATCGCAGAGAAATTAATCTATAAAGAGAAGACGTTTATGCTCAAAATTCTGGAGGCAGAGATTCCCAAAGTAGGCATCTCTGTCTGATGGGGGTCTTGGCATAACAAAGGCTTCACAAGGACGAGCTCACCAACAGAAGAATTCAGGTGTGTGTGGACACCTGACAAAAAGGCTAACTAGAGAAGCAAAATGAAATTTGTGAATAAAGATGGCTGAAATGCATATAAAGCAAATGTAATGGTAATGTGTTCAAGAGGACAATGAAAAGTAAAAGAAAAGGCCCTGGGTGACGAGGCCAGCCATGTTGTTCCACCCTCAGACCTCCCTCCCCACCAACTGGCATGGAGTTAGCCTAGGTGTGAACCCCTCCTTGAGACCCTCTTTTCACTTCACAGCTTGTCAGCCTTTTTGCCCAATGCATGTACTCCACTCTTAGAAGAAAAAACAAAGCTAAGTGGCTCATAAAGTCATAATACAGTGATTTCCGCTCTGTTCTTGACTAATAGAAATCATTTTGTTTACTCAAGATGTTGTGATCCTAGGAATGTCGGTTTTGGTGCTAGCTTGGTTGTTCTGAGATGTGGACCTGCAGAATATATACTGGAGTATTAGATATATGGCAGATTTATTAGGAGAAAAGCCTAAGAGGGAAACGGGGGCGGGCAGCAAGGGGGAGCTAAAGGAGAGAGGACTGCAAACTCAATCCCTGTGGAGTAGAAAAGAAAAAGGGGATGAAACAGGAAAGAAGAAAGGAACCCTAAAGAAAGGAAACAGTAAGGGAAGGGAGTCATAGCAGAGGTCTGCTAAGAAAACTTCAGCAAACTTGACAGTCTTCAAATCAAAGTCACTTGATAGAAGAATGTCCAGTCTCCTGGGAACAGTTTTGTCTTGGTATCTATCATATAAGTCACTGGATGAATGGATTTTAGAGGGTGGAAGCTATTTTTTGGCCACAGGAGACCTGAGAGATACATTTCTTGGCCACTGAGATATGAGAAATTGTTTGGGGCAATGGACTTGCCAGTAACATTTGGAGATGTCCTAATGGCATCATTTATGTGGCACCTAGTGTGCAATTTGCTCTTGTGAAGTTTTTCAGTGCTTTTGGCCCTTGCCTTTAGATATGGTGCACCTCTTGTTCAGGACAATAGAGCCATTGGTATATGAATGTATACAGTTGGAATGTGGAAAAAAATGAAGGTCTTAGCATAGGTTGACAGTAGTAGCAACAGTCCATAAATTCTGTCAGTCCATATTAAAATAACTTTTCGGGCATGCAGAGAGACGAGAGACCATGGCTTATCTGATTCTGTTAAGGTGGGATGACTGAAAGCCATCAAAGAAGATGTCATGTTTGACTTCCAGAGAACCCGGAACACATACACACAGAAGTAGTTTCTGTGATAAACAGTAAAGAAAGTCCTCTTAGACCTATTGCAAAGTAGTTTGAGGGCAAAAGCTTCAAGTATGGACTTTCCACGGTGTTATGGTTCACAGAAATTTAAAAAAAAGAATAAAAGCTAATCAATTTAACTCTCCAGAAAGGTGAGCTGTACCATTGATTTGATCTAGAGTTGTAGCCATTTTATCTCTCAGAAATTCTGTCAGTAAGCATGTTGGGAAATCCAATTGTTTTACATAAAAATAATTTTAATAATTAATATGTAATTTTTCAGATATGGGAGATTAATTTTGGAAAGTCTAAAACTTTTTATGTGTGTGTTTGTGTGTGTGTTTGTGTGGTGTGTGTGTGTGTGGTGTGTGTGTGTGTGTTTATATGTGTGCATGTTCAGTTGTGTGCAGGTGTGCATGAATGTGGAGATCAGAAGACAAGCTCAGGTAATTTTCCTCAGTGCCAACCACCATGTGGGTTGTGTGTGGTGTGTGTGGTGTGTGCGGTGTGGTGCGTGTGTTTGTGTGTGTATGAAAAAGAGGGGGGTGTCTCACTGTTCTGGAACACATGGAGTACGCTATGTTGGCTGGAGAGCAGAGACCAGGAATCTTCATGTCTCTGCCCCTCCAGCACAGAAATTAAAAAGCACGCCACCATACCCAGGCTTTTATGTAAGAACTAGGAGTAAAATCAGATTCTAATGCCTGCAAAGCAAACACTTTTAATGACTGAGATATCCCCCATTATTTTTATTTTTTATTTTATAATTTAGTAATTGTATAAGACTGTTGGTTATTCAATCTAATTGCTGTTCAATTGAATGACTATTTAGAAAACCCTTGGTTTTTCTTGGGTTAACTTAGAATTCTATTCCTTCCAGAGTAACAACTTTGCTTTTCAGAAGAGACCAGGCACCATCTGCCTGCACGGTTCTGTCCCTCACACACAGTGTTGCTTGCCATGGCCCTTGCTCAGACTCTGTCAACCTACTGAGCATGCAATGCAGGCCCTTGGCCTTTCCCCACTGTCTAGATAAGTTTAAGATTAGACCTGTAAGTTAAGCTTCCTTTACTCTCAAAATCATGTTCTTTCTATGGTGAAATTATACTCTTTTGCAACTTTTTCTAATAGAACTGTTTCAATGAATGATATTAGTTATCACTGTCCCCTGTTGGCATTTCTCTTCTCTAGCACCTACCCATCCACCTCCAGAGACTCTGCAAGTGTAGCTTTCCCAGACTTCTTCAGCATTCAAGCAATCCTATCCTTGATCTAGGCAGGACTATTGGGCAATGTTGTGGAAAGATCATAGTGTACTTGGCTCCTTCTGACTCACCCTGGCTGCTATGTCACAATGCATGAGTTTCTGTATGTCTTCATTAAGCTGCACTCCACTTGAGAATAAAAAGCATGGGATCTCACATTGCTTAATCTATGTTTGATATACTGCACACAAGATTCATGTGATCAACATCTTTTTTAAAAATGGGGCACACTATTTAGTATTGGAAACTATCTGGTGTTCTCGACCCTGAAAACATGCATATAAGTAACATTATATGTATTGAACATGTTGCATTTATATATGTAAGAATATATATGCATATATATATATACAATGTGTGTGTGTGTGTGTGTGTGTGGCAACAATTAAAGGAAAAGAAGCCATGAATTTGAATGGGAGCGAGGGATTTACATGGAGAGGTTGCAGAGAAGAAATGGAAGTGTGGAAATGATGCAATTATATTAAAATCTCAAAAATATTAATCAGAAAAAGACCATCTTTCTATTATATTTATGAGGCACCTGAGATCAGCTTTCTTTGACTATGTTTTCTCAACTTATTCTAGTGATGCCAGAAGATATGATAATAAAATACTTTAAGCTGAAAAAAATTAGTGCATCAAGCATTTTCTTAAGAGAACACAATACCAGGCAACATTTTGAAAAGCCACATAATTTGGAGCAGACTGTTTCAGAAGCAGGAAAAGGAAACACTTGTGAATTATTGGAGGACTTTGACTGACATCTTGAAGACACAAACGAGCCTTAAAATTTGATTCTTAAAAGTAGTCAAAAGTAGGACTGAACTAACAAATGCCATAAAATGTGGAAATGATGTGCAATGTTAACACACTCTGTCTTTCTTCTTCAATTAATCTCATGGGGTTGGGGGTTGGGGCACTGAGAAAGAACTAGAACACTTGTAATTGACAAATCCCAATTTTTGACCTACTACAGTTAAGGGTGGTAAGTAAATTGACATTACAAGGAGTAAAGTGTTAACCCAAGTGCAAATTTCATTAGCGAAATTGAATTTTCACACATCTATTAACTTCTGAAAACTACTTGTAACCAGGTTCCGAATGTCTGGAATAAATAGTTCACAACAGCATTTGGGATCAGAACCAAATGCTGGTCTCTTATTCCTCAAATTACAGCTTAGCTATCCCATCTCAGAAAGTCCCTCCACACATGTGCTAGTAAAATTAACTGCATAAATTTAGAAGCAGAAAACAATTACACTTTGTTCCCAACAGAAGTAAATTAAACCTTTTTCCTATTGCAAGTCTGTTGTGGACAGAACGTTCATGAATCCTACAGGACCCTTTTACTATTGACTAGGAGGTGGATTTTGTTTTGTTTTTGTAAAATACGAGGACTATAAAAATACAAGGATCCAGCCTCAATTTGAAGACTGGAAAAGGTGCTTGTCAGACTTTATGGTACCTATGAACCATGGCGGGGGGAGCGTCTGATTCTGAGGTCTAAGGTGCTGTCTAAGATTCTTGGTCTCCAACAAGTCTCCAGGTGGTACTGATGCTGCAAGCCTTACACCACACCATTTCAAGCAACAAGCTCACAAGACAAGAAGACCTTGTGTGTGTGTGTGTGTGTGTGTGTGTGTGTGTGTGTGTGTGAGAGAGAGAGAGAGAGAGAGAGAGAGAGAGATACAGACAGACAGACAGACAGAAAGACAGACAGACAGACAATCAGAGAGAGAGAGATTGATATTCTATTCTAGGTTATATTTCCAAGTAAATAGTGATTAAATTACTGTCTTTCAACAAATTTTTGTCAATTAGTATAAATGAAACGTGAAAACTAGCCACATAGCATGAGGCAGGAGATTTTCTTAATGTTTTAATTTGTGTTTTGTTCGTGACAAGTCTTTTTATTCTTTTGCATATCTAGAACAGGGTTTTCCATCCCTGGGTTTATTTTCGAACAATAGGAGAGAACCCTTCATCTTTGGGAGTTAAGGAGAGTTGGTGTCATAGAAGATAAAAGAAAAATGATGTGACAGACTTTGATGATCCTCCATGGAAGGCCCACCTTCCTGGAGGATGAAAAGGATCCTATACTGTCTGAAGAATTTTGTAGAGAAAAAATTGGAGAGGAGACAGTTGTAACAAGCATTCTTCCAGCCAGCCTGGTCCCAGACCTGCATCAACCCCAAATAACACAGAGACTCTATTAGTTACAATGCTGTTGGACAATGTCCAAGGATTCTCATTGGCTAATTCTGTCTTAAGATATGATCTTATCTTACCAAGGATGCCAGCCTCGTGCATCCTCTCTTCCTGGGATCACATGGACTCTCTACTCTTGACTACATTTCCCAGAACCTTCCTTGACTCCTAGTCCCTCCCACCTATCTTGCTTCCCTGTTGGTCAACAGTGCTTTATTTATCAACCAATAAGACAAACATATACAGAAGGACTTCCCCATCAGACAGTTCTTTCTAAAAACACTGAGTAATGAACTCAAACTTAATCTAGCAGAGTGGTGTTACTTGACTCCATAGCAGAGTCATGGTAGGGTGTGGTGGTTTGAATATTAATTGGCCCCTATAAACTCATAGGGAGAGACACTATTAAGAGGTATGGCTTTGTTGGAGGAAGTGTGTCACTGTAGAGGCGCGTTTGAGATCTTATATATGTTCAAGCCTTGCCCGGTGTCTCAGTTTATTTCCTGTTGCCTATTGCCGTAAGCTCCTTCTCCACTCTCAGCTCCTTCTCCAGCACCATGACTGCCTGTATGCCACCATGTCACACCATGACTGTAGTAAATGAAACCTCTGAAACTGTAAGCTAGCCCCAATTGAATGTTTTCCTTGATAAGAGTTGCTGTGGTCATGATGCCTCTTCACAGCAATAGAAATCCTAACTATGACAGCAGGATAAAAATGGCACTTTAGAAAAGCTAATACAGAAAAGGCATCAGCCCTTCCAGGCCCCAACCTCCAGCAACCCCAGCTTCAGGAAAGGCATCAGCCCTTCCAGGCCCCAACTTCCAGTGACCCCAGCTTCAGGTGAGCTTGGGTCTCCTTGGGGCCACTCCCCATCCCCCGCCCAACACCTATCCCCTGAATCTCCCGGGCCCCCTCCCCCCTCCTGGCATCCAGAAGACCCACCCACACAGGAAAGGCATCAGCCCTTCCAGGCCCAAACCTCCAATGACCCCAGCTCCAGCTTCAGCTTCAGTGTCAGCATCCCTAGCTTCAGCTTCAGGAAAGAAGGAGACCAGTGGAGATGGAAAGAGCCCACCTGCACACACTGGAAGAAAAGATGGGAAGAAGACAGAATAAGAGCTCACTCAGCAATAGAAAGACCAACATGACTCCAGCAGAATCTAGAGACCCAACGCCAGCAAGACCTGAAAAGCACTACATAGAGGAAGCAGAGGAGACAGACCTTAAAATTTATTTTATGAAGATGATAGAGACCCTCAAAGAAGAAACGAGGAAATAAATCCCTTAAAGAAATAGAAGAAAAAAAAACAAAAAAAATCCATGAAACGGGGAAAATTTCAAGAAATAAATCTCTCAAAGAATCTAAAGAGTACCAAGAAAAAATAACCAAACTAATGTAGAAAGCTAATACAGCAGGAAAACAAAGAATAGGCCAGAGTCCCTACACAGTACATGAATAACAGGAAGCTTGTTAATAAGGAAGAGGGGAAGAATTGGGGGCCTATTAGAGAACTGTTAAGAGTGAAAGAAGGTACGGAATAAATCTGGAAACACTTAAAGAATGAACCAAATGTATGTGCTAATAGCTAGGAAGAACAGAAGAAATAGGAAAGCCCCAGATTTTAAGTGAGAGAGTCAGAAAAACTATGATGATGCACCATTGCCAAATAACAGAGGAAAAACACTACCTTCTCTCTTTAAATACAGATTTTATTAGTAAATATGCAGTGTACATTCATGGGTTCTGTGGAGATACTTCCTTACATCACATTCTTTGATGCTATTCCCTCTACCCTTCTTTCCCACTGTTTTTAAATTGCCAGTTCTTTGTACTTCAAGGTTCTGCTTTTACATCCAACTGACCAAATTAGCAAGTATTTCTCTAATTCCCACTTAAAGGAATTATCACAACTTTTCTAGAAAAATATTTACACTTGTATCTTTAGTATGCATAACCTTTGGCCCTTTAAGGTGTTGCAGATAAGGTAAATATGGAGAAAATAGATGCAGACCCATTACTCCAAGGTTTCATTCATGTGTGTGTCCATCTAATAAATATTTATGGATGTCTGTCCTATATAAAAATGAATATCTTGCTTTTCAGACCTCATACTACTCTGATAAGAAGATAAGAACCTACACATGACAAAAGTAAATAGTTAAACACCTTAAAACAAAGATAAATTGGAGCTGTGAGGAATATAAATGCTATTCTACGTTAGATGTGACTAGGAAAGTCTCCTAGATTGTTCAGTAGGAACAAGTTTCCCTGGGAAGGTGTGGTTTGAGCCCAAACCTGAGCTAGTAACACAAAGAGCACTCACAAGCTAGAAACAGCAAGACCTAAAGATGGAATAAACTTGGCACATTTAAGGGTTGGGCCTAACACCAAAAAGATATTGGCACAAGAAGGTAGACAGTAGACTGGGGCCAGTTTTAGAATGCATCAGTCCAGAACAAGGCAAACAACAGAGGCATAATTCAAGTTGACATAAGTATAAGTAAACCAACTCATTCGAGTAACTGGACAGCCAGAGGAGGGACAGGTCCTCCAGATTCACCTTCGGGGCTGGGGTGAAATATGTGAAGCAAGGAGACACTTCACAATTCTCTGTAGTTTTTTTCTTAAACATTCTAGAAGCAACATTTCCATTGTGCTGCCTCTTCTAGAACCAGCCATCCAACAGGATCATAGGAATATCCACAGCCCAGTTGTTATCTATTGAAGTAGTAAGTTGGCTCTGCTTCTCCGAAGCAAGGTGAGTTTAGGTAAGGGATAACTGCCTAAACAAAGCTAGAATTCTATTAAGAAGGAAGGGGGATAAAATTAGACGACACAGAATGATTGGATTCAGGCAAAGAGACACATGAATCATAACAGATGATATGAAGCTATTTTGTTCTTTTCAAAAAGGTTATTTTTCTAGGTTTAGTTTCATCATATTTTTTTCTTTTTATGGTGGATAAGTGAATGAAAATGTAATTCATAGTGAGCGTACAAACTCCTAGGTGAAGCCCCGTTGCTTCTACACAGGTCATGCTAACTACACAGGAGTTCACTGAGATCTACAGAGTTTAGGACTGAGCATGTCCTTGAGTAGCTTCATTAACCCAGCTGTGTCATGCTTTTATTTGTGAATTAACTAGAACAGAGTGACTTTATTTAAAAGAAAGAGGACAAGGAAGGGGGCAAGGCAGGGTGGATAAGCTATTACACATGGGAGGGGTCATTTCCCAGGGAAAACAATAGCTGAAGTACAGAGGGAAGAGTTCCATGACAGGTCAATACTTAAGGGACAGGTTAAAAAAGGGGAGTCCAGTGAAGGAGCCCAAAAAGAGCAGGAGTGGAGGGGGTAGAAGGAAAGCCAGAAAATGGCACATTGGGAAAGCTAAGCAAAACTTCCATGTCTGCTCACTAGTCTCCTGGATGAGCTGTATCTGAGTTGTTGAGAAATACAAAAACTGAAACAGCACTAGATTTGGCAAGAACCTGTTTCAAATATGGGGACAGTCAGAAACACAACTGCGGAAGAGTCATGAGAGAATGGAAACCGAGGAGGTAGAGAAAGCCATTGAGATGAGAACTTTAAAATTTGGGAGTGGCAGGGAAATTACTACTAGTGAAACTTTATAAGTCGAAAATAATATGTACTTTATAGGTGAGAGGTGTATTCTTTTGAAGATGCTCATCTTACAAAGAGAAACAACGTAGTGTGACTCTTGTTTAAAGTTATGTTGGTGTCCCAGGTGTTCTCACTTCTACAGAGCTCTTCTCACTGTGTGTCTTATGAGGGCATTGGGTGATTTCGATACTCCAATTTAGGCTACAAGCTAAAAGAAACTTCTCGATACTCCAGGCAGGAGAGACTGACTGCTTGGGCTACAACCTAGAGCTGGGTGGAGGCAGAGGAGAAGGTCTTGAGCTGAACTGACATAATTTACTGCTGAGTAAGGGGTTGGAAGTTAGGGACAGTAAGGAGTAAATGTGACACAGTTGGGGTTTGGCTGCTCACACATATTGTTTTTCTTGCTCTTCATTTATATTAGCTGCAACCAGAAAATACATATATAATTGCTGCATGTCCTAAATTTAAAGTATAGAGATCCTAAGTCATCCTTTACTCCTCTAACCAAAGCTGTCTTTGTATGTCTTTTAAGCCTGCATCCCCAGAAAATCCAGCAGGGTACAAGTTCCTCAGGAATTCCCTCTCACCCTCCACGTTCCCCTTCACTCTCTAGCCTCAGTACAATGAAAACTCTGTTCCGTGCTTGGATAGCTGCTTCTTTTCCCACATTGAACCAGGGAACATTTAAAGCTATATGCTGTCCTTGTCCTGCCAAAAGTCTATGGGCAGGGTGCCCCTTTGGACTGACACAAAGACATACTGTGCCAGGTGTTGATGGCCAGAGAAGCCAGCCATATATGGATTATCAATAAGGCTTTTGATTTTGTTCATAATATATCATCAACAAATTAAATGTAATTCAAACAAGGAAAACAAAACTCATGTTCTAGATTTTAACACTTTGCCTTATAGCTGCAAAGATGTATAACTACTTTTCTGTTTAATATATTCCTTCCAGGAAGAAAATGGCCTAAAAAGAAAAAATACACCCAGTATAATTTTACACTTAAATGATAGTTTGTGGTCTGATTGACCATTTCAATTTTAATTTTAATTGTCAATATAGTTAGTTTTCTATTTAAGACACAATGCCATAAAGGATGTCAGAAGGTGCAAAGAGGAAAAAGCAAAGTTTAAAAAACAAACAGATGTTGTCACATCAGGCCCAGATACATGCTCACAGTGGACCATGACATTGCCTATCACTCACTCTGGGCAGAGTTCCCATTTTCTACTACAGGATCATATGGGTGTCACTTCCCTGTTAGCCCTAAAGCAGATTTTCAACACTTTCTAAAATTAGCAATCAGAAAATGAATGTATAACATTTTAAATGTTTGAAAGAGGCTTTATTAAAGCTTTCTGTTATTTTGCTACAAATGTGACACATCTAGAAAATGTTCACATCAGGGCTGGAGAGACGGCTCAGGGATTAAGGACACTGGTTGTTCTTTTAGAGGACCTGGATTCATTTCCCAGCATGCAAATGACTGCTCACAACCGTCTGTAACTCCAGCCCTGAGGATCCAACCCCCTCTTCTGGCCACCTCAGCCACATATTATACATAGATATATATGTAGGTAAGACAAACACGAAGGCAAAACACCCCTGCATATAAAGTAGAACCTTTCCACTGAGGTGTTTTCTTTACAAGCAATAATAAGCACATAATATCAGACTGATGTTAATTTTAAAAGAGGATATTAGAACAAAAGGTAGGATACTCATTGTATTATGAATTTTGATTGATAGTCTACCGTGTGCAGGGTCAGAAAGGATAAAGTATGGGTCTTTCAATAGGCTGAAATAAAATTTAGAGGGTAAGAATATAAGCACGTGCAGATTAAACAATGCAAGCTACAACACAGGACAACACACCTACTGTCAGAGAATGGCATGGACCTTAACAGTGCTCATTTGTGGTACCAGTATCAGCAGGTGCCGGCATTTCAGCTAAGCACTTTCATTTCATTTTCTCAGTCATTAACTCGCCTCCGTAAATGAGAATTATCTCTCATCTTTCTGCTCTAGAGAAAGCAAGGTAGATAATAGAAGGTAGACAATGAATGTTTTCTGATCGTATTTCACTGACTGTCCTTTCCTTCCAGGAGTTGATCTTGACTCAGTGCCAACTTATGATTCTGTCTGTTGCTTTTAGCATGGCTGGGATTGATCTGGGTTCCTGCTATGACATGGCATACCTCATTGCTTGTTCCTTGTGGCCTGGGGTTCACACCCCTGCTGCTCTTCATAATGAAAAGCAGCTTTGGAGATGGTACAGCTGGGTAGGATGCTCTGCAGCTTTTATCAGCCACGGGAAGGGAAGCCGGGAACTTTGCAAGGGGGCTTTTCACAAGAAAAATGAGTGCTGGGTCTCAGCTGACCCACATCTCCTTGGGCAAAGTCTCCTTGAAGAGGAAGTTCCTCTTCATTTTCCTTGTGGAAAATGCACACACACCACCACCACCTCCACCAATGTACTTTTCAAAATTAACTATACCTTATAATGCAACAAGCTGTAGTTGAAAAATCAGACTCCGGTATTTGTCCTTGATTGCAAGCAGATGTCTCGGTTTGTACAGACTCTGTATCGGGAGTATAGTTGTGAACTCCCCAAGCAGAGTACTGAAGACAGGAAAAGGAATACACAAAGCTTCAAGTTAGACAGGAAACTCCCCCATTAGTCCCTCTCTGCCAGAGATAAATCCCAGGAGAATGAAGGTCTGAATTCTGGTTATCTGCCAGACTAGCTAGTCACAGAATACACATAAAACGTGACTGCCAGGGATATATGCATGTATATTCTTCTTTTTACTACTCTGGTTTCTCCTCCAAATGTCTTACATTGTGTCTGGCTATCTAGTCACTTTTTTTTGGAAAGAAAACATACTGAAAACTACAATGTTGCTTCAAGCCTACCTCTTTGGTTTGTTTAACTCTCTGTCCCATACAATGGGTCCTGTGGTTTACTGTCCAAGTACAGAGGAGACATGCAGCTTCATGGAGATGTGGAGACATAATACTGTTCTTATAAAAGGCCCAGAGACTTTTCTTCAGAATACACAGACTTCTTCAGAGCTGCCTGCCGTCCTAATGAATAAAAAGAAGATAATGCACTTTAATTCAGAGAAACTATGGATGGAAAGTCAATTAATTTAATGAGTCACAAAGAGGAAGAAATTCTGACTTAAACCATAATGGGATTTGGGGTGCCAAGGGACCAAGAAGGCAGTTGTACCAGGGCATAGAATATGCCTAGTACCAACTGCTGACAGTGATAGGGAAGAGGCCTGGCTCAGAGGGAACCACACACCTTACCCGGTTTCTCATAAACCAACTCCTGAAGGGTAGTTCTGCCCAAACTTTCATCAACCTGGTCTCATCAATGTGCTTTCTAAAATGTCTGAGGCATTCATGTAAGTCTACTAATTCATCAAATTCCTTACGGTGAGCACAGAGTGGAGCATATCATAAGGAATCCCTGAAAGTGGACCCAGAAGGTACGCTTGAAGAGTTTCCCACATGCATCTTGTCACAAGATTTCCCTGAAATGGAGATGGTGTAGGGAAATTATAAACATATTCATAGGACTTTGTGATGATATCCACACTGACTGGTGTCTCAGGGATTCTATAAATAAGGGCCTTAGACTACAGATGTAATAAATGCCATAGACATCTGGATGACTTGGCAAGTTTGAGAAACAATGGAGTAAGTAAAATTAGTGTCTAGCTCCCATTCAAATATAAGCTCTAATCTATAATTGCTGGATAGCCTAAGACAAGCTACTTAACTTCCTGAGTTATATAACTCAGACCAAATTCCTCACTTACCATGTGTAGCTTATAATAATACCTCTCGAGGGTGGTTATGAGAGTTAAGTGGGAAAAACCATAAAAAAACAATGCCTGGTATGGTGCCTAAGTGCATTTTAAGCATATTATAAATTCAGGATTTAAATAGAGCATTGCACTTTTAAGATTCCCATCACACCAACCCTCAGGGGCCTCAGATGGCCTGAGACATTGTCCAGACACTGAACTTGATATTTAGCCTTTTGCAAGAGTAGACTGGAAGGATAAAAGTACTCATTGGCAATAGAAATTATAATTTGCCAAAGAAGAAAAGAAAGGCGGGTGGGAGGTCTGGAGGGTTTCTGAGGTTGATATCTAAGAAGGAAAATTTTTATAGACTGTTATCAAAAATAAACAGGTTTCATCAAAATGGAAAAGTCCTCGACAAATTTGAAACTTTCCAAATGGAGATTCTACTTCCAGGACGTTTGATTCTCTTGTGGCCCCACAGAAATGTTTAAAGCATTCATAGTTTTGCAAATCGCATTGCTCTACTGGGGGCCATCTCCTGTGCTCCTAACTGCTCATAAAAATTAAAGCAATAATGCTTACCATGAAATTCATCATGTACCCTTGAACACAAGCAAATAAGCCATGACAGCACGGGATGGATGCGCAGTACCCACATCTGCTGGGTGGAGGACAATCAAGCTGCCCAAGGGAGGGAACAAACCGTCTCAAAGGACATCTTGAGATGCACATTTCATGACAGTTGCAGCAGCATCATTATCACTGTCATTAACTTGTTTTAACAGTAATCCAATAGTTCTCATTACTCAAGTTTACTTTGCAGTAGATGCTCTGTGTCCTACTTTGCATGCATTGCCTTCCATCGGTGTGTAAAGGGGTTACCATATGAAGCACTGTGTTTTTATGACTTGTGTCTCCACCATTATTTAGGGATTGGTTATAACTGCCGTTCTTCCACAAGTGCCAAATTACAGTATTTGCCAGAACATTAATTCTCCCACTTTTGTTCCCTTAATAATACTAGAACTGGAGAACTAGGATTAAGTGTGTTTAGTCTCAGATTGAATTGCTCACATAGATGAATTTTTCTTATACTTTACTGATACTACATCCCCAGAGTACTTTGTGGGGAGGGAATCTAACTACATGTGGCCTATAGGAATATGTAAGCAGAGTGCTTGGGCTTATGGCTGCATTCTGTCCTGAATGAAGTGCCATAACTCTTCAGGTTCCAATAGAAAGTCAACACTGAGTTGTCTGTGGGAAAAGGTGTGTTCCACTGTTAAGGCAGTGCCTACTAATAGATGACAACATAATGACAAGAAGACTAACATTTAGCCGGGCGATGGTGGTGCACGCCTTTAATCCCAGCACTCGGGAGGCAGAGGCAGGCGGATCTCTGTGAGTTCGAGGCCGGGCTGGACCGATAGATAGCCTCCGAAACAATACAGAGAAACCCTGTCTCGTAAAAACCAAAAAAAAAAAAAAGACTAACATTTATGAATTACTTGAGAGAATTATTTGTATGTAGGTGCTAGTTTAACCCTTACATGTAAACATACAGACCCTTGTTTTACAGGCATATACTGAGGTCCAGATATGTGCTTCATTGGAAAGTACAAGCAGAGAAAATTCAGTAGAGGTTATACCACAATGGAATCTCCTAGTAGGAACCTGGTTCTTGAACAAGTCCAGCGCTCCACCTAAAAGCACAAGAAATCAGTAGGTCCCTAGTGTTTGCAGAATCAAAATGTCTTTCAGCAAGATCATCCTGAGATGTCCCTGATTGCATCCCAATCTGACATATCTCAACTTGTATTCAATCCACGGCCGGTACATCACAGTACTGTATATATGTCTTGCCACAGCACATTTTTGAAGTAGTGTTCTTGACTCAATTGCATTGTCCTTCTTACCATTGCTTATTGCCCTAAACTCATCAACTCTCTCATAGAGTCATTTTACCCAAGAAGCTTGTTAGGAAGGTACCGTATTGCTCCCTGGTTCTTTACCACTCCTTTGACAGATTCCTGAAAAGGAAGGAAGGGAGGGAGGGAGGGAGAAAAAAAATAGAGAAAGGAAGAGAGGGAGTGATGGAAGGAAGGAGGGAGGAAACAAGGAATGAAGAAAAAGAAAGGAGAAAGAAAAAACCAACCATGGGCTTGCTGAGGCCAGGGACTGTAGCTAGCTCCTTCGTTTTAAAAATCCCAGCATCTAAAGGTTCCCATAAAATGTTTATTGATCCCTTTGGGTTAGATAATAAATGGGATCCATCAGATCATAACCAAAACCATTGTGTGGTGGCCTTGTTAATTGTTATTGCTGTCAGAGTTGTGGTCTCTGCTTATGCTGTTCCTTTGTTTGCCTTCCCCCTCACTGGTCAGAACTCAGAGACACTGGGTACATGGCTCTGACACTAACTAAAATTGATGAGTAAGGCAGCATGTTGTGTGTTACAATTGTAACCAGCATCAGCTGGGCACTGGCCTAAGCCTGTGCTCTTTCCACTAGACTGTCATTTGTTCTGTTTATGTCTTGATTCAGTGCATGTTATAGAGTGTGTTGGCTGAGTAAGGCTTTTACTTGATGAACATGTCACTAAATGTGCCACAGAGAAAGAAACACTGGATGTCTCTGTGAGGAGTCAGGGAGTCTAAGGCTCCCCAAGATTTTCCAGGACAGCAGTTTGGCTCTGACTCTACTTGTGGTCTCAGGACTGACCTGCACATTCCATTCCAGTCATCTTTCTTGGAAAACCTGTCAACATTGCTGCTAACCTAAGAACTGGACACTGGTGTCCCTTTCCTCAATTTCAAATTGAAAATCGAGGCAAATCCTGAATAATTCTGTAGGTGCTCTCTCTTCTCTCGTATTAGCTTTAAGCTATCTAAACTCAAATAGTCAATCATTGTCAATAAAACAGATAACTTACTGTTGGAGAACATATGCAATGGCTTGTTTGTTCATTTATTACATCTATTTAGTGGAATGGAGTAAAAGGAGAGTTAGTCAATGTGGCCATATTGATAAGAATGGAAGAGATTTCAAATAACCTCCATGTCCATCTCTGAGTGTCCGGAAGTGAGATTAAATTTTAAATAGAAGACCAAAATATATGTACATCTAAAAATCCTGACCAAGGTGTTGTGGCTTTTAGATGTAGTTGCTTGTACTGGCCATTCCAAAAGTAATGAAAAGCCAAAGGTTATGAAAAATAGTTCTTTTTGTGAAATTTTTCTTACGTTCTTTTTTTTAGAAACAATCATCATATATATCAATCCCCCCTCCCATCCCCTCCCCCCTCCCATCCTTCCATGCCCTCTACCAACCTCCCCAACCTACCCCACACCCTCTCTCCGAGGAAGGTGAGGCCTTCTGTGGGGCATCATCAAAGTCTGTCACATCATTTTCGGGAGGGCCTAGGCCTCCTCTGTGTATCTGGGCTAAAATAGTATCCCTCCATAGGGAATGGGTTCCTGAAGTCCGTTTGTGCACTAGGGACAAACACTGGTCCCACTGCTAGAGGTCCCATAGACTTCCCAGGCCTCCTAACTGGCACCCACATTCAGAGGGTTTGGTTCAGTCCAACGCTGTTTCCCCACCTTTAAGAATTGGATCTGTCAGGTCAGCTGGTTCTGTAGGTTTAACCAGCACAGTCTTGACTCCATTGCTCATCCCTCCTCCCTCTCTACAAGTGAATCCCAGGAGTATGGCTCAGTCATTAGCTGTGGGTGCCTGCTTCTTCTTCTATCGTCTACTGGATGAAGGCTTTAGGATGGCAATTAAGGTAGGCATCAATCTCATTTTAGGGGAAGGGGTCAAAGGCGGCCTCTCCACTACTGCCTAGATTCTTATTTGGGGTCATCTTTGTGGATCTCTGAACATTTCCCTAGTGGAAAATTTCTCTTTAAACCTATACTGGCTCTCTTTATTAAGATATCTCTTTTCTTGTTCTCCCCTATTACTCCCTTGCCTCAGTCTTCCTGATCCCTCTTGTTGTCCTCCCCTCTCCTCCTCTCCTCTCCTCCCCTTCTCTTTTTTCCACCTCCATTCCCCCCTCATGCTCCCAATTTTCTCAAGAGTTCTTGTCCTTTTCTCCTTCTTCAAGGGACTATGTATTTTTCTCTTGGGGTTGTCCTTGTTTCCTAGTTTCTTTGGTGGTGTGGATTGTAGACTAGTAGTCCTTTGTTCTATGTCTAATATCCATATATGAGTGAGTCCATACCATGCCTGTCTTTCTGTGACCTGGTTACCTCACTAAGTATGGTTTCTTCCAGGTCCATCCATTTCCCTGTGAATTTCAAGATTCCATTGTTTTTTTTCTGCTGAGTAATACTCCATTGTGTAAATGTACCACATGTTCTCTATCCATTCTTCAGTTGAGGGGCATCTAGGTTGCTCCCAGGTTCTGGTTATTACAAACAATTCTGGAATAACATAGTTGAACATCTGTCTTTGTTGTATGAATGTGCATTCTTTGGGTATATGCCCAAGAGTGGAATTGCTGGATCGTGAGGTAGACTGATTCCCAATTTCCTGAGAAAACGCCATACTGATTTCCAAAGTGGCTGCACAAGTTTGCACTCCCACCGGCAAAGGAGGAGTGTTCCCCATTTTCCACATCCTCTCTAGCACAGACTGTCTTTGGTATTTGTGATTTTAGTCATTCTGGTTGGTATAAGATGGTATCAGAATTGTTTTGATTTGCATTTTCCTGATGGCTAAGGATGTTGAACACTTTCTTAATTGTCTTTCAGCCATTTTTTATTACTCTCTTGAGAATTCTTTATTTAGTTCTGAACCCCACTTTTTAATTGAATTCTTTGGTGTTCTCGTGACTAGCTTCTTGAGTTCTTTGTATATTTTGGAAATCACCCCTCTGTCAGATGTAGGACTGGTGAAGACCTTTTCCCATTCTGTGGGCTGCTGTTTTGTCTTGCTGAATGTTTCCTTTGCCTTACAGAAGCTTCTCAGTTTCAAGAGGTCCCATTTATTGTCGATCTCAGTGTCTGTGCTACTGGTGTTATGTTCATGAAGCGGTCTCCTGTATCAGTTCCTTCAAGGGTACATCCCACTTTCTCTTCTAAGACGTTCAGTGTGGCTGGATTTATGTTGAGGTCATTGATCCATTTGGACTTAACCTTTGTGGCTGGTGATAGATATGAATTTATCTGCAGTTTTCTACATTCTAGCATCTAGGTATGCCAGTACCATTTGTGGAAGATACTTTCTTTTTTCCATTGTAATTTTAGCGTCTTTGTCAAAAATCAGGTGTTCATAGGTGTGTAGGTTAATATCAGGGTCTTCAGTTAGATTCCATTGGTCTACCTGTCTATTTTTGTGCCAATACCAAGCTGTTTTTCATTACTATAGATTTATAGTAGAGCTAGAAGTCAGGGGTGGTGATGCCTCCAGAAGTTCCTGGATGTTTTGGCTATCCCGGGTTTTTTTTTTTGTTTGTTTTTCCATATAAAGTTGAGTATTGTTCTTTCAAGGTCTGTGAAGAATTGTGCCGGTATTCTGATGGGGGATTGCATTGAATCTGTAGATTGCTTTTGGAAAGATTGACATTTTACTATGTTGATCCTACCTATCCAATAGCATGGGAGATCTTTCCATTTTCTGGTATCTTCTTTAATTTCATTCTTTAAAGACTCAAAGTTCTTGTTTTAGAGATCTTTCACTTGTTTGGTTAGCATTACCCCAAAATATTTTATGTTGTATTGTAAAGGGTGATATTTCTCTAATTTCTTTCTCAGCCCATTCATCATCTGTATATAGTAAGGGTACTGATTTTTTTTTAGATAGTGTTGTATCCTGCCACTTTGCTGAAGGTGTTTAACAGCTGTAGGAGTTTTTCAAGTCACTTATGTAAACTATCATATCATCTGCAAATAGTGAAAGTTGGACAACTTCCTTTCCCATTTGTATCCCCCTTGATCTCCTTTTGTTGTCTTATTGCTCTAGCTAGAACTTCAAGTACAATATTGAAGAGATATGGAGAGAGAGGACAGCCTTGTCTTGTTCCTGATTATAGAGGAATCGTCTTGAGTTTATCTCCATTTAGTTTGATGTTGGCTGTATATTGCTTTTATTATGTTTAGGTACGTTCCTGTTATCTCTGGTCTCTCCAGGACCTTTATCATGAAGAGGTGTTGGATTTTGTCAAAGACTTTTTTCAGTATCTAGTGAGATAATCATGTGGTTTTTCTTTTTCCATTTGTTTATATGGTGAACATTGGATTTTCATTTGTTGAACCATCCCTACATCACTGGAATGAAGCCTACTTGATCATAGTGGGTGATTTTTTCTGATGTTTTCTTGGAATCAATTTGCCAGTATTTTAGTGAATATTTTTGCATCAGTGTTCATGAGGGATATTAGTCTGTAGCTCTCTTTCTCAATTGCTTTGTGTGACTTGTGTACCAATGTAATTGTAGCACCATAAAAAGAATTTGGCAATGACCCTTCTGCTTCTATTGTGTGGAACAATTTGAGGAGTATTGGTATTTGCTCTTCTTTGAATTTCTGGTAGAATTTTGCAGTGACACTGTCTGGCCCTAGGCTTTTTTTTTTGGTTGGGAGTCTTTTGATGACTGCTTCTGTTTCATTAGGGATTATAGGTCTATTTGAATTGCTTATCTGTTCTTGATTTAATTTTGGTAAGTGATATCTATCCAGAAAATTGTTCATTTCCTTTAAGTTTCAAATTTTGAGGAGTACAGGTTTTCAAAGTATGACCAGAATATTCTCTGGATTTCCATGGTGTCTGTTGTTATGTCCCCCTTTTCATTTCTGATTATGTTAATTAGCATGTTCTCTCTATCGTTTGGTTAGTCTGGATAAAGGTTTGTCTATCTTGTTGATTTTTCTTAAAGAACCAATTCTTTGCTTCACTGATTCTTTGTAATGTTTTCCTGGTTTCTATTTTATTGATTTCAGCCCTCAATTTGATTATTTACTGGCTTCTACTCCTCCTGGTTGAGTTTTTTGTTTTTGTTCTAGAGCTTTCAGTTGTGCTGTTAATTCCCTAGTGTGTCTATCCTCCAGTTCTTCATGTGGGCACTTGGTGCTATCAACTTTCCTCTTAGCATTGCTTTCAAAGTGTCCCATAAGTTTGAGTATGTTGTGTCTTCATTCTCATTGAATTCCAGGAAGTCTTTAATTTCTTTTTTATTTTTTCCTTGACACAGGGATAGTGCAGTTGCGCATTGTTCAATTTCCATGAGTTTGAAGGTTTTCTGTGATTTGTGTTGTTGTTGAATTCTAACTTTAAAGCATGATGGTCTGATAAGATACAGGGGGTTATTCCAATTTTTTGTTTCTGTGGAGATTTGCTACGTTGTGGAGTATGTGGTTCCATGTGGGGCTGAGAAGAAGGTATATTCTTGTGTTTGGATAGAATGTTCTATAGATGTCTGTTAATCCCAATTGGGTCATAATTTCTGTTAGTTCTTTTGTTTCTTTGGTAAGTTTCTGTCTGGAGGTCCTGTCTAGTGGTGAGAACAGAGTGTTGAAGACTCCTACTACCAGTATATGAGGTTTTATGTGTGATTTGAGCTTTAGTAATGTTTCTTTTACGAATGTGGGTGCCTTCGTATTTGGGGCATAGATGTTCAGAATTGAGACTTGATCTTGATGGACTTTTCCTGTGATGAATGTGAAATGTCATTCTTCATCTCTTTTGATTGATTTTAATTTGATGTCTAATTTGTTAGATACTAAGATTGCTACACCAGCTTGTTTCTTGGGTTAGTTTGATAGGAAAATCTTTTCCTAACCCTGTTCTCTGAGGTAACATTTGTCTTCGACATTGAAATGTGTTTCTTGTATGCAGCAGAAGGATAGGTTCTGTCTTGGTATCCATTCTGTTAGTCTGTATCTTTCTATAGGCAAGTTTAGACCATTGACATTGAGGGATATTAATGAGAATTGATTATTGATTCTTGTTTGTTTTGAATTTATTGGTGGTGGTTTTATTGTGTATGAATCCCCTTTTTTTTCTTTTGGTGTTTGGTAAAGTGGGTTTATTTATTGTCTATGTTTTTGTGAGTATAGTTATCTTCGTTGGGTTGGAGTTTTCCTTCCAGTATTTTCTGTAGGACTGGATTTGTGGATATGTATTGCTTAAATCTGGTTTTGTCATGGAATATCTTGTTTTCTCCATCTGTAGTAATTGAAAGCTTTGCTGGGTACAGTAGTCTGGGCTGGCATCCTTGTTTCCTTAGTGTTTGTAGGACATCTATCCAGGACCTTCTGGTTTTCATAGTTTCCATTGAGGAGTCAGGTGTAATTCAAATTGGTCTGCCTTTATATGTTACTTGGCTTTTTTCTTTTGCTGCTCTTAATATTTTCTCTTTATTCTGTAAGTTTGGTGTTTTCATTACTATGTGGCGAGGGGACTTCTTTTTGTGGTCCAGTCTATTTGGTGTTCTGTAAGCTTCTTGTACTTTCATAGGCATATCCTTCTTTAGGTTGGGGAAGTTTTCTTCTATATTTTTGTTGAATATATTTTCTGTATCTTTGAGCTGTATTTCTTCACCTTCTTCTATACCTATTATTCTTAGGTTTGGCCTCTTCATAATGTCCCATATTTCCTGGACATTTTGTGCTAGGGATTTGCTGAACTTGAGATTTTCTTTGGTCAATGATTGTATATCCTCTAATGAGTCTTCAACACCTGAGATTCTCCCATTCTTGTATTCTATTGGGTATACTTACATCTGTAGTTCCTGATCGTTTACCCAGCTTTTCTATTTCCAGCATCCCCTCATTCTGTGTTTTCTTATTGTTTATATTTCAGCTTTCAAGCCTTGAATGTTTTGAGATATTTCCTTCACTTGTTTGTTTGTTTTTTCTTGGCTCTCTTTAGGTTCTTTAAGCAGTTTATTTCTTGAATTTTTGAGTTTTTTTGCTTCTATTTCTTTAAGGGATTTTCTTGTTTCCTCTGTGAAGGTCTCTATCATCTTCATAAAGTAATTTTTAAGGTCTGTCTCTTCTGCTTCATCTACATTGTGCTTTTCAGGTCTTGCTGGTGTGGAGTCTCTAGATTCTGGTGGAGTCATATTGGTCTTTCTATTGCTGAGTGTGTTCTCATACAGTCATCTTCCCATCCCTTCTTTGAGTGTGTGCAGGTAGGGTCTCTCTGTCTCCACTTGTCTCCCAATGATATATGTGAGCAAAGTGTTAACCATCTGCAAATCTAGATGGTCTGGCTTTTCCTGGTATTCTCTACACTCAAGCAGAGCTCGGTAGGAGGAGGGCTAGCCAAGTGTGGGGTGTGACAGGAATATCCTCCTTCCTGTCTAAAGTAGAGCCCAGAGGGTGTGGCATGGGGGTGGTTCTTAAGCATAGCTCCCTGGCACTAAGTGTGTACTCACTTTGGTTCCTACGTGCTGATTATTATATTTGTTTCAGATATATTAATTATATATGTTTAAAATGATATTTGGAGGGTGGCTCGCAGTTAAGAGTGTGTGTTATTCTTGTAGAGCACCAGGGTTAAGTTCCCAGCACCCACCTAATGGATCACAGCCATCCACAGCTCCATCTAGAGGATCCAGCACCGTCTTCTACCTCTGTGGGCACCAGGCACACATGTGGTACTTAATGATATTTTCATAAAATGCAATTATTGCTTGCTGCTCATATTAAAAAATAGATTCTTAGTACATCATTTATTCGGGGGAATACATATTGCCTGGTTTTATTTTAATTATTTGTCACAAGCAGCTATGAGAGTAAATAACCTTCAATAAATGAAAAAAAATGTAAAGTTTCAAGAGTAAATAGAAAATTTTAAAACCAATAGACATGCAATTTAAAATATTATAATAACTTTTAAATTGATTGATTCATCCAAAAAATCCAAGCCTTTCATTTTAGTATTTTCAGTGATAATGCCCAAATATCCCAAAAAATGCTAATAATATTAGAATTCTGTGTTTGATAGAAAGCCTTAACTCTATCCACTAGATTTTACATTATTTTTACCAGATATAATGGCTCCTACCTACCAATCAGCTAACTGATAAATGGTCATGAAAACATTCAACAGAAAGTACCTCAAGAAGCAGGTGGACTAGACTCACCGGGTCTGAAATTCAGAGGGATGGGAGTGGACTGGCTGACTGCCTACTTCATCTTTGCTTTCTTTTTCTTTCCTGTGTCTTATGAGAGACAAAATTCTCAGGGTGTGGCCTTCTATTAAGCACTAAGACAATATAATCAGTTATCTGAAATGATGCAGGAAAAACAAACACGGTGTATCTGACTACACCCTTGAAAACAGAATGTTTTAGTGCCCTTTGGTCACCAAAACATTATGTGTGAGAATACACTTGGCTAATATTTAGGGGAGACAAACCATCCTGTAGTACGATTCAATTCTTATGCTGGCTACCTGAAGGTACTGTCACATCTCATAGATTGATAGTTCAGTCCCACAAAACTGTGTCCTACTTCAGATATCAAATGTGCATAACATACTATATTTCTGAATGGTTTCTTAGCTAGACACTATAAGTATACTATAGTTTTGAAAGACTTTTTAGCGAAAAAGTATAGTTCTGTGAGTCATTGGTTAGATTTGTAGAGTTTGCTACACTCGCTCACAGAACCCAGAGAATGTCAGTTAGTGATTTTCATTTATTTCTGAGGGTATCACAAAGGATACAGATGATGAGGTGTTGTATCAGTAAGCTTCTGCTACTGTAATAAATACCTGAAGCAATCAACTTATAAAGAGGAAAAGTTTTACTTTGACTCACACAGGTTTGGAGTTTTCACACCATGATTAGTTGGTCCCAGTGCTTTGGAAACTGTGAAATTGAGGGTGCATTCGCATCAACGTGCAGAGAAACTAGTTTACCTGAAGGCTGAGAAAGGGCTAAGGGTTCACTGCCCATTCTAAAACCATTCTTTCCCCAATGATGAGAAGACCTCCCAACTCACCCTCAGCTCTAGAATTCCCACCAGCACTGAGTAGTGTCAGGCTAAGGAGCAAAGCTTTACACCTTGGGTCCTTTGGAGGACAATTCACATCCAAACTGTAGCCTATAATGACAGTGAGGTAGGGCTGAGGAAGCCTCCGGTGCCCTCTAAGGCAGCCTCTATGTCCTCTAAGAATCCCCAAGTTGACTACTAACTGAAGCTTCCTGAATTCAGACCTTTAATTTTGTGTGTGTGAATGCTGCATTCTTTGGCTACATTTATTAAACCAGTGCCCATTGATGATAAACTTAGCCACTAATCCCTTCCTCCTTCCAAGAGGCTTTGGATAACACTGAAAAAAAGCCAGTTCTGTAATCCTGCATTGATTTTTCCTGTGCCAGCTCCCATACTAAGGAAGGAAGTTACTACCTACCAGTAAACCCATTAACCTATAAAAGGCATCATCACTAGGTATTACAAATATTTTAAGACTGTATATGTTAAAATGAAGCAGGAAGATTAAATATAAGTTTAGCCATGTCATGAATGGTTTCCCTGGCTTTTAAATCACAGTGCTTGGTGTGCCCTGTTGGTAATGAGAGATGATCTACCCAGTCCTAGTACACCATTTTCTACCAAGACCAGACAGCAATTTGATCCTTTTATAACTGGGATATTTGCAAAGCAACCCAGCTGGAAAGACAGCCTTGCCAATCACCTCCCATGTTTGCCTACTTTCCATGCATCCTGCTCCTAGCTGCATTACAGTACATTTTTTCCATCAGAAAACTCCAGTGTCTTCCCTTTTCAACTTTGCACTTCCCCTTACTCTTTCCCCAAATCCTAGGAATGTTCATGCTTTTATTATTTCCAAAAATAAACTCTTTTTTACTATACTTGGGTTTTTGTCATTTAAAAACAATAAAATAAACTTGTGTTCCCCATCATACATACAAGGAAAAGTTGAATTTGGATTCAAATGATAGATAGTGGAATTGTGTTCATTGTTCTCTATTGTGTCTGGGCTTGGGACCAGAAGTAATGGCAACCAAAAGGCTTCCATTTGCTCTGTCTTTACAAGCTCTTTTTAGTGCACAGATGCAATTTTAATTTTAATAGGAGTTTTTGAATTGGAGCTGGTTATCCAAGAGTCATGCTGTAACAGGGTCACAGCAGATGGTGTTTCTACTGGGTTGACTAATGATTTTCTTCTCTTTCTTTTCCAGTTAAACCAGCTACTCTTGGCAGAGTTCCCCCAATTCTGCAAAGAATTAATCCAAGCCTGGGGACAAGTAAGAATTTCTGTCATTTTATTAAGTTGCATTGATGGTTTCCATGTGTTAGTATAATTCAGTCTACTATCCTTTCTCTGTTTGGGATACTAGTGACAGAAAACGTGACAGAATTTAAAATTTTATAGGCAAAAAGTATTTTGGGGGGATTTACTTTTCAATTTCTCTGTAGAGCTCTTTCTTTGTTTTTGTTTTGCTTGTGTTTGCAGGTTAACTGTGACCAAACTTACAGAGAGAAAAGGATCTAGAGTGGATCAACAGTAATTTGTTGAATTTAGAAAACCACCATGTTTAACAAATCCCTTTTTAACATTATTATTATTATTATTATTATTATTATTATTTGGAGGTATTATATAATGCTTCCATTGGAAAAACATAGAATTTGTCCCTCCGACCAAATTCCCTTATACCTCAAAATACTGCCTTCATATGAGCTATCTATTCTCTCTTAAATGTCAACACACATCCCCCTTTTCTTTTGATGATCTCTTTTTTAATATTTTGCTTAATTTATATTAAATTTAAAATTATATACCAATCCCAGTTCCCTCTCTCTCCTATCCTCCCACTCCCGCCACCATCACCGCACCCCCCATCCACCCCTCAGAGAGGGCAAGGTCTGTCACATCATTTGGGACAGGACCCAGGCTCGTGTATCTAGGTTGAGACAGGTGTCCCTCCATAGGGAATGAGTTCCACAAAGACAGTTCACTGGGAATAAATAGTGGTCCCACTGCCAGCAACCCCACAAACTGTCCAAGTCCCTTCTTCCCCCCCCCCCGTTGTCACCAGTATTCAGGGGGCCTAGTTCAGTCTTATGCAGGTTCCCCAGATGTCAATCTGGAGTACATGAGCTCCCACTCGGGTCAGCTGTCTTTGTGGACCTTCCCAACATGGTCTTGACCCCTTTGCTCATATTATGACTCCTCCCTCTCTTCATCTGGACTCAGGAGTTGGCCCAGTGCTTAGCTGTGGATCTCTGCATCTGACCCCTTCAGTTGCTGGATGAGGGCTTTGTGGTGGCAATTAAGGTAGTCATCAGTCTGATTATAGGAGGAGGCCAGTTCAGGCGCCGTTTCCTCTATTGCTTAGATTCTTCACTGGGTCATCCTTGTGGATTCCCAGGAATTTCACTAGTGCCAGATTTCTTGTTAACACCATAATGGTTGCCTCTATCAGGGTATATTTTAACTTGCTCTGTCACTCTGTCTCTCTCCCTGCTTGATCTTCCTGATCCCTCATGTTCTCCTCTCCCCTGCCCTCCTCCACTCCTCTCTCTGCTACCACTCTACCTCTCCCCCCAAGCTCCCAATTTACTCAGAAGATCTTGTCTATTTCCTCTTCTGGGAAGGGGGATGTCTGTGTATGTCATTCTTAGGATTCACCATGGGTTGTGGATTGTAGGTTGGTTATCCTTTGCTGTTATGTTCAATATCTACTTATGAATGAGTACATACCATGTTTGTCTTTCTGTGACTGGGTTACCTCGCTCAGAATGGTTTCTTCTAGTTCCATTCATTTGCTTGTGAATTTCAATATGTCATTGTTTTTTATCACTGAGTGGTACTCCATTTGTGTAACACATTTTCTTATACATTCTTTAGTTGAGGGGCATCTAGGTTGCTTCCAGATTTTGGCTACTGCAAATAATGTTGCTGTGAACATAGTTGAACAAATGTCCTTGTAGTATGTGTGTGCATCCTTTGGGTATATTCCCAAGAGTGGTATTGCTGGGTCTTGAGGTAAATTGATTCCCAATTTTCTGAGAAGCTGCCATCCTGATTTCCAAAGTGGCTGTAAAAGTTTGTACTCTGACCGGCAATGAAGGAGTGTTCCCCTTACTCCACATCCTCTCCAGTATAGGCTTTCATTAGTTTTTGTTTGTTTGATTTTTTGTTTTTGTTTTCCTTTTTAGTCATTCTGACAGGTGTAAGAGAGTATCTCAGAGTTGTTTGATGTGCATTTCCCTGATAGCTAAGAATGTTGAGCAATTCCTTAAGTACCATTTGAGATTCCTCTGTTGAGAATTCTCTATTTAAATCTGTACCCCATATTTAATCAGATTATTTGATCTTTTGGTGTCCAGTTTCTTGAGGTCTTTGTATAGTTTGGAGATCAGCCCTCTGTCAGATGTGGAGTTGGTGAAGATCTTTTCCCATTCTGTGGGCTGCCATTTTGTCTTGTCGACTGTATCATTTGCTCACTTCTGTGTCACACTATACCATGAACACTTAACTGTGATAGGCACGTGACACTGAATGCTAGCCTGATTCTAGCAAAGATCTCCTTTTTTCTAATGAAGTAGTTTTACCTGTAAAGCTAGCATTCAACATAAAATACACTAAGAACACACAATTAATAATGCTATGTGAAAGTTTATAAACTCTCAAATTAAAAACAATGCCCCCATGAAAGAAAAATAAAAACCCTTTCAGAGTTCTGATGAACTTTAAGCCAAATGTATAAGATTTTATTAAGTATACAGAGAGGAGGTTTTACAGGAGCCTGTGCCCTTCTGAGGAAATTTTTAAAAAGTCATCTTTTAACTAAATATTTATTTCCTGACACCTCACAGGCATGTGCAAAGGCTAAATAATTTCTCACAAGTGTAACTTGAAGCTTATCTCCAAGGTGATCCCACAGCCTGTCCAGCTGACAGTGCATACTAACCATCACACCAGGGTCACAAGAAACATTCAAGGGACTTTG
Source organism: Mesocricetus auratus (assembly GCF_017639785.1). Lineage (NCBI taxonomy): Eukaryota > Metazoa > Chordata > Mammalia > Rodentia > Cricetidae > Mesocricetus > Mesocricetus auratus. The sequence goes on along the minus strand of NW_024429198.1, from coordinate 228,663 downwards.
CAGCACTAATCTTAGGCTCTTTCTAGCTAGTCTAGTATACCCCCCATGTTTATTGGGGTGCTCTAGAAGGATGGAGTTAATTATAAATACACATATATGTGGGTATACATATATATGTATGTATAACATATATATATATATTATTACATTTATAAAAAGCAGTGAAGATTCCATCACTGGCCTGAGTCCACATCAGAAGACTGAAGAAGTTGGAAGTCATGGCAGACTATAGCAGCACCAAAATCCCTCAGGTGGCAAGTGGGACCTGACACACACTGTTTTCTGCCTTTGAACAGCTTTGTTCCCCGGGGACCCCCACCCTTTTGGGAAGTATTATCCACTTTCAGGGAAGCTCTTTTTTTCTTATCTGTTGTCACACATGTCACTGTTCTCTAAGCACCTTAACACACACTCCTAGAACTGTATTTCACTCTTACGTATCTCAATCTAATTACATCAAGCTTCAAAACAAACCACCACAATCTCCATACTTCTGTTCCTCGCATCCTTGCAGTATTGTGTCCCCTTTTCCAGAATTTATCTCTTTCCTCCTGGTATGGAACAGCCCATCATGAAATCTTTTTTTGAACTTTAGGCATGTTTCTAAATAATACTCTATACAAAACTTTTCCTAATTCTCCCAAGAAGATACATGCTCCATTTTGGAATCTCTTGGATTCTCTTTCTCTCAAAGAGAAGACATATAAAGCAATGGTTTAATAATTCACTCTCTTAAGTAAACAGCATGACTTTAAGTCCCTGATCTATGACATATGTCCTACATGATAATGTCTGTTCATTACTTCTTTGTGCCTTATGTCTTTTTAGGTATTATAATGAAATTTTTATTTTTTAATGTATTATTTGAGAATTTCATGCATGAATATGATGTATTTTAATCAAATAGATTCCCTCCTCTCCAGCTCTTCCTGTACTCTCCCAGCCACCATTGTTCCCTCCCAACTTTATGTACTGTCTTTGAAATTCCAAGTCCTCTTAGTGCTGCCAGTATATGCATGGGTGTAGTTAATCCACTTGGACATGGGAAGCCTATCAGGGATGCATCTGAAGAAAGCTAAACCTCCTTCTCCCAGCAGCCATCAGTGGCCAGTTGCTAGTCACATAGGGTGGCATCTCATGAGCCTCTTCCCAATCCATGCTGGAATAGAGTCTGCCTCAATCTTGTCCAGGCATTGTGCAGTGCAGTCATACATGCTATGAATTCTTTGTGCAACAGCCATGACATGTCTGTGCAGGAAACACTATTTCCCTGCTCTGACAGTCTTTCTACCTCATCTTCTGCTATAATCACTGATCTATGATCCATGGGAGGAGGGAATGTAATACAAATGTCTCATTTACAGCTGAACACTCCAGAGCCTCTCGTGATCTGCATATTGGCTAGTTGTGGATCTCTGTATTAACCACCATCTACTACAAAAAGAGCTGGAGAACTGCAGTACTTTATAGATATAAGGACAAATATTTAGGGGCCATTTAATTCTAGGTCCCACTTAACAGAAATGCCTCTAAAGCCAGGCGGCAGTGCCCCATGCCTTTAATCCTAGCATTTGGGAGGCAGAGGCACGTGGATCTCTGTGAGTTTCAGACCAGCCTGGTCTACAAGAGTGAGTTCCAGTACAGCCTCCAAAGCCACAGAGAAACCCTGTCTCAAAAACCAAAAAAAAAGCCTCTAAATAAAGATTTATAATAGCCAATTCATAAAGTCCTTATAAAGATAATATTTAAGCAGAAGTACCTAGACCCTTTCTAAACTTACATGATATGTATTGCACACTCTTGTCCAATATATATTAGATTGAACACTGTGTTACTCCCTCCAAGCAACTCTACTATGTGACATAAAACCATCATACAAAATTTTGTGCATTTTCTATCCCCAACTAGTAAACTGTACCATCCTTAAGATTTGGGGACTTATCTTATAAATCCTTGTATCCTATAGTTCCTGTAAGTATTTAGAACATGCTGAGTTTTTAGTAAATGGTTGAATTTTACATTTGAAAGAAATGTAGACAAGAATGGTTCCCCAACACTTAAGTCCTCTCACTACTTCAATTTCCTTCAAGTCCTTCATTGGTCATTCATAAGAAGAGAAGAATAAACATTTCTCTCATCCATTGCTATGTATATTTAGACTCTTTCCTGAAAGCCTTCCGCTAAACTTTAAACTCAGGTAGTGGAGTTAGAGCCACAGTCTCACGTTGGTGCATATCACAGAAGATCTCTATGGAATCACTGTTGTATCCTGACAGCACTTCAGCAGCCAAGAAAGCCTTATTCCTGATTACAGTTCACCACTGCTCCAACAAACTCAAACCACCCTCCCAGTTTCAAGCATTTTAATTGAATAATTTCATCATTAAGAACTCATTGCCTTACTTGCAAGGGAGTCTCACTGGGGAAATAGGCTACTCTTAGGGTAGGCTGCATGTCCAGCAACAGATGGTCAACAGAAAACAAACTCAAACACAACTTTAAAGTATTTTTGTTTCCTAATGTCCTGTGAGGGAATATCCCCTTTTATTATTTTATCTATTTATCATTAATATTTTTCTTCTCTCTTTTTACCTATGGACCTTTTTGTATATATTATGGATCCCAGTTTAGTGTTTTTTAATGGGATTTCTGGGTATTTGAACAAATTATTTTCTGCATCTGTATCTGCTTCCTGAACCTTTTCCTGGGCTCTTTTCCTTCTGTCTGTTTGTTTTGTGCTATTCTGATGTGTTAGTTTGTTTTATCTTTTATTTTATTATTATCCCTTAGAAGTCTTTTTATTTTCGAATGAGAGACAGAGAGGGAGCGAACCGATTTGGGAGAGGGGAGGAACTGAGAGAAGTAGAGGAAGGGGAGCGGTAACCAGGATGTAATATGTGAGAAAAGAAATACATTTTCCATAAAAGCAGGGGGCGGGAAACCCTTGTTGCCTGACAGCACAGCAAAACGAGCCACCGCATAAAGGAAGTATGGCTCTGCACAGTGTGTATTAGATGGAACACACAGCGTTCCTGGGTTACAAAGAACCTGAGTTCTGGGCACACACTGGAAAGCAGTGCTGACTGGGTTCTGACATTGAAGCCTACTGTGAATTCTTGACAGCCTACTTGTTTATAAAAGTTTCAGTCAGCGATTCAGTAAGTAAACACGGATTCGGTTGATGGTTTATAAGGAGACAGTGTTTATGTTGGCTCACTCTAGAATCCAAATGAGTGGTAAACTCCTCCTGACTCACATGCAGCCCTAATCTCCAGATGATGCCAAGCCATCTGGTGGTGCTCTCCAGCCCTTTTCCTTGCTTTTCAGAAACAGCAGGCAGCCAGGTAGAAAGGAAACAGACCAACAGAAAGTCAAGAAGATACTGTGACTGCAGTGCTGTGTGCCTGCTCCTAGTTGAGCAAAACAAAAAAATAAAGCCTGGTGTAGAGAGGTTTGCCTGTAATCCCAGCTCTTGGGAAATGGTAGCATGAAGGTCAGTAGTTCAAGACCAGCCTCATTTACATAACAAGGTCAAGGTGAGCCTGAGCTGTGTGAGACCAACTCGGAAAGAAAAAAAAAAGTTACACAGTTTCTCAAACAACCACATCACTATTCACTCATCAGTGACTCTTTTCCAGCCTCAAATACCCATGTGGAGACCACAATTATCATGACATTTTGTTACAGACTGTGCTTCACACGGAGTGTGTAAGAACAAGGGCTCTTTATAAGATAAATATCCAGTCATAACATGTTCTAAATATTCCTTCAATTCTGAACCATAATAAATGATAATATTTACCACTAACTTGTAAGAAATCTATTCCTCCTTTCTGTACATGCTTCAGTCACTGATAATGGAACCTCTAAAATGAGGGTCCTTTTGGTGACACATACATACTATGTTCTTCTTTTTCTTTGAGGTAGAATTTAAAATGAATAGTTAAAAAGTGATAACACTCTTCTTTAGAAGTCTGCTAAGTATGTTTAAACAGGTCCCTGGAAATTACAGTGTTCTTGTGTGTACTCTATATACAGATACCTAGCATCATTTTTCTGCCAAAGCACAGCATACATGTTCAAGGATAAAATCCAAAATAAATATTCTGTCACCCTCGATGGCTCCAGTAGGTAGTGTTAGGAACTATGGGAAGTTTAGCAGCCCACAGTTAGTTACAACCTTTGCAGTCTTGCCTGTAGCCTATTCATTTGTTGATTAGTTAGTTCCACTACTTCAAACCCTATTCCTTAATCAGCAGAGAGCCCTAGATTCTAAATTGTAGATATAGATTATGTATCACCAGGATAGAACATCTATGACTATCATTCCAGAAAGGCCGTTGGTCCATATAGCTCCTGTGTATGACAAACAGGGTTTTTAGGCAATATCAAGTTGTGAATTGAAGGAAAACTGTTTAATTTCCTTGGGTATGTCACATATTTAATAGAAGTTACTGATAAAGAAGAATCTACATTGCATGCTTTTAAAAGATGCATGGATTTAATAAAGAGTTGAAGCAAACATACCAGGATTACTTTCCAAGGAATTGGTTGCCGAGTGGCAAGTGTGCAACACAAGACAATATGTGCTTCAACAAAAACACTCAAAGGCTGATTGTTTTCTAAACAGAGTTCTTGTAACTGAGTAATGTGGCTATTTATATGTCTTTCTTTAAAAACCTTTTAAATGTATGACTTCTTGAATTTATATTTTCACATGATCCACCATGTATATGGGTCAACTGAAAGACGACAAGGGTTTTCTTCAGTGTTTCTTAGCAGTTTAGAGTTTGACTTTGTGTGTGTGTGTGTGATTTGATCCCTCTTGACTGGGAATTTTTGTACACATGACTTGAGCTGGAAGCCTACACTCTTCTTTGTCGTGTAGATGCTTGATTTCCCTGGAATCATTCAAAGTTTTTAGAATTTTTAGTAAAATTTACTTGACCATAAAGGGGAAGGGTGAACACAGTAAAAAAAGTATGTGTTATACTTGAAAGAATTTGTCCATATGAAGCAGTGATTTACAACAACAATAATGAAAAGTATCAGTTTTATAAAGAATGTGTTTACCTATAATTCACAACATGTGTTACAAAGTAAGGTATTGTGGGTCTTCTTTCCTTTAGATTAACAATTCTTTAAATCAGAGGTTGCAAACTAACTCTCAGATCAGATGTGTAATCTATAAAAAAGTTGTGTTGGAACACGGCCAAGTCCATTGTTTCAGCTTGTCTGTTACTGCTTCAGGATCACTGAGATACAAAGCATTGGCCCATAAGCCTAAAATAAGTCCCATCTGTCCCCTTAAGAAATTATACCAACACCTATCCAAAGAATATAAATGATTCTTCGTGTGGTATGGCATTTTATGAGGCTAATCATCCATTTTAGGCAGGTGGCCATCTTATCTTCAATTTGGTAATGCATTAATAAGAACACTCTACTAGTTTATTTCATAGTCAACTCTTTGAACAAACTATACTGTAAAATAAGAATTAACTGTCTGGAAATCCATAAGGACTTGTGCATTTGTTGCTATTAAAGATTCTCCATCAAATGGAAGCTAAATACATTTGAATACTCAGTGATAGATACCAGGGGCAATTATTTGCCACTGACTATCTTTGACATGTCATCATTATGTCATAATGTTTACCCATGGAAAGTCAGAACAACATGAAGTATGACTTTACATGACCGTACATCTTCTATAAAGTGACTGCTGCCATTGAAGTCATAAAAGATAAAAGATCTTCCCTTAGGGGAGTTGGGGAGGAACTGGGAGTAATTGAAGGAGGAAACTATAATCAGGCTATATTGTATAAGAAAAGAATATATTTTTCAATAAAAGAAAAAAGACCTTTTCTTTAGGAAAAATGTGCATTATAAAGTATTATAACTCTGAAACATTACACTATTCCAATAGATATATTTTCAGAGGCAATTCATGAATCCTTGATGTATTCTTAAATGTCAAGCATGCCTTCATTTTTTTAGTAAGTTCTCTTGAGTTTTCATATGTTGTTGAGAATTAACCTATAACTTTTCTTTTTTTCTTCCCTAGTGTTCCTTATTAGAAAGACATTTTAAACCCATATTTGAATTATTGTGAAAGCAAATGTATAGAGCCTGTCCGTGCTCTGCTGTCAACACATACTGCTTCATGTACCATGAAGTTGTGGCAGGCATACCCCTCACAAGTCCTCAGAGGAACAGAGAAAGCCCAGGCCCAGCCCTATCACAACAGTTTTCTTTCCTGTGAATTGAAACAACCTTCTGGAATTCTGACCGTATTGCACTGAACCACAAGTCTCAGGGTTACAGTTGCCTGGTCATTGGAAACACCCTATCTTCCCTTCCCTTCATTCACTACTTAGCTTTTTCTGTTATCTGGGGAGTTATAGAAAAGACCCTGCCTCTAGTGTAGTATATCTTACACTTGAGTAACATTTCTTAAGGAAATGAATCTCACAAACTCTCAGACAATAGCTGTACAATTTTGAGGAAAAAAATTTAAATACAAATTTAGTGTTCTTTCAGTTGCGGTTTACACCCATGAATAATTGCAAGGCTTAGTAGCCTAAGAGGCCCCAGCTCTCTCCTCCAGCACCAGTATGGAAGTCTGGCTGAGAGATTAATTTGTCTCTTTACAGATGGAAAAACAGGGGGCACCAAAAGAGGAGGCTCAAGGGGTTCTCCAGTCTCTACATAGGTGGGGTACCTGATGGGAAAGATAGGGCTACAAGCTGAGAGGGAGCACAGGAAAGCAGCTCCCGTCTGGCTGACGTGCTTCCGGACAAGGTTCTGTAAAGTGTTTATCACAGTGTTTGACACCTGGGAAATGCTGAGCTGGCTCCACCTTCTCCATTAGAAATGGTTGCTAGGAATAAAAGAGATGAGGCTTGTGCGCACAGCTTAATGCTCTGCCATTGTAACAGCCTTTTTCTGTTTTCAATGGCGAGTCCATCTCTAACTGGATAAGCCTCACTCCAAAGCTCCTTTCTCGAAGCCTTTGGGAGACTTACTGTGTATATGAAACGAGCCTCCTTCACTGAGAGACTATGGGCTGTTAATGATGGTTGAGCGAAGAGTGTCTTTTTCTTTCGTAGTGTAACAACTGATAACTTGCCCATGCTCTAGTAAACAATTCCCACTTGTGAAAGAAACACTAATTAAACTCAATGAATGAAAAAAAATAAAAATTGAAAAATGTCATTGAATTATGGAAAGGCTTGTTAGAAAGGGGGGTTCAAAGGGAGGAAAAGGGAGTGAGAGGGGGTAATATGGATGAAAATGACCCAAATTAAGTGTATACACGTATGAAATTGTCAGAGTGAAAAGGGGAAAAGGATTGTATGGGTAGAGAGTTGGGAGGATCTGGGAGAAGTTACCAGAGGGAAAAGAATATTATGAGAACACATTGTATGAAAATATAATTTAAAGGGGAAGGAAGAAAGGGAAAAGGAAATGGTAGGTTTTGACCTAAAGTTGACTGAGTGAAAAGCTTGTGTGCAAGACAGTATGGATATGTCTACGTCACTCACCACCATCAAAGTTTTCTCTTATTCACCCAGGTTAATGAGTAAAGGACGAGTCTAATGCACGTTAGGTTTAAGTTCCGTGAGAGAAGAAATTTCTATTTTGTTCTTGCTGTTTACTTAGCACTTTGAAGGATGTAGAGAGTACAAACAAAATATATCTTATAGGAATGAGTGGGCCTGCAGGGTAAACTTGCACTCTAATTGGGTAAGTGGTGATCCTATATGTTCACATCCTAAGAGAAAAATTACTACCATGAAACACTACTAACTGGCAACAGGAGCTTAGCCATAACCTGCACAACAAGGCAGACCAAGTGAGGGAACCCTGAGATCCACAGTCCCCACCAGCATTCTAGCCTCCACAAGCTTGCCCCCCCCCTTGACTTTCAAATCGAGTCATTGTGGCGTCAGGCTGGCAATCATGTGTGTACCTTTTCATTTGGGATTTAGGGCTCTTAGGGTTTTATTTTCACTTTTAGCTTCTTGGTATCTGAAACTGTTGTTCATGAAGCTGTATTAGGACCATGACTCTTTAATATGTATTTCAGCTACCAACAGAGGAGGTGAACAGATCACTTAAAATGAAACAATTTTTAGTACACTATAAACATAGCTTTAGCTATAATTACAGTGTGTGGGTGATGCTGCTGAAAACTGCTGTAATTATGACATTATGGTTGAGAACCATCTGAATAGAAAACACTGAGCCTCGTTGTGCACAGCTTAAGATGCCATCATGGCCCCTTTCAGTATGAACAAGACTGATCAGCCCATCCCTACAAAAGCATTGTTGTATGTTAACAATACAAGATCAAGGGACAGAGTAAAATTACAGGGAATATGTTGCCTTTATTTAACTTTCCTGTGCTCCTACAAGTCTTATACAAAGGTCAAACGTAGAGCAGAGAGCTGGCTGTCTTGAAAGGCTTATGAGTGAAGTCACAGGGAGAAACAAGCCTGGAAGACCAGTGCCATCTTTCTTTGCCCCTGTCTCCTGCAAGACAGCCTTTCATAGGTTGATGGAGTGCTGTTTTAAAGTTTGTTCCCATGAAGACTGTTTTCTTTCCTCTTCAACAGACAGATCCAGTGGCTCTAGATGTCATGACAGCTACCATAGTAATGGGTCTTGCCTGGCATGTTTCTGATACCAAATAAATTTGTCTAGTCATTGAAGCATAAGCTGAAATTGATTTACATAATTTATCTCAATACACACACACATATATACATACATACATACATACATACATACATACATACATATGACTGGAGATTTCCAGCAACAACACAAAATGTTTTAAAATAAAAAGAGCATAGCCGGAGATCCCGGCCTGGAGAGCCTGACCCACCACTTCAAAGGTATGAACTGTTGGACACCTGTTTCTTGTCAACAGGGGAATACTGTGTTTTCATTCCACCTCCCTGGGCATCAGGTGTACCTTACAAGCGATGGGGAAATGTGTGACACACAGTAATCTGGGGTTTACTGCCATAGCAGAGGGAACTGTGGGTGACTCCCATTGGAAGCGATGGGGAAATGTGTGATACACAGTAATCTGGGGTTTACTGCCATAGCAGAGGGAACTGTGGGTGACTCCCATTGGTGAACAAGGTTGGCAGGGGATTTCTGGCACATAAACAGGTAGCTAGAGTATTTTCTGAAGGAAAGGGGGACATGGCCAGCCATTCTGCATATGTGGGAGTGTGTGTTAATATATGCTTTACATTATGGAGGGGGAAAGTATTTGTTTCCTTGACTTTTTCTTTATTTCTGGAATTACTAGGGCCCTGTTCATCTCCACACATTAAACATCAAAACAGATTCCTCACTCTTCCCTGTTAATATAGAAATATGAGATTTTGCCTTTCCTTCTTATTCTACTCCCTTGTTCTGCCCTAAATATATAAGGAATAGAAAGGGAAGGAGAAGAAAGAAAACAAAAATATAAAATACAAATAGAAATATGTCTTGTACCTAACTGGCAGCTTATAGGACAACTGTCTGACATTAGGCAGTTTCTCACTTCTTTTATATTATGACATCCCCAACAAACCAATAATTTGCAATGTCACCAGCCCTTAACCTCCAATCTCCTAAATTAACCAGCATTAATTGTTTCCTGAAGAGTAAGGATAGCCTTTCCTACCTGAAAATTTCTTAAGACACAATGGAATGGCCATCTTAGCAATCTGACTAAACATCCAGACTACATCACAGAGCCTGGGCCTTAGCTCTGAATGACCACTCTGGAAAAACCACTCAACCTCTGAGGCTGCAGCTGCTCATCTGTCAACAAGAATACATGCCACCTACATTACAGCTTACATGAAGATTTCCATTGAGCATGATGCTGGCTTCCTTTCATTTCCTGTCCAGCTTTGAAAAAAATGTGGTGTAGTGCTTTATTAGCACATACATACATACATACATACATACATACATACATACATACACATATAATTTAATTCAGCCATAAAGAAGAATAAAATTATGCCATTTTCAGAAAGAAAATGGGTGCAACTGGCAATCATCAAAGTCAGTTTCCAAAAAACAAACGTTGGAGCTATCCCTCTGGCAGCATCAGGTAAACAGGCCGGCTTCCTGGCCTGTGTTCCAGTGCCTGCAGATCGCCTGGGAACTGCACAGAGCTCCCAATCCTGGCGGGAGCCAAGCACCCCAGACTCCAGATCTTCTCTCCCACCATTGAGACCAGGAAACGAGAGGAGCCTGGGAATCCAGGGAAGTAGCTATCCCTCCGGCAGCATCAGGTAAACAGGCCTGCTTCCCTGCCTGTGTTCCAGTGCCTGAGGATCGCCTGGGAACTGCACAGAGCTCCCAATCCCGGCGGGAGCCAAGCACCCCAGACTCCAGATCTTCTCTCCCACCAACGAGACCAGGAAACCAGAGGAGCCAGGGAGACCAGGGGAGTAGCTGTTCCGAATCAGGTACAACAGGACCCAGCATAGGATCCAGGGGACCAGGTAGGAGGCTAAGCGCCCCAGATTCCTGTTCTTCTTCTCCACCCACGGTCCAGCATTTGGACAAGGAATAGAAGAACCACCAGATTATTGGACTTGCTAGCACCCACCAAAAGGGAACTCTGGTCCCCAGACCAGTAAGGGGCTCTTTCTGCACCCACTAGAAGAAGAGATGGGAAAGAGACAATACAAAAACACAGTCAGCAACAGAAAAACAAATATGACACCTCCAGATTCTAAAGACTCCACACCAGCAAGACCCCAACACTCCAATGCGAATGAAGCAAAAGAGAACGACCTTAAAAGCACTTTCATGAAAATGATAGAGGCCCTAAAAGAGGATATTGGAAAATCCCTCAAAGAAATGGAAGAAAAAACAAACCAAAAAAATGCAAGAAATGGAAGAAAAAACAAACCAAAAAATGCAAGAATTGGAAGAAAAAACAAACCAAAAAAGGCAGGAAATGGAAGAAGAAATGAATCAAAAAATGCAAGAAATGGAAGAAAAAACAAAGCAAAAAATGCAAGAATTGGAAGAAGAAACATACCAAAAAGGCAGGAAATGGAAGAAGGAACAAAGCAAAAAATGCAAGAAATGGTAGAAAAAACAAAACAAAAAATGAAAAAAGATGGAAGAAGAAACAAACCAAAAAAGGCAGGAAATGGAAGAAGAAACAAAGCACAAAATCCAAGAAATGGAACAAAAAGCAAACCAAAAAATAAAAGAAATGGAAGAAAGAACAAACCAAAAAATTCATAAAAGGCAACAAACGGACGAACAGATAAACAGAAAATTGCAAGAAGCAATGCAAACACTGCAAGGGTTGAAAACTGAAACAGAGACATTAAAAAAAACACAATCTGAAGAAAGACAGAAAATAGAAAAGCTGGACAAACAATCATGCACTACCAATACAAGCATTACCAACAGAATAGAAGAGATGGAAGAGAGAATCTCAAGTGTTGAAGATACACTAGGAGAAATGGATTTATCAACCAAAGAAAACCTTAAATCCAACAAATCCTTAACACAAAACATCCAGGAAATATGGGACACCATGAAAAGACCAAACCTAAGAATAATAGGTATAGAAGAAGGAGAAGAAATCCAGCTCAAAGGGGCAGAAGGCATATTCAACAAAATCATAGAAGAAAACTTTCCCAACCTTAAGAAAGACATGCCAATGAAGGTACAAGAAGCCTACAGAACACCAAATAGAGTGGACCACAAAAAAGAAAATCCCCTCGCCACATAATAATCAAGACCCCAAACATACAGAATAAAGAAAGAATATTAAGAGCAGCTAAGGAAAAAGGTCAAGGAACATATAAAGGCAGACCTACCAGAATTACACCTGATTTCTCCATGGAAACTCTGAAAGCCAGAAGGTCCTGGATAGATATTCTACCTACACTAAGAGACCATGGATGCCATCCCAGACTACTATACCCGGCAAAGCTCTCAATCACTATAGACGGAGAAAACAAGATATTCCATGACAAAACTAGATTCAAGCAATATGTGTCCACTAACCCAGCCCTACAGAAAATTTTGGAAGGAAAACTCCAACCCAACGAAGCTAACTACAACCAGAAAAACATAAGCATTAGAGAATCCCTCTCTACCAACAGCCAAAAGAACAAAGGGGTGAAATTCCACACATAATTCCAACAACAACAACCATCGCAAATCGAAGAAGGATGAGCAATCAATGGTCATTAATATCCCTCAATATTAACGGCCTTAACTCACCCATAAAAAGACACAGACTAGCACAATGGATTCGAAGACAGAACCCTTCCTTCTGCTGCATACAAGAAACACACCTCACCCTCAAAGACAGACATTACCTGAGAGTTAAAGGTTGGGAAAAATTTTTCAATCAAATGGACCCAAGAAACAAGCAGGGGTAGCAATCCTAATATCTAACAAACTAGACTTTAAAATAAAATCAATCAAAAGAGATGAAGGAGGTCATTACTTACTCATCACAGGTGAAACCCACCAAGATGAAGTGTCTATCCTGAACATCTATGCCCCCAATACAAAGGCATCCACATTCGTTAAAGAAACATTATCAGAACTTAAATCTCATCTAAAGCCCCACACAGTTATAGTGGGAGATTTCAACACACCACTCTCACCACTAGACAGGAATACCAGACAGAAACTCAACAAAGAAGCAAAGGGTCTAATAGAAGTAATGACCCAACTGGGATTAACAGATATCTATAGAACATTTCATCCACATAAAAAAGAATATACCTTCTTCTCACCACCACATGGAACCTTCTCAACAATCGACCACATACTTGGCAACATATCAAACCTCAGCAGCTACAAAAAAATTGGAATAACTCCATGCATCTTATCAGACCACCATGCCTTAAAATTAGAATTCAACAACAACACAAACTGCAGAAAACCTAAAAACTCATGAAAATTGAATAATGCTCAACTGCACCATCCCTGGGTCAAAGAGGAAATAAAACAAGAAATTAAAGACTTCGTCGAATTCAATGAAAATGAAGACACAACATACCCAAACCTATGGGAAACTTTGAAAGCAGTGCTATGGGGGGAAGTTCATAGCACTAAGTGCTCACATGAAGAAACAGGAGAACAGTTATACCAGAGAATTAACATCACACCTAAAAGCTCTAGAACACAAAGAAGCAAACTCCCCCCAGGATGAGTAGATGCCAGGAAATAATCAAATTGAGGGCTGAAATCAATAAAGTAGAAACCAGGAAAACAATACAAAGAATCAATGCAACGAAGAGTTGGTTCTTTGAGAAAATCAACAAGATAGACAAACCTTTGTCCAAACTTACCAAACAGCAGAGAGTGAACACGCAAATTAACAAAATCAGAAATGAAAAGGGACATAACAACAGACTCTGAGGAAATCCAGAGAATCATTAGGTCATACTTTCAAAACCTGTACTCCACAAAATTCGAAAATTTAAAGGAAATGGATGACTTCCTGGACAGCTATCATTTGCCAAAACTAAATCAAGAACAGATAAGCAATTTAAATAGACCTATAACCCCTATGGAAATAGAAGCTGTCATCAAAAGTCTCCCAACCAAAAAAAGTCCAGGTCCAGATGGCCTCAGTGCAGAATTCTACCACAAATTCAAAGAACAGCTTATACCAATTCTTCTCAAAGTGTTCCACACAGTAGAAGCAGACGGGTCTTTGCCAAACTCTTTCTATGAGGCTTCAATAACCTTGATCCCCAAGCCACACAAAGATACAACTAAGAAAGAGAACTTCAGACGAATATCCCTCATGAACATTGATGCAAAAATACTCAATAAAATACTGGCAAATCGGATCCAAGAACACATCAAAACAATCATTCACCACGATCAAGTAGGTTTCATCCCAGGGATGCAGGGATGGTTCAACATACGAAAATCCATCAACGTAATCCACCATATAAACAAGCTGAAAAACAAAAATCACATGATCATCTCACTAGATGCTGAAAAAGCCTTTGACAAAATCCAACACCCCTTCATGATAAAGGTCTTGGAGAGATCTGGGATAACAGGGACATACTTAAACATAATAAAAGCCATATACAGTAAACCAACAGCCAACATCAAACTAAATGGACAGAAACTCAATGCAATTCCTCTAAAATCAGGAACAAAACAAGGCTGTCCACTCTCTCCATACCTTTTCAACATGGTACTTGAAGTTCTAGCTATTGCCATACGACAACAAAGGGGGATCAAGGGGATACAAATTGGGAAGGAAGAGGTCAAACTTTCACTGTTTGCAGACGATATGATAGTTTACAACAATGACCCAAAGAACTCTAACAGGGAACTCTTACAGCTGATTAACACCTTCAGCAAAGTGGCAGGCTACAAGATCAACTCAAGAAAGTCAGTAGCCCTATTATATACAGATGATAAAAGGGCTGAAAGAGAAATCAGAGAAACATCACCCTTTACAATTGCCACAAACAACATAAAATACCTTGGGGTAACGCTAACCAAACAAGTGAAATACCTGTATCGTAAGAACTTTGAATCTTTAAAGAAAGAAATTAAAGAAGCCCTCAGAAAATGGAAAGATCTCCCATGCTCTTGGATAGGTAGGATCAATGTAGTAAAAATGGCAATCCTGCCAAAAGCAATCTACAGATTCAATGCTATCCCCATTAAAATCCCAGCACAATTCTTCACAGACCTCGAAAGAACAATAATCAATTTTCTATGGAAAAACAAAAGACCCAGGATAGCCAAAACAACCCTGTTTAACAAGGCAACGTCCGGAGGCATCACCATCCCTGACCTCAAGCTCTATTATAGAGCTATAGTCCTGAAAACAGCTTGGTATTGGCACAAAAATAGACAGGTAGACCAATGGAATCAAATTGAAAATCCGGGTATTAACCCACACACGTATGAACATCTGATCTTTGAAAAGAAGCTAAAAATATACAATGGAATAAAGAAAGCATCTTCAACAAATGGTGCTGGCATAATTGGAGACTGGCATGTAGAAGAATGCGGATCGATCCATGTTTATCGCCATGCAAAAAACTTAAGTCCAAATGGATCAAAGACCTCAACATAAATCCAGCCACACTGAACCTCTTAGAAGAGAAAGTGGGTGGTACCCTTGAACGAATTGGTACAGGAGACAGCTTCCTGAACATAACACCAGTAGCACAGACAGTGAGATCAACAATTAATAAATGGGACCTACTGAAACTGAGAAGCTTCTGTAAGGCAAAGGACACAGTCAGCAAGACAAAAAGGCAGCCCACAGAATGGGAAAAAATATTCACTAATCCCACATCTGACAGAGGGTTGATCTCCAAAATTTACAAAGAACTCAAGAAGCAAGTCTCCAAAACAGCAAAGGACCCAATTAAAAAGTGGGCTGCAGAACTAAATAGTTTTCAATAGAGGAGTCTAAAATGGCTGAGAGGCACTTGAGAAAGTGCTCAACATCCTTAGCCATCCAGGAAATGCAAATCAAAACAACTCTGAGATACCATCTCACTCCTGTCAGAATGGCTAAAATCAAAAACACCAATGACAATTTATGCTGGAGAGGATGTGGTGAAAGGGGAACACTCCTCCATTGCTGGTGGGAGTGCCAACTGGTTCAGCCACTTTGGGAATCAGTATGGAGATTCCTCAGAAAAATGGGAATAAACCTACCACAAGACCCAGCAACTCCACTCTTAGGCATATATCCAAAAGATGCCCATTCATACAACAAAGATGTCTGTTCCACTATGTTCATAGCAGCTTTATTTGTAATAGCCAGAACTTGGATGCAACCTAGATGTCCCTCACCTGGAGAGTGGATAGAGAAAATGTGGTACATCTACACAATGGAGTACTATTCAGCAGAAAAAAATAATGGAATCATGAGATTCGCAGGCAAATGGATGACACTAGAAGAAATCATCCTGAGTGAGGTAACCCAGTCACAAAAAGAGAAACATGGCATGTACTCTCTCATATATGGATTTTAGACATAGATCTGGGGAGTGCCAGCCTACAATCCTATGGCCAGAGAGTCTGGGAAACAGAAACTTCATTTAGTGGCTGGTTAAGTACTGAGCTGAACTCAAGAAAGCCAGTAACAGAGAGGGAGGACTGATGATCAAAGGGATTAAGACTGGGCTGGTTTAACCCCCAGAAACAGCTGACCAGACAAAGGTTAACTCTTGAATCCCAGGCATCAGCCTGGGAATCCAGCATGGGACTGATCAATACCCCCTGAATTTGGGTGTCAGTGAGGAGGCCTAGGGAACCTATTGAGCCTTGGACAGCAGATCAGTACCCATCCCAAGTATACACACGGACTTTGGACTCCCATAGAACAATGTGAGGTGCACTCTCACCCTGAACTCTTGGGGAAGGGTCTAGGCCCTGCCCTATATGAAATGACAGACTATGGACACCCCCATGGAGGGCCTCACCCTCCCTGGGGGACTGAGGGGATAACGGGGGGGGGGGTTGGGGGGAGGACACGGGAGGAGGGGAGGGAATGGGAGAGGGACCTGGAACTGACTTGTGAAGCAACCTCGTTTCTTATCTAAATTTAAACTGGAAAAAAAAAGAAAGTTATTTGAAAAAAAATTTTAAGATTTAAATAAATAAATAAAATATTCATTTAAATATAAAAAAACAAAAAACAAATGTTGAATTCTTTTCTCATCTGTGATTCATAGGTTTTTATATAGATACTTAAAATTATATAGGTATAGGCCACATGAGAGTACAAGTTAAACTGTCTAGGATAAAAAGGAGGGGGCTAATGGAAAGAACAGAGGAGGAAAAGGGAGGAGACAGAAAGATGTAGGGAGTAGGGGAGTGGCTATGCCCAAAGCAAATAAAAGAGAGCAATTTAAATTTTATGAAGAATATAAGCAATTGTAAAATAATACCAATGACTAATTTAAAATAAATTGACAAATAAAATACCCTAATTAATGAACTTGAGCAAAAAAGCTGGGAGGAAACTACTATTCGAAGAAAAATACTTAGCAAAAGAGATTTTAAAAGGGTAGTCATGCATTGCTTAACAATGGGGACACATCCTAAGAAATGCATCCTTTGGGGCCTTACTCATAGTGAGAACCTACGAGAGTGAATGAGTGCAGTAGGGACTGGACACCACCATCATACAGATAGTTCATCCCTGGCTGAAATGTCGCTAAGTGGAACATGACTGTCCTTGATGTGTGCAAAGCCATGAAGGCCCACTGAAGAAGTAGCAAAGTCTTCTGAAAAGAACATTTCCCTTCAAAGGACTCTTGGCCACAGATATTTGGAAATGTGTCACTTGTTCTGTGAGCTTTATTTCCTGCTCTAGTTCAATGACATCCTCACTCTTGTAAACAAAAGAACAGGCAGAATAACTTCACCAGAAATGAAAAGATTTATCAGAACCAGCTATATTGATTAAATATGAAAAGCATGCTCTTAGGCACAGAGCAGGCTGAGTTATGCAACATTTTGAAAGCAAAATAGTCAACTCAATGATCAGTTTTAACTGCTACCAATGAATGTGACAAGTTGAAAAACTCGGGGTGGGGGGCAACAAAACAAAATCCAGTACACTTTGGTAAACAACCAACCATCAGGTGAAAAACAAGAACTCATTCAAGAAATGTAGATTTCAGTTGGGAAAGTACTTAGGAGTGGGAGAGTTTAAGGCCTGGAGGTTAAAGGGGAGGGTCTTAATAGTCTAAGTTCACTTCATGAAGACTTGGCTGGGAAGAAAATAAAGTTGTATAATAGAGAAAGATGAGGTCTTTGCCCAGTGTCTCTATCCAAGTCAAAAGACCCTTGCCTGGGTTTCAACCCTCAACCTACAAGTGAATTGGGAGTGTTTATTGAGTACTTCTTTATGACAGTAACATTCAGAGTCCCAGGGAAGCCAGGTGTGATGGTACACACCTTTAAAGCCAACACTGGAGGGGCAGAGGCAGATGGATCTCTGAGTTACAGAAAATGAGTATTGGGCTAGCCAGGGCTACATCATCATGAAAACTTGTCTCAAAAACAAACAAGAAAGAAGTGAAATATGGGCTGGATGGATGGTTCGGCAGTTAAGAGAGTGCATACTACTCTTGCAGAGGACCTGAGTCTGGGTCTCAAGATTGTAACTCCAGTCCCAGGCCATCCTCTTCCAGTATACTGTCACCAGCACCAAGCACTTACAACCCACACACAAGCATATGTCGCATACGCATAAAGATAAAACAATTGTTTGTTTTTAAGTCCCAGCGAACAGCCAGGGGAAGGTAAAGAACTTGAAAAAATGAAGATGTAGCTCTCAAATCAGAAGTGATTGCAGTTATGTGCCAGAAGCTATTGTCCCCATTTTAGCAGACCGTGGTATTATTCAAAGTCATGTAAGAAGGCATATTAATTTACTGAGTCATGTTACAGAAAGTGACAATAACAATGAAATGCTTGTATGTGGTTCACAATGCCAATTATCTGCAGTTGCCTTGGGAATTTGCAAGCAAGGACAAGAACATCACCAGTACCAGCTAGTCACCGATAATGAAAATATTTGTTCCAAACTTTTTCTAGTGTTATTAAATGATATTGGGTTGGAACTGAAAAGTAATAAGATTTATTTTCTTTAACGCATCACGAATAAAGTTACAGAGAATTTCTGAAGAAGAACTTTACAAATCATTTCTGCCATTATGATACTGCTGAAATGTATTTAAATTTTCCCATGGTGTTCCCTTTTAAAGATCACATTATTGAAGTGTGTGAGACTGGAATAAATGATTAAAATTATAACTTGTATCACTTATTAATCAAATCAGGTACTACTAACATTGAAATAAAATCTGCGACTTTAGCGGCTGGTGATGATGTACAACACAAGGAAGTCTTCCTCTTTGGAACACCTGATTGCCCTTTAGGAACTCTAAACAAGCTTGGAATATAGTTTTTTCTTTTCTTTTTCTTTTTTTTTTTTTTTTTTTTTGGTTTTACGAGACAGGGTTTCTCTGTTTGGGAGGCTGTCGGTCCAGCCTGGCCTCGAACTCACAGAGATCTGCCTGCCTCTGCCTCCCGAGTGCTGGGATTAAAGGCGTGCGCCACCAACGCCCGGCTATAATTTTTTCTTGATTTTGTATTTTTCCAGTATACAGATAATGGTATATTTGTCATGCTCACTTTCTATCACCACCATCCTCCTCCTCCACTCTCTCCTCCCACCGATCACCCTTGTTACCCCCCCCCAACATGCATCTACTGCTTTCATCTCTCTGTGTGTGTCTGGGAGATTTAATTTAAGCCTAGTTCTCCCTCACTTTACCTTCTCTTATTACCCCTCTTTGTTGGAGATGTGAGTTTTTGCAACCACTTCGGAAACTGTGTGAATGTGCCAAAAAAGAAAAAAAAACTGAAAATTTAACTAGCTATCCCAGTCCAGCATATACACACACGAGAAAATCTAGGTCAGTATACCACGGAGACTCCTGCACATTCCTGTCTAACACTGTATTGCTCACAACAGCCAAGATATAACCAGCCTTGGTGCTCAAGAATGGTACAAGTTACAAATGGAAAGACAAATGAACTTATATCATTATAAAAATAGATAACGCTGGAAATTGTTATATTAAACAAAATAACCCAAGCTCAAAAGGAGAAATATCGCATTTTCTCTGGTAGGCAAAGTCTAAAAACTACACGTATAGAGAGATATATAGATGTACACATGATAGTAAAGTAGGTGTGGGGAGAGGCAGGTGTGAGCTTTTACTTTGAGCATTATAAATTCATTAGTTGCAAATCATAAACTTCAAGATGAGCTTAAAGTTTGAAGGATTCTAGATCTTAATTGGGATAAAATTAAGTGACCCATCTAGATCTGTGCTGTGGGAATTTTGCTGAGAAGGAAATGAAGCTGTTGGATAAGGGAAAAGACAGCAACAATTAGTTTCACCTGACATCTTTCCCTGAGCATGAAGGACCCAGAGAGTAATCCCAGGAGGTTTTCAGGGATGTTGACAAGGTTTGAGCCTCTGTGGTTAGATAAAGACACCGCAGTGCACACGTTCTCCTAAAGCGTCTCATCCCAGGCAGAGGTTCTAATTATTTGTAGTTGTTGAATCTTCAATTACCTTCAAAGTCCACACACCCTCCTTTCGGGCTTAATTGTAAGTGGATATCCAGTGAAACATGAAAATGAAAGAGAGGTTTCACTGTGTGCTAACCTGTTGTGGAGACTCATCCAGGAGCCCTGAGAGAGAAGATATTCGTGGGCTAAAGGAGGCTTCTCTCTTGGATGGACCACAGGGCACACTGGAATGTACAGGTCTGTTCTCACTGTCTCCACTCTGATCTCCGAGCTCTACCTAGTTTCCTTAGTTTATCTGTCCATAACTTGGAGGGGGGACTGTTGTAATTAAAAAAAAAAAGCCAGAGAGAGAAAGACGCCATATGACAGAGTTCAAGCAGAAGGGTTTTTTATTAGGGGAAAAGGATCATAAAAGAGGGAAAAAGGAGGGGGGGAGACCAGCCTCCAGGGACAGGAGCAACAGGAGAGGGGAAAGAGAAGCAAGCAGGGAGGCAGAGAGAGAGAGGGGGAGGGGGAGGGAGAGAGGGAGAAAAAGAGAGGGATGGGAGGTGGACAAGGCCCTTTTAAAGGGGAACATAGTGAATATGCACAGATGATGCTCTTAGTGGCTGCAGCTGAGGACGAATCCTGTCAGAATCCCAAAGGCAGGCCTAAATACTAACAGGGACTACTATAAAAATATGGATGCTATTTATTAAAATGAAAAGCCATTTCATTTGGTAAACATATAGTCTCACTTCCATGTGATTTCTCTGTAAGGCTGTAGTGTATTTGCTGAATTCTTGGATTAAATTTCTGGTTCAAAAGCTATCCAAAAACACAAAATATAAATACACTATTTTAAATTCCACAAAATATCTTGGGCATGATTCACTGTAGTTTATATTTAGGGGCTTGTAGATGCTACTTTTTTCTGCTTCATAAACCACAAGGTTTGGGAAGCTAGAAGAAAATTTAAATTTTGAACTTGATGGATTGCTCACTACAAAAATTAAGTGAAATGTGCCTCTAACCCGCCTCTTAACAGATTAAATGAAAATACCAGAATTTATATCACATTATTTATGACAATTATAGTAAATTATGACCTTTCAAATGTTTATATATTGAACTTGAGGTTTGTGGCCTTTAAAAATAAATGTGACATAGCAACTATAGTATGAATTTCAAAATCGCAGATTATATATCATGCGGTTAGCACTCGCTTGTGGTAGAGCTAGGATTCAGACAGAGTCTCTGTCTGATTGGAAAGACCCGGGCTTTTATTCTTTCTCTTTTTCATGCTCTGTGATTTCAAGGAACTAACGTGTGTCTTAGTGTAATATCACAAAGAGGCTGAAGTAAGTTTCTACATCAAGAAAACATTGAGGTGTTCTAATCAATAAAATACCAGCAGAGCTATTAACTGACACAAACTTGCAAGATGTTTTGTAAGTGTTGAAAATGAGCAAGTAACAGATTTCCCAACGAATATACCATTGGAAAACCTTTGTTATTATAGTTGTTTTACTGTGTGCTGTTCTGAACACTTTTAAACAGTTCAGAGTCCTCCTAAGAGCTAGCAGTCCTTCTAACAAGCCTCAGAGGCAGATGCTGTTTTCATATCTAACAGAAGTCAGGGAAGAGAAGTGACTTGTCCAAAGCATATGCAGCTAAGAGATGATGATCGTGATTCAAACCCAGGCATTCTAATGCAGAGATTCCTCAGTCTGTACTGTGCTCCACAGTCTCCCTACCTGCTCTTTCTATAGAAATTGTCTTCTAGACTTACGTAGTGGAAGCTTTGATGTAGAACTTCCATGCAATGATGCTCCCCACCTTTCAGCTCAGGTTTTCCTATTTTTTGAAAGAACTCTTATTTATATATCAATTCCCCCATTCCCTCGCCCTCCCATCCTCCCATGCTCCCCACCTACCCCCTCCAACCCACCTCCACCCACTCCCCAAGTATAGTGAGGCCCTCCACAGGGGTGTTTTCTTACCTTGATCAAGGTCTTCAAACCAAACACTCTCTGATACTCTTGATGAGAGGACTGACTGAGGCAATAAACTAAAAGGATCACCACTATGTGTGGTGAATTACAGTGCCCATTATCTTTTACCTGAAAAAAAGAAGTTAGAATTAACTTTAGGATATGGATTATGGTAGCCAGATTTTCTAGGTGAGAGGTGATACACGTTTGTTAAACCAGCACTATTCTTGGAGCTTCCCTCACAATAATTCTGTAAGGTTACTCTTGCCATACCAGTTTCATTGATCTGGAGGAAGCTCGGGCTATGGTATTGAAGACTGGTTTTCTGAAATCAAATAAAGAAGGATTCACACTCAGAGTATAGGTGCCCAGAGTCCCTGTTCCTTCTCTGTGTTTTTCTAAAAGGCAGGTTTGCTCATGCAGTCCTCATTCATGGGTGAAGAAGCATGAGTAAAAGCCACAGGATAAAAAGTACCACTGACCTTGGAAAATGTCTTCATGGGCATGCTAGCTAATGTAATTCAGCTGCACTGGCACAGGGACTAATAGCCTGATGTTCAGACTCACCCGAATCTGTAAATAAAGCCACATTAAAAATTACAGCATGGGAAGAGACCCAGGACATCTGTGTTGGTGTCATGAGTGACCAGTGTGACTCCGAGTCTGAGATTCTGCTCTTGAAACAGTGCTGAACTGTTGCTCTTGGGAGGTGGGGGTATTAAGCCTTCTCTGTCAATGGAAATGTGAAATTCAACAGCTGACCTGAACATTTGCTGCTGTTGACATTCTATAAAATTTTCCCTGAGACAGGAATTCTGTGTTCTAGTTCAAATTAAGTGACTATTTCCTGTTTTTTGACCTACAGCTTCAAGGTTACTAAGTCATCAGCTTAGAAAGGTTCATTATTTCCCTCTGTTCTAACAAAACATTTGAGTTCTATTAATGGCCCAAGTAAATCGTTCATATTCTCTTCATGCCGTATACATTAGCCATTCCCTCTCTTTCCCTATCCTCTCTATACTTTTTTCCTCATCCCTTTTCTAATAGTTCCCTGAATTTAGAACCATACATGTAGTATATGAGGCAGTTGAAAACTCACTGGTGAATTCCAGAGATCTGGTTTGAATCCCATGTCTTCCTCTTTCTAGTTTGATAAAGATAAGTAAAGTCTTCCTCTTTCTAGTTCGATGAAGATAAGTAAGACAATCTACCTCACAAATATTTAATCCCACATCTCTAAGTGGGAATAACACTAACTCCTCCTGTAGTTGTCTTGAGCTGAGTGTCTTGAGTTTCTCCAATTGTCTCTGCTTCCGACATTCAGCTGCTTGTAGGAACTACCCAGCCCCTGTGTAGGCAGACACACCTCAAATACCCACACATGACTTTTTCAAAAGAAGGTTTCAAAGTCTCTTCTTTAATGCGTCCACTTCAAGTGTTTAGTTCTCTTTATAGTCACAAGTTGCTTTACATCTTTCTACGTCTCACACCAGTGTGAGTCTAATCGGCAAAGCGTGAGTGTCTGCTGACTCGACACCAGTAGAGGAGCCTTTGAACTTGACTCTTCTCCTTTTCCATCTACCAGACTGCACATTCTGCCTGAGAGTTCAGACCCAAAGCCATACAAATCGAGAACAGGCTAGAGCAATTCAGTAGGTCTGGGGTGGAGCCCACAGGCCCAGTGATGATCCGGCAAACTCCCAGGTCCATGCATCAAAGCATTGGCTCACAGGAAGGGCATAGACTTTGTCTAGTAGAGTCTGTATAAACTATCACCACCAACAACAAAGCTCTACAAAGAAAAAGAAGGATGCCAGGTGTGGTGAACCAAAACTTTAATCCCAGCACTCAGGAGACAGAGGGAATCAGACCTTTGAGAATTTGAAGCCAGCCTCGTCTACATAGTGAGTCATGGGCCATCCAGGCATGAATGTATAGTGAGACCCTCCCCCAAGGAAAGGAAGGAGAGAAGGGAGGGAGAGGGGGAGGAAAGAATGAATGAAAAGAAATCCAGTGGGCAAGAAAATCATCAGAGCCATAGAAACGCCTCATCTGGACAGAAAGTCTCCACATGCCCACATCCTAACAGCAATCTGACCTCTTCACACCTGTGTAAGACTTTTACTTAAGCCATCCCTTATATAGCACAAAATGCTGCAGACAACTTTAAGAATTCTTTTACTTAATCTGAGGAGATTTCGTGGTAAGAAAAGTGTTTGACTCACACTAGGTTATTGCTCTGTTCTGGTGTTTGCTCCCTTCGTTTCTACATAGCCACTTATCTGATGGGTAGGTGCAACCTTCCTAATATTTCCTGTAACTCTGCTTCCTACAAAGCAGTGATTGAAGGATGAAAGCTTCTAGAGCATTATAAGGGAATAAAAATCTCAAATCTTTGTCTTGGATTTACTCACATAAGTATATGCCTGGGAAAGTTTAGAAGCCAGGGAGAATAAAATAAAAATATTTAAATAACAAATTAACAGTATGTGTTCTATAGTGATACTATTGTTTGTACATGGTAGGTCTCCAAAATTATTCATGTCAGAAACTTGGTAGACAATATGGCAGTATTATGATGTGGCGGGGCTTTAAAAGGCTGGGTTCTTGGGTTACTGTGAGCCTTGACTTTGAAAGACATTCTTTAACTTTGGAAAGGAATCACCATTCACTCCCAAGAAGGGCATTCTTAAAAAAAAAAAGATGGTGTGGGGACTGGGTGGGGGGCTGAGGGGCTGGTGGAGGGACAAGGGAGGAGGGGTGGGAGAGGGAGCTGGGACTGACATGTGAAACATTCATGTTTCTAATTTAAATAAAAACATATATTGAGAAAAAAAGATATGGCACTAGCTCCCCAGTTTCTCTGATTTCCTGTGTTACCATGAGATCTCTCTCACCCACACTCCCAAACTTGTGTTGTCATTCACCAGGAAGCCAAAAGCTGAGCAGAAACCAAAGCCTTAACCTTGAATCTCAGGACTGCAAGACAAGTAAACTTCTTCAGAGTTTTCCCAGCCTCGGGTATTTTGTAATAGTAATAGAAAATGGACTAATTCAGATAGCCTCTAAGTGTCTTGCTTCATTTTACTTATTTATCTATAAATATATTAAGCGATCATAAGTCACAAAAATTTGGATTCTATATCCCACTAGTTAAAATACTTTAATACTTTAACATATAGTCACAGTTTACATGTCTACATGCTTAGAAACTGCATACACGTATGTGTGTGTTTATCATAAGACATATATAAAAATAAATTTCGTAGGGTGAGAATATGGCTAAGTGATAGAGAGCTTTCCTAGCATGTGCAAGGCCCCGAATTCAATTGATATCACTACAATCTATAGACATATGTATATACATTTAAAATTTGTATATAGTTGAACCAAACAATATTCTAAAATGTGTTTGATATTTATTATATTAGAATGCTTCTTGCAATGCATGTTAACAAGTTTAGTTGCTTGGAAGGGAAGAATTCTCATTTAGTGGTTTATACAGAGGCAACTTGAAGGCTGAGTCTGTATCTCATTTATCGGTGTGTTATTTTAAAGGCATTGTGATACTCATCAAGTCAGAGGTTCATCCACAGTAAGAATAGGAGTCAATCTTTATTTCAAATTGTCTTCTGAGTCACTTCTGACTTGGAGGTTAGCTTCTCCTCAGATGTGCCTGGAGCTCATGACAGCTTGTTGTGCAAAAGCCTTTGATCAGCTGCTTTCTGCTTGCTAATGGGCTTGCATTGTCAGTTCACTTTTAATTCCGGTTTCTTTACATGAATCTTCTTAGGCCACTCATGTGTTACAAAACAATTATAGCTGAGCAACATTGTATCCCTTAAATCCACAGATTCTTTAAAGCGGCCAATAAGAGCCTGGAAAGCTTTTGTTAGGAGAGGAGATGAGTGCGAGGTCTGTGAACAAGCACTGAGAACCATGACCCTCCCACTTTTTCTGTGAAATCCCTCTCATAGCAAATGTGACATGTGACTCACACATACACGGGCTGAGTGGAGACTCTGCGTGAGTCCGATCCTCAATGTTAGAAATCTTTCTTTACTTTTCTGCATGAGATAAATAGCACATAAATATATTTTAATATTTTCTTCTTGTCCCATAATGGATCACCCGACATAACCACCTTCAGATACTACATAATCTTTTGGGTCCCTATGGATGAAGGTGTAGACTTGAGTGTTCACAACCAGTCTTTACCGATATTTGTGTGTGTGTGTGTGTCCTATGATTCTGGGACATATCCAGCAACATGCCTCCTTAAACCTGGCTTTTTATGTCTGTCCATTCTCTGCTCCTGATTGTTACTGTTGCTTCTATGGCCAGGGAAAATGTTCTTGAAATGAATAGCCTATTGCCATGCCTCCTCCAGGAATCAGCAGCCGCATAATTCCACTACCGGTTTTTAAGGGGCAATCTTGGTAAAGAAAGCTTATGGGAAGAGCTGTGACTTTGCCATGCACGTTTGAGAGCATCAAGGGATTAATCCCCTTGGAAACTTCATTCAGGCAGCTTTAGACCGAAACTGTCAGTTTCATTTTGTTTCCAGTCTGCCAGTCTACTGACTATATACCTAAATACTTATTTGCTGCCACCTAGTGTACTGAAATATGTTGGTGACATGCGTGATTTGAACTCATTGAATGTTGGGATATTACTACTCAGAAGGATTCTTTGTTTTGAGTTTCTCATAAGCTTTCAATTTATTGTTGTGGACCTAAACAGCATCATAACTCTCTGTCATACAGTATAGGACTCAGGAACACAGCAAACTCTATAAGTGGTACCCTTGGACATTAGGCTTTGCAATATTCAGTATGGAAATGTTCAAGAGGTTATCATCTCAAACCAGAAGCCATCATTTTCACTTCATGAACTTTGGTTATAATTAGAAATGGGCAGAGATCCTGACTTGGAAAAGGCAGAACCAAATACAGGCATGATTTTATTCTCTCTATTCTTGAGAGTTGTCAGTGGACTATTGTCCACCAACATATAAGATAATCACAAATACACATTCAGTCTCTTGACCCTGATGGAAGCTTAAAAGTGGATCATAGTAAATTCCTAAGCTTTGCTCCTATTTTTGTCTCCATGTTTTCTCACAAGAACCTCTCCATGATGTTGTCTAAGTATACTGTAACTTAGAATGATGCTTTTTTAAACAACCCTATATACTGTTTCCAGTATATGTTAAGATGTTTCATTTGTTGGATGTCTTATGAGTCATATTTCCACAGTTACTCAGAAGGTTTCTTGAGACTGGGACAATATTCAGTTTCTCATTTCGGAGAGGAAATCTGGTACATCCTTGAAGGCAATGCATATGTTTCTCATATTGAAGATTCTTTTCCATTGTTTCACATACATAAGGGTTACATGTAGGAACTTTCCAGATCAAGAACATGACAAAGCTTCGAGGCTCTTTTCTCTACAACTATGTAGCAGCTCATAGATGCTGATAAGTCTTTGAACTTAATGCCAAAAAAATCGTACAGCACAGCATAACATATGGGGAGAAAAGCTTTGAAGTGAGAAATTTGTGGTTTCACATCCCAACTTAACTATTTACTACATCTGTATTTTGCCAAGAAATTATCTGACCCCTCAGACGCAGCTTCTTAGCTATGAATGAGGATCATAACACTAACACACAACATTCCACACACAAGAAACATGCAGTTGACATGACAAGGCACATACTAGGAATGTGACAATAGTAGGAACTTAATATCTTTTAAAAGACTTTTATGAATTGTTTCAGTAAATGTTTTTGCTTATATGCAGAAAATGGGCTGAAGAGATGGCTCATTTGGTAAAGCATTTGCCATGCAAGCATAAGAACCCAAGTTCAGATGTCCAGAATCAATGGTGCAGCAGCTTACACCTGAAGCTTATGGGTCATCTCTGCTAGTGAAGACAGTGATGAACAACGAGAAATCGTCTCAAACTCGGCAAGTGAGAACCAACACCCAAGCTTGCCCTCTGATTTCCACACACATGCCGTAGAATGTAAGCAATGACACATATTATCATGCATACACACACACACACACACACACCATACACACACAAAATATTTTTCAGTTACTCATGTGACACATTTTCCATTTGGAAACTGTTCTCGTCAGATGTGATTTTGTTGCCCAGGACAGAAATTCTGGGAATGTGGAGACATTTGGTAGTCATGCAGGGAGAGAAAGGAGTGCTCCTACCATCTACTAGGCAGAGAGTGGGGATGATGCTAAATATCTCAAAGGCACAGGAAGGCATTGAGTCTAAACCGCCAATTGTGCAGAGGTGTAAAAATTCTGTTAGATTCTAGGCACTTGACCCAAATTGGTTTAACATCCTGACTAGACACATGGATAGAAAATAAGCTTCCATTGTGGTTAGCTATGAAGAGCTCCACCTTGTCTAGGACTCCGATTCTAATTATGGGGAATTTTTTTAGGCTAACATCAAATAAAGCCTTGCTGTGCTTCAAGTTTTTCTTTGAAGTTCAGTTCCCACAGGCATCAGGATCTCCTAATACACTAGAAATGCTATATTTGCTCTCCTTGGTTCTGGTAGTAATTGTTTGCTGAAGACTAGCTGTGTGTCAATACTCAGTGTAAAACAACACACTTCTCAGTGACTATAAAGAATGGGCATAGTTCTGCTAGCGAGGCGTACAATTGGAACCCAATCTCGAATCCCATTGACTTGCGGGTGTGTGGTCTTTCCAGGGTTATATCAATGCAGTTGTAACTTTCTGCCAAAGCAACTGTGGGCTCTTTTCTTAGGACTGACACAGAGCAGGAGCCTGTAGTGATCCTTTCCTAAGATCTACATCCAAAATCTAACACTATGTTCCACGACAACTACAACTTATGCAGCTGAACTCCTAGTGCCACACCCAGTAGAAACTACAACGTGAGAACCCCTGGAAGGCAGCTGTGAGCTTGCATTTCTTCTCCACACAAATGGAAGTTAAGGCCTGATGAGTTTTCTTGACAGTCACCACACCAGTCATGCTGTCACCCTCGGAAGACTACACAGGCAGTTTTACATCCTCGTTACGTGGAGCTGCCTCCCCTGCTTCCCCAGGATTCACTTCCTGCTGCATCACCTTGTTGATCCAACCCATATTTGGTTTGTTTTTCCCGAGACTCGGTATTTGAGAGAGCTTTCAATATAAACACTTGAGAAATTCACTGTTTGGGCTAGTGTAATATAGAAGCTCATTGTTCTATTCAGTGATCCTCAACTCATCACAATTGCCTGGGGCACTTCAACAATACCAATGCTCAGACATCACCCCAATCTAATTAAATTAGTCCTTCAGAGGTTTTTTTAAATACTCCAAGTGATTACAATATGCTGCCAGAATTGAGACCCACTAGTCCAATTGGAAGGAGCTGACAGGCATGTGCCTGATCCATGTGTCTCAATCATTTTTTTCTTTTTTCTTTGTGGATTTTTTTTAGATTATTATATACTTACATTTCTCCCTTCCCCTTCCTCCGTCAAAACCCTCCCATAAATACCTCCCCACTCTCCTTCAAATTCATGGCCTCTTTTTTCATTCATTGTTACTGAATGCATATATATATATATATGCATATATATACACATTCAATATATATCATATTATATATTATGTTTAGAAATGGGTATCTATTTTAATATTCATTATATTATATTGTTGGTATATTTTATTATTTGATTATATTAAATATTAATCCATATAGTACATACTAATTAATATATATTATATACATTAGGAATATACATATATATTCCTAAATATAACCTGTCAGTCTGTATAATGTTAGTTGTGTGTGTTTTCAGGGATGACCATTTGACACTCAACAACTAATTGGTGTGCTCTTCTCTGGGGACGCCCAGTCTCCTGCTCCCAGCTTTCCTCAGTTGCCGATTGTTCTCTGTGTAGTGTTGGGGTCTCACGCGGGCATTGTTTAGCTCATATTTGGTCACTCATATTGGTAAGACTGTATGGATATGTCTTCTGAAATTACTAGGAGACACAGTCTCACAGCAAACTCCATGATCTTCTGGCTCTTACAATCTTTCTACCCCCTCTTCTACAATGTTCTTTGAGCCTTGGGTGTGGAAGTGTTTTGTAGATGTATCTACTGGGACTTGGATCCACAGCCACATATTGATTGGTTGTGGTTTTCTGAAGTGGTTTTGATCTGCTGCAACTAGAAACTTCCTGGATGAGGAGTACAGACTACACTTACCTGCGGATATAAGAACAGATGTTTATAGATTGTTGTGTTAAGGATTATTCTGGTTTAGTAGAGAAGTGGTTGTAGATTCCCCTCCAATAACCATGACTTCACTGGCACTGAGAATTCCAGATGGGTGGGTCTTAAGTCCAATAGAGAGCTGTTGGTTACTGCAAAGGTAAATGTGCCACTACTGCACTTTGAGGGTTATTGACCCATGCTGGTCATTGATGTGGTTCCTGGATGTCACAGCTGGGTAGGACTGTTGGTTGCCTCCATCCTTTTGAAGTTTTCATGGCACCCTCTGCTACCATGAAAGGTAGTCCCGTGAGTTTCAGTCTTTATGTGTGTAGACAGATGGCCAAAGAGCACACTAGAATGCTAATCTTAATCTAGTAGGTACAGAAGTAAACAAGCCTAACTAGCATGTCACTTACTAGTGATGTTTGGTTAGTAAAGGTCATCTGCTTGTTCTTCATCTCAGGAAACTAGATAGAGCCATTCACTCCATCCTTCCTCTTCTTTGAAACCTTCCTCTATTCTCCAATATTCAGTTCTCCAACCTTCAGTTCTTAGTAACCATTTCTTTCTCTGATTTCCTAAAGTTGCCATTGCCTTTAATTGCCTTCATTGTTAGCTATTTCTGCATATGTACATACATCATTTTATCTGCATGCTTGTGGCTCTTCAAAAGCAGAATTCAGATACAATGTTATTTTTGTGATTCTCAGTACAAACTTAAGAGTGCCTGACACACAACCAGGCTGCATAAATGCTTCTGAATTAATTGAAACTAAATATATTTTTCAGGAAGTTATGATTATTAATCAAATGCCTACCCATAAATAATTGCACACTGGCTATTGAATGATACACAAATGAATACATGCAGGTCAACCCTAAAACCAGAAACTTATAGTGTGCTGTCTTCCTTTAGTGTTTGTTGCTGTGATAAAATACCCTAACAATTGCATCTTAGGAAAGCAAAGGTCTATTTTAACTCATACTTAGTGTGTATAGTCCATCATTACAGGAGAGTAAAGCCAACAAGAACTTAAAGCATCCAGTCACATCAATGGTCAACAGCAAAGAGACAATACATACATTCTTGTGCTCTTCTAGTTTTCTTCACTCTCACATGTTCAGTGTCTCCTGACGAGAAAATGGCACCACCCACAGTGGTCAGGTCTTCCAACTTCAATGATCAAAATCAAGCTAATCTCCCACAGACGAAACTAATCTAGATAATCCCTAATGAGACTCTTTTTGGGTAAAACTAGATTGTGCTGATATCAGAACTAACCATCACATGTGCTCATTACAAAAGTGTGCTCTTTGCATTTGGAACTATAAGCCATAGAAATGAGTTTACATAAAAAGAACGTATTATTGTCATTGAGAATTTAATATCCTCAACAAAGTGGCAAGGAGTGATGACATATTTGCCCACTGTTTTCCTCTGGTAATAAGGCGCCCTCAGACTTCAGATTCCAAGTTTTCAGTGACATCAGCTTAAGGTTGGCGAAGCCATTGCTGCATTCTCATGCTTGCACTGTAATATTCCCACACTTTTTCTCCTAGTATTCCTGATTAAGAACTTGACATGTGGAATCCAAACGTGAGACTCCAGTGCTTAGCAAACAGAATGCCTTCTAACTCTCAGAAAGGAAATGGTGATATGACCCAGAGGTTCCTAATTAACCGTCACATGCTACCCATGAGAGCCACTGGGGTGCATTTAAAACTCCAGCTCCCAGACATGTAAATTGTTGACCCATAAATTACCAACTGAAATAGAATTTTAAAGGATGGAACATCAGCATCAATATTTACTTAATTCTTCAATAAATTCACACTTGTATTATTTCTGTCTGTGGATTCTTTACTGGGAATTTGAATTTAAAAGGACCAGACAACGCCACCTAGAATTACTTCAGCTAAGTCTCATTGATGAGCTATTCATATGGCCAAGGATCTAGCAGTGCTTTTCATGCAATGAATTACAAAATTGAGTTCCCAGAACAGTGGAAACCCAAATTAATAATATTAAAAAATAAGAAGAAAATTCAAATTGCCTCATAGTGAACTTTTTTTTAACTTCTTGCCTTACATGTGTTAAATAGATATTTTGTTGAGGGGAATAGATTTTAATTCATCCTGAACTTTGTGTAAGCATCACCACTCTCTAATTCTAGAATATTTCCATGACTTCATCAAAGAATCCTATACCCTATCAGTAGTCAATCCCAGTTCTCACTCTCTGGTAACCATTAATATTTTGTCTATGAATTTGACTATTCTTTATACTTTTTGTGCCAAGCTACTTTCACAAAGCAAAGTGTTTTCAAGTTTCATCTAGTTTGTAGCATATATCATTACTTTATTTCTTTATATTACTGAATAATATAATACACATGACCATACGTGTATTCTTTTTTCATTCATTCATTGATAAATATTTGGATTGTTCCTACTCTTGAGACTATTATATGTTACTCTCCCATAGGCATGCTTTATTCGTTACTCTCCCATAGGCATGCTTGCACATACTTTTGTATGATTATGTTTTTCTTTCTTTTGGACATAATATCCCTAGAAACAGTGTTTGTGGGTTATACAGTATGTCTGTATATAGCTTTAAGACAGTTTCTCATTATGTAGTGACAACTAGCCTCAAACTCATAATCCTACCTCAGTCTCCCAAGTGTTGAGATTACAAGTATGTACCACTATGTGCAACTTTGTATTTAGTTTTTTAAAAAACCACCAAACTTGTTTTCCACAGTGATTATACTTCACATCTCTTCCAGAAGTCTCCAATTATCCTATAGCCTTTTACTTTAGATATTAATTAATTACATTAGCTAGCATAAGCTTTCCCCTAATCAACTAGAAAATGAATTTAAGAAAAGTCACTGCTAATTCTTTCGTAATTATCTTTGAGAAAAAAGCATGCTAGGCAATATACTATTCTCTTTCTTTTTATTTATTTTTATTATATTTGTTCTTTGAAAATTTCATAAATGTTGTGTTAGTTAATGTTACTTTTGCTGCAACTTGGGAAGAGAAAGGTATATACTGGAATATACTTCCATATGACTGTTCATCATCAAGGAAATAAGGACATGAACTTAAAAAGGGCAGGAACCTAGAGGCAGGAGCTGATGCAGAGACCATGGAGGCATACTGCTTACTGGCTTGCTCAGCCTGTTATCATGTAGAACCCAGGACCTCCAACCCAGAGATGGCCCCACCCACAGAATCTGGCCCCTCCCCCATTAGTCACTAATTAAGAAAATGCCTTGCATTCTGGTCTTATGGAGGCATTTTCTTAGTTGAATTCCCTCCTTTCAGATAACACTAGCTTCTGTCAAACTGGCATAAGACTGCCAGCACACATGTATATAAGCTTTCTAGTTACCCTCTGCCCATTCTCTCCTATCCTCCTTCAATACTATCAACATTATTCATCCTTACAATTGTCTTTCTCACATTTATATGTTTTTCCCATTACCTCTCCTATCCCACTACTCCCATCCCTGCTTACACCTTTCACCTCTAGGAGCCCTCTCTCTTCTTTTATATAACTTATGTTCTATTCACCTTCCCTTAAGCATCCCACACCCCAATGGTTCCTTTCTGGTTTCTTGATTCTACAGGTACTCCAGCGTAAGCACATAAATCTAAATATCAAATTCAGCACCCACATATTAGAAAGAACATTCAGTAGTTGTCTTTCTGTGTCTAGATTATCTCACTCAGCATAACTTGTCCAGTTCCATTCACTTACCTGAAAATTTCATGCTTTAATTTTTCTTTACAGCTGAATAAGTTTCCATGCTGTGTTTGTACCACATTATCATTATCCATTCATCAGTTAATGGACACATGGGTTTATTTCATTTCAGAATAAACTTTTTAAAAAATAATAAAGATATAGTAATGCTACTAGTTTTTTTCCTCAGTCTGTTCTTCTACAAGGCAGTAAGTTATGTGTATTTTAAAGTATGTTCTTATTTTCATCTTCGCAATGATTTGTCTTTTGGACTGTTGTACATGCCTTGATAGGTTCCCTCTCTAGATAGAAAAAAAAGAATTCCAAGCAAATAATGACCTCATCTGACCGACTAAGAAATGTGCTAGTTGGGGATCTTAAATATTCCTTATCATTTCATGTGATAGAGGCTTGATTCACATGATGGTGCTACAGGGAGATCATGGGACCTTTAAGAAGTGGGAGCTACCCAGTGAGGATCCAATACTGATAGTGTAACACAAGCCAGAGGCCTGGAGCCAGACCAATGGCTCATTGCGATGAGCATTTGCAAGTAAAGACATATGGAGACCGGGTATACTTTGTGGCTCACTGTGACACACTACAGCTTCCACAGTGAGATTTTTTATATACTTCTTTTATTTTGGGGGACGGTTGCAAGGACAGAAGGCAGATGCAAAGGAATGGGGAGATGAGTGGGATTGGGGTGCATAAAGTGAAATCCACAAAGAATCAATAAAATTTTTTTTAAAAAGAAGTGGGACATAGTGGGAAGTCTTTACGCCATTGGGAGGGAGCTGGACATTAGAGAACAGAAAGAGTTATGTCTATCACCTATCTTTTTTTCTTCACTTCTTAGCACTGAGGTGAGCAGATTTGCCTCACCACTTCTGCCCTTCAACCCCCAAGATGCCACCTCTCCACAGACACAAGAGAGTGGGACCAATTAGTCATGGATTGAACCTCCCAGAAGTTTAAGCCAAAATAAGTTTTCCTCTTTACAAATTTTATCCTGGTTATTTTACTGTAGAGACAGAAATGTGACCAACACACAGTCACTATCGTTTTCACAGAATTAATAGGTTAAAAACCTGAAATACAGAACAAAAGAAAAACTTTAAACAGATGAGGATATGGCACTCTGTCCAAGATGATGAGATGTAATAATGTGAAAGCTATGAGTAAATAAATTCACCAGACAAATGCTATGGAGAAGAAAGAAAAGGAAAGAAAACATGTGATTCTGCCTGAGCACTGGAAATTAGAGTAAATTGAGTTTGACTACATTTACAAAAAGAACGAAACAATGAAAGAATTCCGTGAAAGCAAAAATCAAGTTACAAAGAGCTGACTGACTCCTGTGAGTAGCATAGCCCATGGTCTCCCAACGTGGTCACGCAAATGAACTCTCTGTGCAGCTCTTTACAGTTAATTTCATTTCCCAGACCTGATAGAAGAAATTTTCTAGGGTACCGCCAAGTTCAGTGACTTGACAATCAAAACCCATGGACATTCAGATGTATGTCAGCTTTACAAACTTTTTAGTGAGCCAGAAAATTTCACTGGATTTGACTTCAAAATAATGATTTTTTAAATGCATAGTTGAGTGTAGAATGTGTAAGCTCTACTTTTCAATTTTAAATCAACAAATACCTAATATTTTGTAACTGCATCTTCTCAATTCTGTAGAGAAAACCCACAAAGAAAAACCAAGTACAAGTGTG
This sequence comes from Mesocricetus auratus, assembly GCF_017639785.1. Classification (NCBI taxonomy): domain Eukaryota; kingdom Metazoa; phylum Chordata; class Mammalia; order Rodentia; family Cricetidae; genus Mesocricetus; species Mesocricetus auratus. The sequence goes on along the minus strand of NW_024429198.1, from coordinate 192,820 downwards.
GATTCCTTACACTCAGTATTGTCTACTAGGAAATGCCATACTAACTGTTTACCTGTGCCATTCCACTTTAAAGCCTTTTACTGATAACCTATGCTATGTCTTTGATTTCAGTGTTTGTAGTCTCAGTATTGTTTGACAACATTATAGTTTTAAAAACAAAATGTCTACCATAGCTTTTCAAATGCATTCTTGGTTGTTATATTATCTATGAGCAGGTTAGTTGCAGATCTATTTGCAACATTTTAATTGATCAATATTCCTCAAAGCTAGAATATTTACTGAAGTAGAACTTCAGCTATTTTAAGTAGAGAAATTAGTCAATATCTCTGACTCCAATCAGAAGGACACTCTGGAAATGGCATGCATACTTTTCAGTAGAGTGTTTGGCCAAAAAACAGTGTTGAGTGGGAAGACCCCAACATGATGAACAAAGAGCACATGCCTCTAAATGTAACTACAGTGTCGACCTGCTCGGTAGCAGGCACAGATTTCCAGTGTCTCCCAGCACTGAGTGTGAACCCAGCAAGTCACAAGCACATGCAGAGCAATAATTTTATACTTCCTCATTTTCTTTAAAAAAGTTCTGCTAAATCAGAACTTCAATTTTATAAATAATGTATGGTAATTTAATTTAATAAATAAGGATTTAGTAAATAATTCTGTCCTAGTAAAAGAACTGTGTGGGACCTACCCAGAGCTTCTGTGAAAGCATGTGTATCACTAGCTAAACTGGAACTGCTTGCTGTAGGCAAGTCTCCCCAGCAGTCATTATGGTACAGCATAACTCATCATTGTAAGTCCTTATCCCCATGTAAAGTCATTCTAAAGGTCCCATGATGTCAGAGAGGTTTTATTAAAGATAATGCAGATCTTAATACAATTTAGAAAAATTAATTTTCAACTTTTGTAGAAGGAAGATTAGTTTCAGAAGTATTATTTCTTCAAGTGAACATGGTGAGTCATTAGTAAATCAACTTACAAGGTTGCAAGCAGCATTGCACATATGTATAGAGTGTGCATATAAATATGTTATAAATAAATATATGTGCTATATAACTATATGCAGTCAGAATTTATTAAATGTAGTGAGAATCATAGTTGTGAGACACTGTGTGTATATATATATATATGTACATATAGAAAACATACATAAATACATACACCTGGGAAAGTTATGTAAAAAAATCTTCCTAAAGGTCACTTTTTAAAACTTTGAAAGCCACAGGTGTAATAGTCAAGAATAAAGACTTTGAGACATAACTGCTTGGTGGCAATCAGGGCTGTGCCACTAGCGAAGTGACCTTTGCACTATTACTTTACTTGTCTGTACCTCAGTTTCTATAAAACGTTAAGGAACATAGCACATTCTTCTTGTGCAGGGCAGTTGTAGTCATATGACCTTCAAGAGCCCTTCGTGACTATTGCATTGTCACCTCTCCCTTTGAAATGCTTCCACTACTAACCTGAATGAGGACCTTGTAAAGAAGTGACACTGAATGCAGTAACTTCTGTCATCATGTTACTATAGCTCCCAAGCATTCACTCACCACATCTTTAAGGGTCATGTGCACTCTAGCCTTTAATACTGCCTGACCCAACATAAAGGCTGAATGCATAGCTGCTGTGCTCATGGATGCTAATCAATCATCCAAACCCAGTGAAGCACAGACAAGGAAGAGGAAAGCCTCTCTGCGGGAACCACCATCTCTTGTTTTTTTTTTCTTTTTTTTATTATTATTATTTTCATTTTAACTAGCTTTTTTACATGTCAATCCCAGTTCCCTCTCCCTCCCCTCCTCTCACATCCCCCCACCATCTCCCCAGCCTCCCACCCTATCGCCATTTCCTTCCACATAGGGGATATCTAGAGTCTGTCATTTCACTCAGGGCAGGGTCCAGGCACTCCCCTAAGAGTCCAGGCTGAGAGAGCATCCCTCTTTGTGTTATGGACACATGATGTCTGTTTGTATGCCAGGGATAAACACGGATCCACTGCTCAGGGCCCCATAGGTTGCCCAGGCCACCTCACTGACACTCACGTTCGGGGATCCGGATCAGTCCCATTCTGGCCTCCCCGCTGTCTGTCTGAGGTCCAAGAGCACTCCCCTGTTCAGATCAGCTGTCTCTGCTGGTTTTGCCAGCCCATTCTTTGCCAATTTGCTCACGCTCCTCTCTCTCTGTCACTGGGTTCCTTGGGTTCAGTTCAGTGTTTAACTGTGGGTGTTTGCCTCTGCTTTCATCAGTCACTGGATGAAGGCTCCTGGATGGTTACAGACATCAAGTTCATTATCAGGAATGGGCATTCGAGGTGGTCTCTCCACTATTGCTTAGCTTGCCAATTGGTGTCATCACTTTAGATCACTAGAGGTCACTCTGTTGCCTGATCTGTCTTTTAACCTATGATTCCCTCTTCCCCCTATTCTGCCCCCCACTCAACCTTCCTGTTACCCCATGACCTACTCTCTCTTCCTCTTCTCCCCCTCTCTCCTTCCCAGCTCCCACCCCCCACACCCCTCGCCGTGTTCCCTATCTGTTCAGAGGATCTTGCCATCTCTTATTTATTACTTGTGGACAAGAGCACTGCAATTTCACCACACTTGGCCTTGACCTGTGAGCTTATGCAATCCTCACAACGTATGAAACCATTTCAGCTGACAGGATTTCCTCACTTTGGCATACATTCAGTGGTAACCATTCCTTCTGAAGAACAGGGAGATTGGCTGACTGCCTGCATATAGAGGATCCTTGTCAGAACCCAAGTCTGCCATAATGAAACCGAAGCCATTTGATCTGGTGTGGTTTTATGATTTTAGTATTTCCCTCCTCGTTTTTTCATGCTTTATTATCACATGCATTAATCTGGTCTTATAACTTCTTTCAGCATTTAGGACAGATGCCATGTTTGAAGATGACTTATAATTTCTTTTTGTGGTGCTGAGAATCTATTTCAGGGCCTCACACATATGAGGCAAGGCTGAGTGCCATCCCTAAAACCGTGTCTTCCAGTATATCTTTATATAAGTTTTATTTGTTGATTTTTTTATCTCTATCATGTTAAGGAATGTTATATTTTTTCAAACAACACATTCTGACCACAGTTTCCCCTCCCTAATCTCCTCCCAGATCCTCCCCACCATCCAAATCCATGTCTCCTTTCTATCTCTCTTTAGGAAACAAACAGTAAATAAAAAATAAACTAACAAGAACAGAATTCTAAAAAATAAAACATGAGAAACACATGTATACCCATACATGCAATGCCCCCCCAAAAAATCACAACCTTGGAAACAAAATATATAGGCAAAAGACTGGCAAGGGGAAATCCCCAAGCAAAGCAATATAAGATGACAAACTCTCAAAAGAACCATTGAGTTAATTTGGGGTTTGCCATCTATTGCTGGACATGGGGCCTTCTTTAAGTATACTCAGTGAGATTCCATTGAAGAACACATTTTTTTCCTTTGCAAGCAGTTGTAAATTGGAAATAGTTTCTTTGTTAGGGATGGGTGCTTGTGTCCACTTTTTCCTCTCAGCGCTGGAACCTCATATGGCATATATATATATATATATATATATATATATATATACATATATATATATATATATATACATATGTATATCTGTACAGGCCTTATCCATGCTGCCATAGTCTCTGTGAGTTCATATGTGCATGAATCCTGTTGTTTCCATTTAAGGCACTGTTCCCTTAGTATTATCCATACCCTCTGGATCTTACAGTCTTTCTCCCTCCCCTTCTGCATAGCTCTCTGAGCCCAGAGGGTAAGGATTTGATGAAGGCATCTCGTTTAGAACTGAGTATCCCAAAAATCTCTCACTCTATGTATGTTTTCCATTTGTGGATTTCTGTATTAGTTCCTATCTACTACAGGGTGAAGCTTCTCTGATGACGGCTGAGTGAGATACTCATCTGTGAGTATAGCAGAACATCATTAGGAGTCATTTTATAGTAATGCTCCTTTAACAGAACAGTAGTATTTAACTTTCTCCCAGGTGTATAGCTTAACTAATCTCAGGTTCCATTCCACCAAGAGACTCTAAACATGGGTTCCGTCTCATGGAGTGGGCCTTGGATCTAAGCACATAGGGGTTGGTTACTTCCACAACATTTGCACCATAATTATGGTATAAAGCATGTAAGTACCATGCAGACAAGTCACCATTGTATATTGAAACATTTGTAGCTAGACTGCTGTTTACTTTTCTTCTCTGATAGAGTGCAGAGTACCCTCTAGTAACATAAACACTGTTCAGTAGGGTGAAGCCTTTAATTGGGCACCAACCCAATGTCTCAATGTTCAATGAGATATGTAAGTGTTGTCCTTAACCAAAGGGCCTAACAATCAGTTTGTGAAGAGCAACCCATAGCTGTGTTATTTTGTCTTGTCTTGTTTTCTTTCTTTATTGTTTGTTTACTGCCACCCTACATCAAGAAGAAGTTTTCAACTGGTTGAACTAACTATAGTGAAGAAGAAAGACTTTCCCTTCAAATTGCCATGTCATGAAAGACAACTCAATCTTCTATCATGTGTTAAGAGACAAGTGTTAGACTGTTGGAAGCAGACAGTTTTGAAGACATGGTATGATGGGGAATCTCTATTTCTCAGAAGAAAACCACACTTCCTCATCAAAGACATCTTCCCCGCTAACCCTCCCTTCTCACTTTAGAGCCTCTTTTTCCTTCTCCCTAAGCCCCATACCCCAAGCAGACTTTGGGGAAGTATTGCTGTTTCATTCGGGATTTGTTTCTGCTGTGTTGTGAGTCAAGCATAGAAAAGCATCTCTGGAAATTAATCCTTCAATATAACAGCTGCTCGCTATGCTCCCTCTGTGAACTGTCTGGGAGATCATCTTCCTCCAAGAGGAGAGCCAGCAGGCAGTCGTGCGGGAAGCTCACTTAAGCTGTGCAGCCCATCTGACCTGCAAATCAATCATGGCAGTGTTTGTGACACATTGCAAGCAGCATTATTTTGTTTCTCCAACAATGTAGCTTTGGATACAATATCAAACTTTGTCCACTTTTACAAACATTAATGCAACTCTCTTTGAGGTTTCTAAATAAATTTAATAGAAATAGCACTATAACTTCTTGATTTTTTTGGTGGTGTATACTCTGGGTAGTTAAACACAAATATCATTTGGATACACAGTTTTGCACAAAGATTTTAAGTAACTTTCTACTCCCAGTTTTCATGAGGCGTTGTTCTAGGAAGCATTTCTGAGATGAAAATGCCATTGTGAATGTACACAGCTCTTCTGGAACAGTCCAGTAAATAGAACTATGCAGAAGCCACATTGTGGGGTCTCATATATAAGTTGATCTGCAGTTGTGGTTCTCAAACAGGAATACATTTCAAGTACATAAGGAACTTTTAAAAATCGCATTCCCTATACTATACCCCAAAGAAATTCGAGTTTCTAGAAGTAAGCAAAGGAATATTTTTAAAATGTCTCAGATGTGGGATTAGTGAATATTTTTTCCCATCCTGTGGGCTGCCTTTTTGTCTTGCTGACTGTGTCCTTTGCCTTACAGAAGCTTCTCAGTTTCAGTAGGTCCCATTTATTAATTGTTGATCTTACTGCCTGTGCTACTGGTGTTATGTTCAGGAAGCTGTCTCCTATACCAATTCGTTCAAGGGTACCACCCACTTTCTCTTCTAAGAGGTTCAGTGTGGCTGGATTTATGTTGAGGTCTTTGATCCATTTGGACTTAAGTTTTGTGCATGGCGATAGACATGGATCGATCTGCATTCTTCTACATGCCAGTCTCCAATTATGCCAGCACCATTTGTTGAAGATGCTTTCTTTATTCCATTGTATATTTTTAGCTTCTTTGTCAAAGATCAGATGTTCGTACGTGTGTGGGTTAATACCCGGATTTTCAATTCGATTCCATTGGTCTACCTGTAAGCCAGCATGGGACTGATCAAGACCCCCTGAATCTGGGTGTCAGTGAAGAGGCCTAGGGAATCTACTGAGCCTTGGGCAGCAGATCAGTACCCATCCCAAGTATACACACGGACTTTGGACTCCCATAGAACAATGTGAGGTGCACTCTCACCCTGAACTCTTGGGGAAGGGTCTAGGCCCTGCCCTATATGAAATGACACACTATGCACACCCCCATGGAGGGCCTCACCCTCCCTGGAGAAATGAGGGGATAACGGGGGGGGAGGGCACGGGAGGAAGGGAGGGAATGGGAGAGGGACCTGGAACTGACTTGTGAAGCAACCTTGTTTCTTATCTAAATTTAAACTGGAAAATAAAATTTAAAAAAAAGAAAAAAAATAAATAAAATGTCTCAGTTGGTTCCAGTGTGGAAAATTGGAGGTTTCCGGGTTACTTATTTCTGAGAACTGAATTAAGAGGATGTCTAAACTTGGCATTTCCTCTCTTGGGATTTTTTTTTCAGAGAGAAAAAGACAATCTGTAGTCACTACTAAATGAAGTATGTATGTGAAGTGCTAATGTGATGTATCAGAAAATACACTGTAACTAGCAATAATAGTTAAAGTAAAGATGTAACTCTAAATGGGAATCCTCATCTTTTGTTTCTGTTTTACTCTTTTTCAAAACTCCATATACATATATAATATACCTTGGGGATATCCATCCCCAGTCTGCCCCTATGACCAGATCCTCCTGTCCCTGCTTCAACTTATCACCTATCTCTCTCCCAAGTTCATGTCTTGGGATCCTCATTTTTAACATGAAGACTTTGGGGTCTGAGAAGATGGCCAAGTGGTTAAAGTGTGAGATATGAGGACCCAAGTTTGAATCTGCAACACCCACATAAAAGTCAGGCATGTGGTATATATCTCTAACCCTGGTTCTGGGGAAGCAGACAAGCAGATTCCTAGGCCTTTCTGGTCAGTCAGCCTGACTGAATGGCAAGCTCCAAATTAGTGAGAGATCCTGTCTAAAACATGAGATAAGAGCCACAGAGAAAATCAAACATCAACCTCTTGTGTACAGAGAGAGAGAGAGAGGAGAGAGAGAGAGAGAGAAAGAGAGAGAGAGGAGACTCCAAAGAAGAAATAGGTATGCTATTTCACCATCTTTGAGTACAAACAGTGTTAATGCTAAAATTTCTTCAGAATGTGGGACATCTTCAGTTGCAGCACTCATTTGTACACGTGGGAATTCACTGGGAAACAAACGCTGAACTCTTGTCAATTGCAGCATCTTTTCAGGGTAATACCACCTTTAGGCTTAAGCATTATTCCCTAGGGTCTTTCCCTTCTCTGCTCATTATCTCGCTTCTTGTCCTAGGTATGCCTTCCAAATGAACTATATCAGTCCCCAAATCCCTTTCTCTAGTGCTGGATCTTAAATAGGCCCTAAGAAATAATATACTGGAAATGAAGGCACAACTGGTTGATTTCAGAATTGATGACTGACAGCAGCCAGCAATAGATGCTAAAATGAGTCAGGAAAACAGCTTTTCCAAATGGTAGAATCACCTCCTAGATAGGCAATAAGATGGCTTTATCCCAGTAGTTCCTTCTTTACATACCTCATATGTATGTTTCATGGGAATGTCATGTGACCCTCCTGATTCCATGTATGCCTTTTCTCCTTGTTCTGCAGGTTCTTCTGGGAAGCCTCAATTCACCAAGTGCCGTTCACCTGAACTGGAGACATTTTCATGTTACTGGACAGAAGGAGACTATCATGACTTAAAGATCCCAGGATCTATACAGCTGTTCTATGCTAGAAGGTGAAGGCTTCACGCCCTTCTGACTTTTCTCCATTGATATGACAGTGCGAGTCCAGTAGAGTAGAAATAGGGTGATTCCCATTATGAGTGAGAGTGTGTGGGCATGCCTGTGTGGGTGTGTGATTGGGCTGAGAAGCTTGGGTGATACTGGAGCTGAGGAGGTCTTGGGGTCTCTCTAAGGTAGCCTGTTAAATCAGGGAAAGAAATGAAGTGAGGGAAATTGTGTACGCATATGAGGGAAAGGCTGTAGTGGCAAAGAAAATTGCAAGTGTGATGCCCTGAGGCCACGTTGGCTTGTTTGAGGATCAGAAGAGCCTGCACAGATGATATGATACCGAAAACTTGGGAAGGTGACATGGGAAGGGGTCGCAGTGCTACTCAGGGACTGTGCCAATGCTTGTAGGCCAGGGAAGAACACTGAATCCTACTTTGTGTCCACATTTGTTTTCTATAGAACAGATCATTGTCTTAAATTAATTACACTAAATGAAGGAACTTGCTCTTTCATTTTTATCCACAGTTCTCTAGAACAATACCAGACAAGAACAGTGATAATAGACGTAGCTCTTAGCTTCCTATGAGGATTTTCCATAACTAGAAAAGTATGTGGCATAGTGCATTCTACATAGTAAGTTCACGATAGATGATGATGACAGATAGATAGATAGGTAGATAGATAGATGATAGATAGTATTTTCTTAATTAGTATGTAATAATAATTTAAAATAATAATGATATAGAGTCCAGGTTCCTGAACTATAAACTTGAGTTTTGATTTTGTCATTTCTAAAACAAAAAGAGAGAGAAACTCACTAGTTGGCATTTTATACCTTGCTTCAGAAGCTCGGACAACTAAAGCCATCAAAACAAATGAGGACCTTTCATACAGTAACCATTGACCAAACTGATCCAAGAAACAATGGGATAGCATCTTGAACTAGTTCTACTCCTGGGAAATGAATTTTCCACCCTCCTAGTAGTCACCTATCTTAATTGTGAACCAAAAGTAAATCCAGAGATAAAAAACCCTCACAAACATGCTTGTCTCTTGTTTTCTTACATCAGAGCCACAGTGACTCTGTGCACAGGGCCTCCTCCACACATCCCCATCCTCCCAGCATCTCCAGTCTGTACTCAGCCTAGGAACTAACAAGGATTCTGCTGCAAGTGTGACCAGGGGAAGGGAAACTCTCAGACATATTCAAGACCACATCCTTGTTTTAGCCCTGCTGGAACCTAGAATCCCAAGAGAAAAACACATACATCTCCCTAAATACCATGGATACAAACTCATGACCGAGTGCCAACCCAAACTCCCCAAATCAGGAGTTTATATTTTCCCTACAAAAATATACTTTGAATATCCTAGCCAGGCCACATAAGCCCTCAGTCCTGTTTATCACAGAAGGGTACAATCAAAGGTTAGGAGATCAGGATGAGGCTGTACTGATCCATGGACTCTCAGCACCCACTTACCCAGAGACAATAGCACAGAGGGCACTTCCAACTCATATTATTGTTTCTGAACGATCGTTCCTAGGCAACTTCTGAAACTACAGAATTGTGCCTCTCATCCCTGACACACAACACTGCAGCATGCTTTAATTCAACACTGCAGTCTGTGGAGGCAGGGGAAAAAAAACGCACCAGGGAATGTGATGGTATGACCCGTATTCAGTTCACTGGGTTGTCCTTGGAATCCAAAGCACACAAGAGTCTAAGCACCCTGGGCTGTCAACAAGACAAGAGGGCACAGGCACTCATATGTTCTGCTTGGACCCAGTCCTAGCCAGGTAAGCTAGCAGAAGAGACGGCCCCAGCTTATGAAAGCGCCAATTCAGAGCAGTCTAATGCCCTGTGATGGAGATACTGCCAAATCCAGCCTTTGCACTTGAAGGGGACTCGCCATGAATGCAAATCAGAGGCATGGCAGAAAGCACCACTAACAAGTGTGGCAGACTTTTGTGAAGACCTCAGGGGAGCCTGTTGGAGCTGGTCAATATCAACTTCGTTGTTTTAATCTTTTTGTCATTTGTTTTCATCAAATATATTTTGTATCATCACACATCCTCCCAAAGGGTTTGAGACCCAATTCACTGGGGTGTAGGGTGGTGACTCTGGCTCCTTTGTCTGAGAGGGCTGGCTGGATTTGTCCCTCCCAAAGTTTATTATGCCAGAGAGAGGCGGGATATATGTCCTGTGGGTTCACGGACTACAAATGATGCTGTGGCTCTTGGAGAAGGAACTGGTCATGGTAGTTAACGGTTGGCATCCCTTAGTTAGAATTATTTAAAGTTTGTGGGCCTGGGATCTGGTTTTATTTTTATGACTTTTCCACTCTTTATTTTTACTCCAATCCAAACCTTTGGGGAGAAAATGCTGCTTTCACTCTCTGTTTTTATTTATAATGAAACCTCCTTTGGTCCTCATTCATGTCACAAGGTAGTCTGGGGGCAAACCTAAGAACTTCGCCTTGAGGACTAAGAAGAGTAAAGTAGCTTCCTTAGATCATCATATGTCATGTATAGAACACAGGGAAGACAGATGACTTCATGTGTCATAAGGTTGTTAGGCTTTTAGATTTATGAGCTTAAGATGTGTAGCTCCAAATGACGCTGTAACGATAAGCGACACACTTACTGAAAGTAAAAGTAAGTATTTATTGTAGAAATTACTCACAAGATACCAAACAAGTAACCCAGATGAGCCAAGTAGTTTTCCTGCTGCCGAACCGGAAGCTGAACTCTGGGAAAAGAGACCGAGACTTCCTGTGTGCTGTCTTTTATGCCTTCCCCCGTAAGGCCCCCCTAGCCATGCCCAAAAGTGGGCCTGGCTAGTGACGTAGTTCACCGCCTACGTACGTATACGTCTTTACGTCTGGCCGTATACGTCTTTAGTCATGCCTAAAGTGGGTGTGGTTAGCGGTGTGGTAAACCGCCCTTTTATTACCTCATCTGTATGCGCCTCTAGTAAGTCACATGTTTAATGGCGGCATACAGACTTCCTCCTACAAAGATGCACACGTTAGATAGGTGGGGTGGCATGCCTTTAATACAAGCACTCAAGAGGCTCTCAGTTCAAGGCCAACCTGGTCTACAAAGCAAGTTTTGGGATTGTTAGGGCTACATAGAGAAACCCTGTCTCAAAGCATAAAAGAGAAGGGTCCAGGGGACCTGAAATTGGGCGTTGTGTTTTGAACTAGCTATTCCTCATCCACCATGCTTCACATCCACACTAGCTCTTATAAGTGCTGTGTCCCATGGAGCCAATGGATTTAGAAAACCTCAGCAGGGTTTTACACATTCACTCCTCAGAACAGGACTACTTACACTGCCAAAGTCCAGAAACTGTGATGCTAGACAGAGCCAGGTAGCTCCTGACAATAAATACAGACTTGCTGAACACTGGCTGTCCTGAAGCTTTGCACTATCCTGAGACTCACTTTTCTAAAATTGACACCATGGGTTACATAATATTAATACACTTGTTATCTTCTGTGATATTATATGAATGCCTAACTTTCAGGGCAATTTTGGTAAAACTCTTTAATTCACTCTTAGTTTGAATATCAAGATTAAACAAAAATACAACCACTCAGGGAGTCACCTGTCCCTGCCCTTTTGCTGTCACACCAAACACAATGCATGCACAAACAGAAAGACGCTTTGTCCTTCCTTTTGCCTTTCTCCACTTACTTTTCCTAGAATAGATGAATCTCTTTTTTCATCTAAAGACATAGCTTTTAAGAATCTCAATCAGAATTCGAGCAACAGTTTACTATCTCAGATTCTCTACTGTGCTAGTCCCAAGTGTGCTCAAACAGCTGATGAGCAGCTGTCTTGGTGGCCCCCTGGTTCTCCATAAATCCCTAGTGCCAAATGAGCCTGAGAAGCAGTTGTTAAGAAGGAAATGTAAATGTGTCTTCAGGACTTTTCATTCCTTCCTCCCAGGCTGTGCCTTCCCCCAAGCCTACGTTCTCATTGCCCACAGCTGCCAGCACCACCCTTCAGTGGGAAAGTCTCAAATAGCCACATCTAGTTTGCCAATCCCAGCACCTGTGCCTGCACAGTTTCCCGTCACTGTGTGTGTGTGTGTGAGTGTTCCTATCTGTGCATGTTTGTGCACAGATGTATGTATATGTGTGTGTCAAAGTTGATGTCATGTGTCTTCTTCAGGTGCTTGCCTCCATTTTTAAGAAAGAGTCCCTCATCGAATCTCAAGCCTTGCCTGTTTGGCTAGACTAGCTGGCCAAGCAAGGAGACAGACGGGGGGGGGGAGCTAGCTAGCAAAAAGATAACCCTGTACAAAGTCACACCCCAGTGCCCTGCTTCCTCCCACCAGACCCACCTCTGTTTCCTACCACTCCCAATAATGCCATCAAATCATAACTCCATCAATGATTAATTCATTGATTGGGTCTCTGAGGAATGATTGGATCCACCAGCTGGGAACCCCCAGCATATACACTCAATAAACATGTTTTCATTTTAGTGCCATATAGGCTCCAGACAATATTCAGACACTAGTAATACTACTGTATATAGATGTGGTGTTTCTTGGAAATAGTACTGCTGAAATGCTAAATTTTTAGGTCATAAGATATTTGTGCCTTAGCTTGAATCTGGCTGCCAGACACCTCATTTTGATTAAAGCTATGCCATAATTTGGGGAATGATTAATCCTTTTTTACCCTCCCTTTCAGAATCGCTCATGAATGGACCCAGGAATGGAAAGAATGCCCTGACTATGTCTCTGCTGGAGAAAACAGCTGTTACTTCAACTCATCATATACCTCCATTTGGATACCCTACTGTATCAAGCTAACTACAAATGGTGATTTGTTGGACCAAAAGTGTTTCACTGTTGATGAAATAGGTAAGCCACAGGTTTGTTTCATTTGATATGACTTCAGACTCATTAAGGAAGCTCCAATTTCCAAGTATAATCAAGTAGAAGACTTTGTGGTTTCAGGTATATGGGAGTCTAAAAAGGACAGAGGGAAGTTAACTTGACTCTAGCTTAAGGAAGTCTGGTAACAGAGCTAGAGAGATGCTCAAGGACTAAGAGCACTGCCTACTCTCCAGAGGACTCAGGTTTGCTTCCCATCATCCATGTAACAACTAAGAACCATCTTGACTCTAGGGCAGTAGTTATCAACCTTTCTAATGCTGTGACCATTCAATACAGTGCCTCATGTTGTGATCACCCCAACCATAAGATTATTTTTGTTGCTACTTCATAACTATGTTTTGCTACTGTTATGCATCATGATGTAAACATCTGTGTTTTCCAACAGTCTTAGGTGACTTCTGTGAAAGGGTCACTCAACCCCCAAAGAGGTCACTACCCACAGGCTGAGTGCCACAGGCATCTGATACCTTCTTCTGGCCTCTGAACACAAAATACACAGTGCACAGATATGCATACGGACAAAACACCCACACAAATAAATAAATAAATAAAATTTTAAACTTTTTTTAAGAAGCCTGGTAGTAAATGCTATGAAGAAATGAATCAGGATCTGAGAGATGACTCAGTAGTTAAGAGTACTTGCTGCTGTTTCAGAGGATCCGTCACCCAACATGGTGTTTTACAGCCACCTGTAACTCTAGTTCCAGGAATTTTCTTCTGTCCTTTGTGGCAACAGGTATGCACCTGGTGCACATACATACAAGGAGGCAAAACAATACAAAATAAAATAAATCTGAAAATAAAAATGAATCCATCCTTTCCTTCACAAAGTCTTCAACTATGAACAGGATTACTGTTGCCAAAACAAGGCACTAACTCAATGTATTCTTAAGTTTTCATTAATTCCTGAATAATTTTTATATTCAATCTACTGAAGAATGTTGGCCTTTGACCTCTAGCATTGGCATAATCAAAGCTTAGACTGTCTTGATCACAAAACAAAATAACCATAGAATTTAACGTTAACCAAACAGCTACAGTCAGGCAAAAGTTGTGTTTATATGATTTCAAAGAAACACTGATAGACACAAACTTGAGGATACAAGTCGAAGAGCCATACCCCACCCTGGGGACATGAAGAGAAACTGATACAAGCAATCATAACTGCAATATCCATGTTTACAGCATAATAGTTTAAACGGCAGGAGGCAAAGAAGCAACAAAAGACTTTCAGTAGCTAATCTTAGTCTTCAAAATCTATCTACAAGAGACCATTGTTTCTCGCAGGAATTGCTGCCCCTTCTCCCAGACAAATGTGGTTTCTTAGCGGCAGCAGACTGGAAGACAGTGAGAAATGTGACCGAAGCAAGCAAAACCTGGAAGTCTGCCTTCCAGAGAAAAGGTTGAGAAAACTGTGAGAAGCAGAAAAGATTGCCTGATGGATTGTAGAAGCTACTTTCTACTTAGTAGCCTCTCGCAGCTGCAGAGTTAATGCTAAGTGAGGGGAAAGGTGGGCTTGTTGTAAGGTGTCTTAGTTGGAGTTTCTATTGCTGTAAAGATACATTATGACCATGGCAACTCTTATGAAGGAAAACATTTAATTGAAGTGAGGGCTTACAGTTCATAAGTCCAGTCAGTTATCATCACAGTGAGGAACATAGTGACATTCAGGCAGACATGGTGCTGGAGAAGTAGCTCAGAGTACTACACCTTCTAGACAATAGGAAATGGTGCATATCACTGGAAGTTGTCCTGAGCATATATGAGACCTCAAAGTACTTGCCCACAATGACACACTTCCTCCAACAAGGACATACCTACTGCAGCAAAGTCATGCTTCTTGGTAGTGCCACTCCCTATGAGATCATGGGGCTAATTACATTCAAACTACCACAAAAGGATACTAGTTTAAGATCCATGCTCTAACCTTGTCTCTAACAATGACAAGCCTTACTCATTTACCGAGCTGACTCTCACTGAGCTCCTGCATGCATGCTGACTATACTATATGATGCAGTCAAGTAGTGGAATAGGGAAGTTCAAAAATAATTACAGGACAGTGTGCCATAACACAGTATGGCAGGTCCTGGACTTGAGGTGTTTGGATGCATAAAAAAAACAAAGTAGGTGATCAAATGTATGAATGACCTAGTATGCCTGTAGGGTGAAGAGGAGCCAGCTGAATTAAACTGTGACAGCTCAGTTATAAAGTATGAATGAGAGTTACCAAGTGTCACAGGCCTTCCACAAACAATTCAGTTCTAATGGTGACAAAAGAAAAGGATGGTCAAGGACTCGCCAGGAATTGCACAGTCTTAACAGCCCCTTGAAGAGTCATCATTGGTCTTGAGTGTCTCACAAAAAATCAGTGTTGGATCTTACTGTCAAAAGTAACGTTTCCACGTGTTTAAATAAGGACATTACTAACACACACACACACACACACACACACACACACACACACGTGTGTCTTATATAATCATCATCATAAGAGATAGATTCTATTATGAACCCCTATTTTACAGTTAATGCAACTGAGGCTCATTACCGTAAATCAAGGTAAAATAAGATAGTATGGTGACTACCTGTAATCCCAGCACTGAGAAGACTGAATCAGAAGGATCATCAATTTGAGGCCAGAGTGGACTACATAATGAAATCCTTCCTCAAACAACATATGAATTGTGCATATAGATCAGCAGTTCTCAAGCTGCAGCAGTTCTCAAGTTCGCAACCCCTTCAGGAAACCTCCATCTTTGAAAATATTTGCATTATAATTCATAACAGTAAAATTACAGTAATGAAGTAGCAATGAAAATAATAAAGAACTGTATTAGAGGGTCACAGCATTAGGAAGACTGAGAACCACTGATATAGAAAGATAGATATGGACTGGAAAAGTGGACCAGCTACTAAGAGCACTTTCTGATGCCTAACTCCATTGGGGGAAGTGGTACTCATGCCCTCTTCTAACCTTTGCAGGATCTCAGGCATGTGGTGTACATGCAGATAAAACACTGACACATGTAAAAATGAAGTTAAAAGGATGAGGAAAGAGATTTTCATGGAGCTAGAAAGGGGATCATGAGAGAACAGGAAGGTATTTTGTGGGAAGAGGAGAAAAAAGACAGGGAAACATGAAAGCAGAAATGGGGACTATGTTCATGGAGGGAGGGGACTAGCAATTGAAAGACTTTAGGGAGTAAAAGGATGCAGGGAAAGAGGGAGATGAATAAAAACAATGTATATTGACACATACATATGAAAATGCTATAATTAAAGTATTATTTTGTATGCTTTCAAAACAAAAATACAAATACATATTTAAAATTAGTCACTTTAAAAAGTTAAGTTTGTGGTTATTTCTCAATTCCTAACAAATCCAAGAAAAAGTATTACTGTCATCATATAGGCATGTTTAATTTGAATAGCCTTCAAATCTAATTTCTAAAATGTACACATGTGTTTATTTAATTACATTCTTATTTCCAAGAATACCTGGCATCTATGTGACACAGCATACCCTTACATTATAGGTGTGTGTCCACTCTGGATCAACGCAAAAGTTCCTCTCTTTGACTCAGTAAGAGTAACTCATCACATGTATCTACAGGCTTATCTCTGATTAATTCTAGGGATCCAAATTTTCTAAGTAGCTATGTGCATACATTAAGAAATAAAGTAAACATTAACTGTGCATCTTCAAATAATTTAGAAATGCTTGGTAATAAGCCTATCTAGGACACAGCATAAATTTAGATATAAAACCTAACTTTGGAATTCATACTTATCTTCATCGTCCTAGTTTATGAAACTCTAGTCTTTACGGTCCTTATAATAAAAATACAGAGGTTTATCTAAGAATTCAATAGAGGATTACCAGCAGCAACTGAACAAAATGCAATTTCAAATTGCTCACTTAACATAAGCAAAGACAGAACACTTGGTTTTCACTAACTAAAGCTAGCAGTATTATGCCTTCTTTCTTGTGACTAGGAGACAAAATAGGATGGCTAGGAAGGTGGCAAATCTAGGAAGCATTTGCAGAGCACTCAGGAGGCCACGTTTTAAAGATGAAGTCTTCCTGATTCTCTACCTCTTCATTTTTTTTGCCAAAATCTTAAAATATGAATACTATTAGAGCTAAAACAAGTATATAACATGGCAGTTCTTCCAATGAAAGGTTTGAGACACAAAAGGTAGTCGAGGGGGCTCTTATAAATGTTTTTAAAATGAAACAGATCATTTTATACTAAAAATGCTACTGTATTGTAAAGTAGAATTCTAATAATGTGGATTGCTGGAAGAATTAAAGGCGTGGTCAAAATGAATAAATTAATTTGGTCTCTGAAGAAGACAAGCCATTAATATCAAGAGTGTTTATATGAGGACTGGTTCTCCATTGAATTCACAGTGCAACCTGATCCACCCATTGGCCTCAACTGGACTTTACTAAATATCAGTTTGACCGGGATTCATGGAGACATCCAAGTGAGATGGCAACCGCCACCCAGCGCAGACATTCGGAAGGGATGGATAATTCTGGAGTATGAAGTTCAATTCAAAGAAGTAAACGAAACTAAGTGGAAAGTGGTAAGAGTCACTACATCCTACACTTTGACATTTCTTCTTCCCAGTTCAACAATCACTTTCTTATTTGTGATAATATTTTCTTCCACCTAATATCACACGCCCAAGCTGTGTGCCCTACAACTTATTATTAAAGTAAACTGCTATAATCATTAAAGTAATATCTTAAAAGTCTATGTGGCAGCAAATGCTGATGTGAATCTTCCATGTAAATATATGGAAAACTATTGGGAGAAGAAAAACATTTCCCTAGCTATCTTCGGTGTTCGGTTTAACCATAGAGCAAGGTCATAGACTAACCATGTTGCTATCTTTAGAGGTGTGGCTGAACATAAGTAGGATCATGATCAAGGTCAATAGTAGGCTATGGCTAAATGCCCACCCGTCCACTACTACTCTTTAAACCTCTATTAATATCTGTCCTTAGGTATCTCTAGAAGAGAAGCATAGAGAAGGGATTTACCCCATAGAGGTTACATGCCTCAGAGAAAATCAAGCTAAGAGGTCCCGACATAGGCAAGCAAAAGCAAGTTGGCCTCTGAACTTCTCACTTCCTTGCCAAGAGCATGGGAACTCAGCACTGAGATAAATTCCACATGGCACACAACAAGAAGGGAAACAGGATTACCATGCCATTCCAAATATAACTAATTCTAAATCAGTCTAACCACAACCACAGCCCTGGCCAATCCAAGCAATTTCTGGATAGGCATGAGGTTGTACCCAGCACTCTGACTGGGCTCACTCCCCAAATTTTGAGACACGAGGCTCTGTCCTTCAGTGCAGTACCAAAAAAAGAAGCCAATTTTGTCATTAGCAGAGAATACAACTTAAGCTGCTGCAAACAATTACTTATCTTCAAGGTTCTGTTTTCTGAATCATTTTAATTTAGATAACTGGTTTGTAAGTTGGTACCAAAAGAGGCTGGTTGGATGCTAAGTCAAACAAGACTTTCTAAATCCGAGTCATAATCAAATATTTATTCAACAACCAGGTATAGGAACAACTAGTTTGCATAAAGTACTAAGGGCACCTGAGGTAGCAGTTTTCAAAATGAGTATCATTATCATGTACCTCTGAGAGCCCTTGGGATCATTTCAAGGGAACTTACAAGGTCAATGCTAATTTCACAGTATACTATAATAACATTTTTATTCCGCAATTTATTAAAAAGACAGTAGTAAGGAAACTGCTGTCTCTTGGCATGAGTTGAGGCAGCAGTCCCATTGTTTACTAACAGTCACTATATTCTTCATCATTGTGCAGTTCACAGAAAAGGGTGGGAACTGTGCTTAAATCTCAACCGTTGAGCCCATCACTGTCTAAGCATCTGCGTGGCTCATGAAGAGCCATAATTACTGTATTCAAAAGTAATGATGAAGCAAAACACCTAAATGACTGACTAAACAACTGAACTAACAGCTCTTTTACATGAAACAAATTTTACATGAAGAACAACAAATACACTAGTAGGTAATTACTCACATTTGACTTGTCAAACATTTCTCAAGAAATATGTTTACACTTCCAGTAAACACATGACAATGTTTGCATCAATGATAAATTTTAACTTTTAGGAGAAATGTAGACTTTTTAAAAATGTGTATCTATAACCATGAGTTTGATAGCCTTCCAACATATGAAGACTAACTCCAAAAAGGTCCATGGTGATATTAGCAAAAATGGTGGTTTTATGTTTTATAATAAAATCTGTGAATTACACTTCCAAAGTGTAAATGTCAGTGAACCAATATACTAGATAAAATGTTTTTCAAATATCCTGAGAATAATTGTATTAATTATTATCATTTATTATCATGTCAAAGATGTTTTGAAATACACATAGTATGATGGTTCAGTAGAGCAATTAATGTATATATTCTTTCGCAGATGTTTTTGAACTAACAGTTTAAAATCTGCTCTCTTTTGTATATCAGTACAATTCACAGTTGTTAACTTCAGTTTCTAAGGCAGTGGTTCTCAATCTTCTGAATACCGTGACCCTTTAATACAGATCCTTGTGCTATGGTGATCCCCAACCATAGTGATATTTCTGATGCTACTTTATAACTGTAATTTTGCTACTATTATGAATCATAATGTAAATATCTATGTTTTCCAGTGGCCTTAGGTGACCCCTGTGAAAGGGTAATTTGGACCCCAAAGAGGTTGCTACCCAAAGGTTGAGAAGTTCTGCTTTAAGCTGTTCAATATCTCCCTTCAACACATTCCTCCAATCTAACTGAATTTTTTTCACTAACATCTCACCAAACCTAGGCCCCGGTGATTACAAAGGTGATCTACTTCTGAGCTCACCTTTGCTGACTCCACATGTAAATGAGATCATGTAAAATTTGTCTTTCTTTGCCTGTCATATTTTATCTAAAGTATTCTAGTATCATCCATATTGGGAAAAATGATTCAGTAAGGATCTTAGTTTTTCATTCCCTATATATCCCATTTCTTACCCTTTTATCTGTCAATGGGCCCAGGGTGATCCATATTTTGTCTATTGTGAGTGATACTACCATTATCATGAATAGGTATATCTTCAACATACTAATTTTACTTTGAATATGAAACCATTAGTGAAATCACTAAATCATATGGCAACTCTGTTTTTAATTATTTGAGTAACCTTTATAATTATTTGAGTAACCTTTATACTCTTTTCACTAGTCAGTGTACTAATTTTCATTTCTATGAACAAGTTAGAAAATCTGTCATCAACAGTCTCAGCCTTCTGTGAATGCTTAGCGTTACTTGCCTAGAAAGATAGGAGTGGGAATGTTATGGGAATAACTGCTTTCTGGTTAGAATCAAAGCCTTCTGCACCAGGTGGAACCCATGCCTGACATCATTTGCTGGGTCAAAATAACACAGCTGGCTAGGTTATGAACCCTAGAGGAGAACTGTCGCGTCTGCTGCGCGGCCTGTGTCCGAGAACGTGCGGAGGGTGTCGGGGATTGACAACACAGAGACTCGTTCAACAATGTAAAGAAAACTTTAAGCAGGCTCCAAAAAGGTTCAAGAAAACTTCCTAAGAAAGGCTCCCACCAGAGAAGCTTCTGCTCTCTCCTCTACCCTGGCTGCTCTCTCCCCAGAAACTGATCTGGGCGTGGCAGAAGAGGCGGTTAGTCTTTGGACAAGGTCGAGGTCAGGGTGGTTTCTGTAGGCAGGCCTTTTCCAGGAACTTAATGCCCCCAGGCATTGTATTGTTTTTAGCAAACATGTCTTTAGTAAACATTGTCTTACAGCTGCCTACTCCCAGGCAGAAGGGGAAGTGGGTCTCTGCTCAAGGTCTGGTGTTCCCACAGAGAACCCAGTTCCATTATGCTTTTAAATGGACATAGCAATTAACTGCCCCGCCCCTAGTTATTATCATTCAGCTCATAGATCAATACAGTTCTTAACCCTCATCAGAGAGGCTTCTTTTTCAATAGATGGTGACTAATACAGAGGACCACAGTCAACATGCAGAGGATAAGAGGCAGCAGAGCACTCAACTCTAAATAGAACATCAATAGCCTACCTTCTCCTCCCAAGATTCAAGGATTATTGAGGAAGAAGGAGAAGAAGCATTAGAAGAGTCTAATGGAGTAGATGTCTCTAAGGAAACTATTTGCTTATCATGACAATGCGTCACACACATGAGCTCATAGCAGCTGGGACTGCATGCAGCTAAAGTCTTACACAAGATCATGCCAGCCAAAATCCCACTAGGAGGTTCCCACCCCTGCCTGAGAATCTCTTGGCCATTGGTGGCTGCTGGGAGAGGGACAGTCCATTTTCTTCAGACATGTGAGGTCTGAGAGGCCAATCATGTTCCAGCAGGTGGTCCCATACCTATGCACATAAAAGCATAAAGTGGTGGAGGATAAGGAAAGAAGGAGAAGTAGGTTTAATCAAAACATTATAGGCATTTATGAATAGTAAATAGAATTTTTCTCATTTTTATTAGTTGATGCTCAGCCATTAACGGCCAAATAAAATATTTAAAGGACTCTTTTTTATATCAATCATTTCCAATATTTTTTTCTTGTCTCAACTTTGCCTGTTTCTGCTCTTACACTTGGCATCTGCTAACTTCTGCTACCTTTGGGATTAGTTTGTCCTTTTTCTAGTTCCTAGAGGTATAGTTTGTGTTCCTTATTTGATACAGCTGAAAGTTCCCTCAGAAAACTGCCATATAGTGTAGAAAGACATACACAATTAAATCTGAGCAGTAAAATATAAGCAATCTAGTAAGTGAATTATATCACAGACTGGTAGAAAGGAGTGCTGGAGGGCTGGCAGTGTCTGTGGTGGACAGAGCTCTCTCTGGGAACTGGAGGAAGACAAGATGTCCCCACGCAGGCCACTGCCAGGGTAGGTACAGTGGGAGCCAAGTGAGAAGATCTCAGTTTGGAGCTGCAGGTGTGAAGTGTTGAAGAAAGACAGGGATGGGGTGTGGTGTGTTATCTCTAGGGTTTGCTATGTGGTTATTTACAGTTGTTAGTGAAATCTATGAATAATACTGGTGACAATAGCAGAGAAGCCAGGTCTTAACCCAGGCATGAAACACAAGTGTTCAAAACTACTTTTCAAAAAGTTTAAAATTCAGAGTCTTGCTTTAAAGAAAGCATTTTCAGCATATAAATACTGCATACAGCTGGGTGATGGTGGTATACACCTTTAACCCCAGCACTTGGGAGGCAGAGGCAGGTGGATCTCTGTGAGTTCAAGACCAGCCTGGACAACAGAGCAAGTTTCAGGGCATCCAAGGCTACACAAAGAAACCCTGTCTCAGAAAAATAAAAAACCCTGCACATATTCAGAGGCTCCTGTAAGAAGACACACCCCTGCCATATACACATAGAGAAAACAGAGCTTTGTGAGCAGAGACCAACTGGGGTGAAAGACACTGTTGTTTCAGATGCTGAAACCACAGCTTTTGGCTTAGTAAAACAAATCACAGGGTACCACTCATGTGAGAATCCATACTGCTGAAAAGGTGCAGCATTGCACGTTTTCTTTATACAGGAACACAGAAGCTCCGAGGGTGTGACTTAGAGGAAAATTCCGTGATAATGTGGATCTTGGGTCTGCCACTCTGAAAGCAGTATCTAATAGGCTAAGACTCTAGTCTCACTGACTTCCTCTGAGAAGGGGGAATGGCCTAACTTTCAAAACTGTGAAACACTGATGCTCAACGCCCAAGGTCTGCAATGACTTCCTCTTATATGCATTTTCCCGGGAAGATGTGATTAAACATCTCTTCCCTCCAGATAGGGTACCAATGACAACAGGTCAATAAAACTGCTCCACCCATTCCTAACTTACCATCCCAGTGAGTTCACCGAGTGCATTTACCTAAGTACGTATGACTCCCATGCAGCGACAGTCACAGGGTGGCCCCCCACAACACAAATGATGAATGCTGCATCCCAGCTGCTCCCTGCACAGCTTGCAGGAGGCTAAGGTGATTGGACAGTTACCTCTCCCCAGCAATAATTACTGTGCAAATTACCCTTGTAGAAGGGCCTTGTGAATCATCTAGGTTTCATGAACTCTCGGCCTTCTGAGTTTTGCTTACTTTCTAAGTCTGAAGACCCTCCTTCCAGGAGATAATGTTTCAATTCAGAGAAGATCTACACAATGCTTTTCTATGCAGATTCTTGGGCAACAGACTATCCTGAGGTAGGTTTAAGACTTCTGGCATAAATAAAGGGTGTAGCTGCTTCCAATAAAATTATTTGACATTTCAAGGTAACTATAGTATTTCTAGGACTATATCAAATCCATGATTATTAATTAAATAACTAGTCAGATTTTCCAGAGAATACATATTCTTCAGATATATAACTTGCTTGTGACCATAATTTGCTTTGGTGTGGAAACATGGGGTTCCCTGTTCTAATATATTTCTCCATAAAAAACTGCAATGTCCCAGATAAGTAGATAACATATTTGTGCTCGTCTGTATAGCTCTGCCATGCTTAAGTCTGTTATAACTTGATCTTAATGGACTAATGACCTAAGACAAAGACATAGCTATATTTCTTTAAGCAAATGTATATCTTTGGGTTTATACTAAAAGAAATTTGAGGATTATTATTATTATTATTTTAACAAAATTATTCTTTACATATTTTGTCTCAGTGTTGTTCATTTAATAGCCAACTCCCTCTGGACAAGTTAAAATACTACTCAATTTCGAGAAAGTCCATGTAAAGAGAGAAGGGAAAACACTTGAAGAATTTGTGCACTGAGTTGTTGATACCTGAGGTGATATGTTTGTATGTTTTGTTTTGCAAGACGGGCCCTTTATGGTCAACATCAGTTCCACTGTACTCATTGAGACTGGAAAAAGAATATGAAGTGCGCGTGAGATCCAGACAACGGAACTTTGAAAAGTACAGTGACTTCAGCGAGGTGCTCTATATAACATTTCCTCAGACGAATTCACTGGCATGTGAAGAAGGTAAAGTGTGGGCGGGGTGGTTAATTCGCAGCTAGCATAACTTTTGGCAATATAGTAGCTAACATATGCCTACACTGTTGGTATATTGTCTAGGTCAATATACCCCAGTCTCATATACCAGGGGCAAGACATTGAAGTCACTATCTGTAGGAAATGTGTGCATTGGAAAAAAAAAACAAATAAAAGCAAAAGGAGGGACTGGAGAGATGGCTCAGTGGTTAAGAGCACTTCCTGTTCTTCCACAGGACCCAAGTTCAATTCCCAGAACCCACATCAAGAGATTGACAACCACCTGTAACATCAGCTCCAGAAGATCCACCATCTCTAGCCCTTGCTGGCACCTGCCCTCACATGCACACATACACATAATTAAAAATAATAAAATAAAATTTAAATAAATAACAAAACGATTTTGTTTCCAAGTTATTTGGTTTAGGGAAAGTTTCTGGGCAGGTGGAGACACAGACAGAGGAACACAGTGCTTGTTCCTGAACAGTAGAATTCTATGGCAGTGGATTTTTGCCTTTGTATATTTCTTTGTATCTATATTACCATTTTTTCTACAATGTGTTTGTTTTGCATTTGTGTCAGGAAGAGACAAAGTTATCTAAAGTTTGGGGATGAAAGGGTGGTACTTGTGGATTTGGGGAAGTGCAGGTGTGGTGTATACCTAGAGAAAGCCTAGTGAGCCATGGGTTAGTCATATTCATGGGACACATGAATCATTTGGAGGTCCTACACAGAAAACCACAGAGATGATTCCAGATTTCTAGTTGTAGTTAGCTTCTGCCTTTATGGGAATATATTGGGAACCAACCTCGAAGAACTGGGGGCAGGGACTGATATATGTACTAATATATGTACTGATATATGGACGGCCTCTGTACAATGTACATAAACTCATAGTTTTAAAGCTATAAAAATGCTCTCTCAGCCTGGACTCTTAGGGGAATGCCTGGACCCTGCCCTGGGTGAAATGACAGACTCTGGATATCC
The DNA here is from genome assembly GCF_017639785.1 of Mesocricetus auratus. Taxonomy (NCBI): domain Eukaryota; kingdom Metazoa; phylum Chordata; class Mammalia; order Rodentia; family Cricetidae; genus Mesocricetus; species Mesocricetus auratus. The sequence continues at coordinate 168,122 of NW_024429198.1, read as the reverse complement.
CCTATGTGGAAGGAAGTGGGGATAGGGTGGAAGGCTAGGGGGGATGGTGGAGGGGTGCAGGAGGAGGGGAGGGAGAGGGAACTGGGATTGACATGTGAAACAAGCTATTTAAAATTAAAATAATAAAATAAAAAAGCTATAAAAATGTGTTCTATGTGCCTAAGTATGTCAGTACTCTGCCCTCATAATTTTCATATAGCCTCAATGTGGAAGCTAAAAAAAATCATTACAGTTTAAAATATCAAATGGGCATTGTTTACTTAAGTTTAACAAGCAACAATTTCTTCTTGGCACTGAAACCCGAATGATATTCCTTAGACATTTGGACATATGAGAAGCTTTCAGGTTTAGCTTTTTTGCAACCTGTTTGAAACATGCTTTTGGTTTTGAATTTTTCCCTTTTTCTAATAATGAATTTTTAATTGTAATATAATTGCATCATTTTCCCCTCCCTTTTCCTCTAACCCTCCCATGTCCACCACCATCACCACTACCTCAGCTTCTCTCAAATCACCGACCTCTTTTTCATTTGTTGTTGTTGTTTTCAAGACAGCGTTTTTCTGGGTGCCTTTGGCTGTCCTAGATTTTACTCTGTAGACCAGGCTGGCCTTAGACTCACAGAGACTCACCTGCTTCTGACTCTCAAATGCCAGTATTGAAGGTGTGTGCCACCATACCCAGCGTCCTCTTTTTCTTTAACTGCTTTTACACACATACACATTTGCAGTAGACAAGCATGTTGTATCCTTAGGAAAGAAAAAAACCAAAGTCATCCCATTTTGTTGCCATGGTTATCAAGTGAAACATTAACTTTGCCATATGAATTCAAATTGACAAATGTTTTCATGAGGGAAAGAACAGTGAAATGTAAATTTTGCTTTAATTATTCATACTTCTGTTGGTGAAATATTCTTTCCTGTTTTAGATTTCCGGTTTCCATGGTTCTTAATTATTATCTTTGGAATATTTGGAGTAGCAGTGATGTTATTTGTAGTGATTTTTTCAAAACAGCACAGGTAGGTGTAAAACACTCACTTTGATATGTTTTTGCAAATTGTGATCTCCATGTGTACTCCTCCATGTTGTGTAAAAAATTCTTTTGTATAGTAGGAGTGGAAATTTTAATGAACCCAGAATTCGATTCTGGTTTTGCCTTTACCACAACTATAATTAGTCGGTAGTGTTGACCTTAGAAAATCGACAGTTTAGATCAGAAAGTCAGTGTAGTACATGAAGAGGTTTGCACTAGTACCTGTGTATATGCTAACAGGACTCTCACTAGTCTCCCCTTCACATCAGGACCTCACAGTATCCCTGGAGCTTCGGCAGAGTCTGTTGCCATCATCATGTACAATCTAATTTAAACAACAAACTGAAGCCGCCTGAACATTTCATAAGTTTATTCATAAAGTGTTGATTTCAAATAAATTTGGGTCCCATTTAAATTATTTGGCCATCCATGACGTTATGTTTCACCTACATTTGTAACTTCAATCCAAATTCCTTCCAATTTTTAAGAAATTCTATTTTACAGTCTCTTGGAGTCCAGAGAGTTGAGTGCAACTATTCAACCACTGTTGTTTGAACTTGTTTGTACCACTTACTCTCTCTGAAAGTCCACATTTTTGTGTGCAATATGGTCTTTTAAATCCCTTTGAACAATGAAATATCATTTTTCCACTTGGAGAAACATAGATTGCAGAAAACGTTTATGCAACATGCAGGAAAAAATAGTGATATTGTTTTCCTTTGTCTACATTCAAGATATTTCCAGACTCCCATGAGGTCATGAGCCTCTTTTAGGACAAAAGTGACAACTGTTTTCAAGATTCCCAGGACTCAGTTGTTCTTTGCACTGCAAGTCCTGTGTCCTGGAAATCCCTCAGTTTGGGGCCACTGATCAGTTGCTCTATGTAAAATTGAAATCAAGTTCTTCAGCTGAAATCTAGAGGTATCAGTAACTCAAAATGGAATATAGGAATATATGGTGTGGGCTTTTAGTTGTTGCAGCAATCCAAATTCTCCAACCTCAGAGTTAGTCATCCTCAAAATAAAATTCAACTAGAAATAATTCAGGCAATGCCAGCATTCTTGAGTGCCAAGAATACTGAAAAATTACAACTGAATGAACTCCATTTTCAGTTTCATGTTCAATTTTTATCATGTAAATTATGGAGAAAGCAAAACTGACTGCATAATTTCATTTTGAACTTAGCTTTTTTTAGGCCATGTTTCTGTTTTGTAAACACATCTACTACAATTGAAACGACAGGGTTTTCAGTTGTTTGAAAAAATAAATGTATCTTCAGAGTTTTAAGTATGGTATGAACTTGAGTAATGCCAAAAATAATCCAATCAATGGATTTGTGATAATTAATCTAGAGAGCTAGTGAGATTCCAAATATTATATGGAGTGGTAGAAAATAAAATTGCTATGTACATAAAACCATTCACCCTCAACACAAGTTGTCCATGTCATGTCATGAAAACCATGTGAGGTTATCTAGTTACATTAGCTTTAAAAACGAAATATCATTCTCTCAATAAATAGGATTTAAAAAAAATAAGTGGGGGTGTGTATTTTACTTTGTTTGTCCAGACTGATTGATTTTCAACTTCTGATTTTCCTGCCTCCACCATTCTTGGTTTTATGAGGTGCTAGGATTTTTTTTTTTTTTTACGAGACAGGGTTTCTCTGTATTGTTTTGGAGGCTATCGGTCCAGCCCGGCCTCGAACTCACAGAGATCCGCCTGTCTCTGCCTCCCGAGTGCTGGGATTAAAGGCATGTACCACCACCACCCGGCTGAGGTGCTAGGAATTTAACCAAGGCTCTATGCATGCTAAGTAAACATTATCCCAATGGTGCTCGGTCATAGCCTCTACTCAAAGGATATTTTGTTTTCTTCTTATTTTTGGTGGGGTCAGGAGACAAAGAAATGTGTCTCACTGTCATGTTTCCATGCATAGACATCATCATGTTTTCTTCTTCCCTCCCATTCCCTCCCCCACCAACCTCCTCTCCTTCTTTCTGGCTTCTTCTTCCTCCCAACCAGAACTCCCTTCTGTTTTCTGCAAATTTATCACATTATCTTCCCTGTACTCTGCATTCCTCCAGACTGATTCCTCATCTCTCAAGGTCCCTGTCTACTTTCATTTCCTACATATAAAGGAATGTAGAGAGAAACTGAAATCTCTGTTCCATATCTGAGTGAACACACAGTAATATTTGTCTTTCTGCATCGGCCTCATTTCATGGAGCCTAACAGTTTCCAGGTCCATGAACCTTCCCACAAATGTGATTTCATTTTCTTTATGGCTGAATAGTGAATTCTTCCCAAAAGTGTATTTTCTATGAATAATGAAGCTCTAAACAAACTGTAATGCTCAGTCAAAAATCAACACATTGTGAAATTCGTTTGAAATCCTTATCACACTCCTGATGTCCTATGGCAACTTGAGTTTTGTAGAAAAGAATCCACTTCTTTCACTTTCGTACAGAAGCCTTTATCACTATCCAAATTTTCATGTTGTGATAAAAGCAGGAAATGAAAGGAAATAGCACCAGTGGGGACAAAACTAACATGATGTTCCAAACTTAAAATGCTCCAGGTCTTGCTAAAAATCTCAGGGATATTGAGGGCTCCAGAATCAAAATATCTTTCAAGTTTTGTGAAAGAAGTTTACACTGGTATAATTCAAATAATTAAAAGTAAAGGATGGCAAAGTTTGTGTTAACATTCATATTTGAATTAGATACATTTGGACCTAGTTTCAATCCAGACTATCTTTCCTTTGTGCTTATTCCCAACATATGATGGACCTAGCCCTTGAACTATTAATTCATGAAAGAAAGAGCTGCATCCCCAAACAGCAGAAGTGGGAGACTAAGAAACTGCAGGTCCACAGTGCAATTATGGTTTCTATTTTGAAGTGAGGATTTTGTTTTTAAGTATGAGACTTTGTGAGACTACTAACAATGGGAATGGGTATGTCTCTGACTCTTTTGCCTGCTCTTGAGACTCTTTTCCTCATATTAGATTGCCTGCTCCAGCCTCAATTTGAGGACTTTTGCCTTGTCTTATTGCTTTGTCCTGTGTGGCTATGTCTCTTGGAGACCTTCTTTTTTCTGAAGAGAAAACAGAGGGGGAGTTGATCTAGGAGAGAGGGGAATTGAAGGGAAGGGATAGGAGGAATGGGTAAACTATGGTTGGAATGTATTTTATGAGAGAAGAATTTGATTTCAACAGCAACAAAAAAAAATGAGCCTTTTGGCTTAACATTGAATGTTGGGATGTGTAGTAAACTAGGCCAATCTTCCTGTGCTGTGCATGATCTGAAGCAGAGGGCTAGCTCTCCCATTTGAGGAGACACACAGCTTACACCATCACATTCTACTAGTAATAGCACTGTAACCCATCTGCTTCATTGATTTATACTACTAGCTTGTGCTCTTGGAGTTTGGGGTCTCTGTGGTTTAAGGTCATCACAACTACAGAAGGCCACTGACATCTGCCAAAATAGACCATATTCTCCAAAAAGAGACACAAAATCAAACATTAGTTATTTGGGAATCTTTGTTTCATATAATTGGGGTTACTTTGCATTTTTGTATCTTTGAAAACTTGAATGATGCATTTATAGACCAAATGACAAAGCAGCACAGCACAGGGCAGACAACCTGGGCTTTGGAGCAGCCATTCTGGACCTGAGTACCAGCCAACCCTACCAACTTTCTTGAATGACTGGAGTGCACAGATAATATCATCTCTATAGTCATACTTTCTTTGGACCACCAGCTCTTAAACAATGACATGGAGACTTTTTATTAAGAAAGCTTGACCTTAGCTTAAGCTTGTTCCCAGTTAGCTCTTATAACTTCAATTGACCTGTTTACATTAATCTATGTTCTGCCATGTTACCTCTCCTCCACACTGTATCTCCTGCTTCCTCCACATCTCCCTGGCAAATCCCCACCTCTCTGGTTCTTCCCACTGAATTCCCCTCTCTCCCTGGAAGTCCTGCCTATACTCTCCTCCCTAGTTATTGGCCATTGAGCTCTTTATCAAACCAATTAGAAGGTGCCTTAGTCAGGTGAGGTAAAACAGACATCTTCACACAGTGTGATCAAATACCCCACAACACATCTCGCTTTCTGGTAGTTGTAAGGAGTAGATGAATTGTTTAATGCAGGAGTCAATAATCTTGTTCTATAAATAATCATGAGATTTTAGGCCCTAGGGATCACATCTGTATCACAACCACTCAGTTCCCCAGTTGAGGGCTGGAAACATGAGAGCTAACTGTGTTGGTTTTAAGGCATAAACTCCAGTTGTTATAGAAACAAATAGATGGTTCATTCAAATTTGTTCAAGAAATGCTTCCTGAGCCGCTTCCAGGTACTAAATAATAGAATTTCAACAAGACACAAAATCTGTAGAATAAACATTGAAATTAATTACAGTCAGAAAACAATTTCAAGGGCCAGAGAAGCTGGAGCTCAGCAGTTTAGACTGCATAGGTCTTTTGCAGAGGACCCAAGTTCAATTCCCAGGATCCACCTAGGGCGGCTCATGACTGCCTCTAACTCCAGCTCCAGGGGGTCTGGCACTGTCTTCTGACCTCCCTAGGCACTCACTCACCTGTGGAGTATATTCAAAGAGACACATTAAATAAAAATAGTAAGTCTTGAGGGGAATACATGGGAGGGGTTCAGGGGAGGACAACTGGGAGAGGCCGTAGGAAAGACAAGAAAGAGGAAAGCAATGTAATTCAATTTTAATTAAAAATAAATCTTTTTTAAAAGAAAAATGATTTCAATATTTAAAAGAGAAAATGTAAATACATCATAGTACTATGTATATAAGTCTATCCTAATTAGAGATAATTCAGATTAGTCTGTCCTATTTTAAATGACCCATGCAATATCATCCTGGCTAAAAATCATCTTAAGTGTTTTATGATTACTATGGACTGTGTAGTGCTGACTTAGCCCCACCCACTCTTTTTCAAGGATGAAAATGACTTTATGGATGGATTTGTTCTCTTCTTGGCGTTGTATGCTTTTAAAGGTGTCTTATTTATAAGTCACTTGGAAGTTGGCTTTAGACAGTTAGATTCCTCACAGCCAAATATTAAAATTGGCTATACATCAAAAGCGCTAAGCAAAAAGAGATTAAAAGAAACCACATTTAATGAAATGATTTTAAATGAAGGCTTTTTGTGATTTTTTTTCTCCTGAAATTTTTGTCACCTACTATTTAGTACTTTCCCTCTCTTTCTCATATTCTCCTTCTATAAGTTTTAAGAATACTTAGACGAAGTCATGGTATTGCCTCTATTTTATTTCTATCTTTTGAAATAAAACATGTAATCTTCAAGATATGTAAAAATAAAACCTTATTTGTTTTCAAGGATTAAGATGCTGATATTACCCCCAGTCCCTGTTCCAAAGATTAAAGGAATTGATCCAGATCTTCTGAAGGTAATTAATTCTTAAGTTGTAGATCATTCAATTGAGTAATACCTAAAGAATGCTGTCCTCTGCTGAGAAAGTTTGGGTTTTTTGTTTGTTTGGTTATTATTTTTTGTTTTGTTTTGTTTTTGCAAGCTCAATGCATCCTATTGAAAATTATTTAATCATTTGGAGTTGCTTTTCATAGATCTCCACTTTCTATCTGCTTCCTAGGAAGGAAAATTGGAGGAGGTGAACACCATCTTAGGCATTCATGATAACTACAAATCTGACTTCTACAATGATGACTCCTGGGTTGAGTTTATTGAGCTAGATATTGACGATGCAGATGAAAAGACCGAAGGGTCAGACACAGACAGACTTCTAAGCAATGCCGGTGAGAAACCCCTTAGTATCCTTGGAGTCAAGGATGATGATTCTGGACGCACCAGCTGCTATGACCCTGACATTTTGGACACCGACTTCCACACCAGTGACATGTGTGATGGTACCTCAGAGTTTGCTCAGTCACAGAAGTTAAAAGAGGAAGCCAATCTCTTGTGCCTTGACCAGAAGAATCTAAAGAGCTCGCCTTATGGTGCTTCCCTCGGCTCTCTGCACCCCTGCATGACCTTAACAGCGGAAGACAAACCACAGCCGCTTCTGAGTAGTGAAATTGAGTCAACCCACCAACCCACCTCTACACAGAAGAGCAATCCGGTTTCACTGGCAAACATCGACTTTTATGCCCAAGTAAGCGACATTACACCAGCAGGCAGTGTAGTACTTTCCCCAGGCCAAAAGATTAAGGCAGGGATAGCCCAGTGCAACACACAGCCACAGCCGGAGGCGGCTGCACCCTGCCAAGAAAATAACAGCATGAACAGTGCCTACTTCTGTGAGGCAGATGTCAAAAAGTGCATCGCTATGGCCCCTCACTTGGAGGCCACGTCGTGTGTAAAACCAAGCTTTAACCAGGAGGACATTTACATCACCACAGAAAGCCTTACTACTGCCCGAATGCCGGAAACCGCAGAGCCTGCTCCGGATGCTGAGATACCTGTCCCAGACTACACCGCGGTCCACACTGTGCAGTCTCCACGGGGCCTTATACTCAACGCAACTGCTTTGCGTTTGCCTGACAAGAAGAAGTTCCTCTCCTCGTGTGGCTATGTGAGCACAGACCAACTGAACAAAATCATGCAGTAGCCTTTCCTGTCTGTAATGGCAAAGAAATGGCTGGGCATGAATGCCTAAACCAAAATCATGTTTTAAATCTGTGTTGGGAAGAGTGTGAGGGTGAGTGTGAGTGTGGATTCAAAATACCTTTTTCGGAAATGTCGAAACATTATCATAAAGTCGAAAATCAAGAATGCTTAATCAGATAGATTCCCATTGTGAATTATAAATATTTTTGAAGAATCGTCTCTGAGGCTGCTTAGTGGCAGTGACTGTCTGTATTGTGGGTCTTAATTTTGTGATACTAAGCATTAAATAACTATGTTTTTCATGTATGTAAATCATGCTTTTTGGAAAAGCAAAACAATCAGGTGGCTTTTACAGTTCAGGAAATTGAATGCAGATTATTATGGCACAGGCTGACTTCTTTTTCTCTTTTAAATAACTGGGAACTAAAATTCTAGGCAAGAAAGTAAGGCTAGTTTGGATATGTAAAACATTTATTTTGACATAAAATTGATAAAGATATTTTAATAATTTACACTTTAAGCATGGCTGTTTTATAATATACTATACACGTATTGTCATTCACAACGATCCATCTAAGGATGTAGCAACTACAGTGTAAAGAGGGTTTAATGCTTTGGTCAATGAACCTAAAGAAAACCAACAAGTTAGATTTTTTTACAAAGCCCTTTTTATAACTCCCCAAATTTCTTAACTCTACATTGTTGAATAACCTACATTATTGGAACAAACTAATTTTAAAGGTTTTAATGAATATTTTTTAATTTATAAAATTTAACAATTTTTATACAGATCAACATATCACATACCAAACAATAGCAGACATGATATTAACAAAAGAAGCACTTTCTTCACCAAATTTAAGTTCAAGCCACAGGGCTCCATGCTAAGAGAAGTGATGGTAGTGTTACTAGTTGGGATTTAGAGTAGCCATCAGAACACATGGAGTGGGATTTGGGGAGCCCAGGGGTTGGGAGAAGCAGACCCCACGTCCATGCAGGACTTCTCTCCAAACACAGCTTGGTTTCTGTAGTCACCTAAGAATTAATACATACAGAGAGAAACTCACCTGCTGAAGCACATTGGATAAAGCTAACCAGGTAACAGAATAGAAGATTAAAGGCTTGTTTCACAGCCAGGCACATACTTCTAACTCAAGGCGGAAAAAACGGGACAGAATAAATGAGTTTCCAGTCACAAAGGACAACTCCGAATTAATTACACAAGTGGCAGAAATTTTGTCATCAAACCTTCCATAAGATGTATTTTAAATAGTAAGAAGAGATCCATCACTTCTTTTTTACCCCTAGGAAGATTGGTCTCAGACAAAGTAGAAAAATGCCCAATATAAAAATAGCTTTTTGATTCCCAAATAATGTATATGTAGTTCTTTGGGTTAGCCCCCCAAAAAGATGTATGAGAGAAAGAGGACTCTCAGCCCACAGAAGAATACTTCTCATTTTAAGTATTTTTTAAAGCTTGAAAGTTTTAATGGTATTTACCATTTTGATCAGACATTTATGGGCAAACAGGCTTAATGTTTAGTAGTTTTAAATTCTCCTTCATGCAGGAGAGACAGTGACAATCTAGCATTGGGTGTTTACGGTTCACTGTTTTACTTTGTAATAGATTTTAATAGATTTTTCTGCTACCTTGCTGCTATGGTTTCTCCAATGGCTACATGATTTAGTTCATATGAAATATCGTCAACTTAGAATCTATTCAGCTTAAAGACGTGTGTTTTGATGAACTATCTTAGCATTTCACCATAGGCTGACCATGTTTCTATAGCCAAAAATAGCTAAATACCTCAATCAGTCCCAGAATGTCATTTTTGGTACTTTGCTGGCCACACAAGCCATTATTCACAGTATGACTAGTTGTGTCCTGCAGTCTATATTTAACTTTCTTTTATGTCTGTGGATTTTTCCCTTCAAAGTTCAATAAATTTATTTTCTTGGATTTCTGATTGTGTGTTTCTATTCACCCCAAAATGAAAGCACCCTAATCTAGACTCTGTGCTGAGACTAGCACAGTAAATTCAGGACTTAGCAGAGTTAGTTTAAATATATCAGCAAGTGCTTAAGATACTTTTTGTCTTGTATGGACTGTGTCCTTGCCATAGCTACACCTTCATGTGGACAGAGACTTACAGAGGCGTGCTGTGAACACATTATAAGAGTTAAATGATGAGTCCAAGTTGATGTGGGGTATGTGGGAAATTAAAAGAGGGAGGTGTTTGACATTATGTCTAAGCTACATTACTAGCTTGAGTGGGTTGCCTGGAACTAAGGACAACAGTTCTCCCTGGACTCACATTTTGACAGAGTCTGTCATGTTGACTACTTGTCATCATAGGAAGCAGACAATAAGTCTCTGTATTAGTTGCTTTTCTCATTGCCTGAAAGAAGCAACTTGAGGTCAAGGTCTATTACGGTTCATAACTTAGAAGGTGGGAAAGGCATGGTACCTGCAGTGGCTTGGTCCATGACAGTGGGAGCTTGCAACAAGACTTGTTCACATCTTGGAGAATAAGGCAACAGGAATCTCCAACTGGAACTAGAGGAAAATGTAACTTTCAGTCCCTGCCCCCAGCTACCTAGGTCTTCCAAGTATGTCTCAGACCCAAAGGTTCCGCTACTGCTAAAACAGAGCCAACAGCTGGGAGTCAAGTGTTCAAACATATGAGCCTCTGGGAGACATGGAAGGCTGACTTGGGTAGGTTGTGTGAATTGAGTGGAACGGGCAGTAAAGCCACGAAGCATAGACTCTTACTTCAGGTTTCAGGTGGTGAATCGTTCTCAGGCATGCATTACGTCCTAGGAGAGGAAAGGCTGGTAAGTCGCTGGACAGTTGTTTACTGCCTCAGTCAGTTGCATAAACTGCCAAGACTATGCATAATACTTAGTGGCTGCTTTAAATTAAAATAAAAGTTTTTCTACCTGCTGACTTCTGCCTTTTGAGAAGTCTTGTGTGGACTCTTGTAGATTTCTTCTATGTAAATATACTTTGAGAAATTGTGTCCTTTCACTAGGATATGAGAAGATATTCTGCCTTTGCATTTACAGAAGAGAAACAAATAAAGGTCCCCACTATTTCAAGCACCTGATATTGATTGTTTACATGTGCTGCATAGACCAAATCTTCTACAGCATTGGTTGAGTAACCTTCCTAATGCTGTGACCCTTTAATACAGTTCCTCATGTTGTGGTGACCCCCAGCCACAAAATTATTTTCTTTGCTATTCCATAACTGTAGTTTTGCTAGTGTTATTAATTGTAATGTAAATGTCTGTGTTTTCCGATGATCTTAGGCAACCCTGTGAACCTCCCAGGGGGTTCACAGATCCATATGTTGAGTACCACTGTTTTAAAGCTAAAAGAGGTTCTTGTCTATTTCACAGGATTAATGTCACATGACTACATGTATGTTTCTATATTTAAACACCTCAGTGGCTCTACTGAGATATATACCAACAAATATTTATGTTTTTATAGCAAAATATGTTTGATTATATATATTTGGGTAAGAAATCACAAGTGAAGCCAGGCATACTGGTGCAGGCCTTTAATCCCAGAACTCAGGAAGCAGACGCAGGTGGATCTCTGTGAGTTTAAGCTCAGCCTGTTCTACAGGGTGAGTTCCAGGACAGCCAAAGCTATATGGTGAGACCTTGTCTCAAAAGAAAAAAAGAAAAATAGAGAGAAAGAAATCACAAGCAAAAAGGTTAGACATGATTAAAAATCTAAACTCTTTAGTTTAGAATCCAATATCTTACATAACATGCCCCCAATCTCCTTAGCCCATTTATATTTAGGAACTGGGCTTCTAGGGCACCATTTACAAATAATAATTTGACTTTTATTGGCATCTAAGCCCACTTTTCTTGGACAACGAATAAGTGTATTGTGTTCACCTTGCTACATAGGCAAAACTTCTGACTGAGATTATCTCTCACTGGTAAGTCACATGTAAATGAGCTGCAAACTATAAAATCTAGAAATACACCATAATTTAGACTTCAGTGTGACTCCTGTAACTGAGCACGTGCCCTATGGACAACAATGGAGATGATACAGAATTGTAAAAAGAGGTAAAAGCTTCTAGGCCTGGGAGACCCCTTCACTAGCCTTGAGACTTCTACTCCTTGCAAATAAGCTGTCTCTTGGGGGAGGAAAGGAAACAAAATCTCCGCAGGGCAACTGTATAGCCAGCTACTACATGGACTGTTGCCAACGTTGTGCTTCTGAAGCAGAAAGCCTGTTGCTACTTCCCTGCATCCTTCTGAATAGACTAGGACCAAGTGTGTTCTGGGACCAGCTGGGGGCTTGTTTGAATTTAGCAGCACCCCCACAGATGTATTTGGAAATGCTTGCCAATTCTTGAACAAAGTTTGTGGTTTCCTAGCTCTGTGTTCTCATTCCTGCCACTTTCTCAACAAGAAAAGCTCCCACATATCAATTGTCTATCGAAGTCCTTCAATTAAGGCTCAGTGCAAATGCCTCCATGAAGAATCAATCCTCCAATTCCCTCCAGCCTTGAGTGATCACTCTCCTCTCTGGACCATTTTCGTGGCGGTTAACATGCTTTGCCTTTTAGTTTGCCTAGAAATCATTTAGGAGAGAGTTACTTACATACATTTCCTGAGAACACCTGACCCTAAGATGCTTCTAAATGAGTGATTTTTAAAGTGAAACACATTTAGAAAACACCTTGTTATATGCCTCTCTGGGACAGTCACAGTTTTAGATTTTTAAACATTAAAAAATAAACTTAACACATGATTTTCTAATTTACCAAAAACTGAACTACATCACATGGGTCAGAGATATGATGGTTCAATTCCAGGCCACTATAGAAAGTGAATATTATAATAAAGGAAGTCACACAATTTTTTGGCTTCCCAGTATATATGACAAGTTTTTGATACTATGCTGTGCTCTATTGAATGGGCAGGACTGTTATTTTTTTTTATTTAAATTAGAAACATGCATGCTTCAAATGTCAATCCCAGCTCTCCCCTCCTTGTCCCTCCACCAGCCCCACCCCCACCCATTCCCCACACCATTCTCCAGGGAGAGTGAGGCCCTCATTGAGGGGATTTCCAGAGTCTGTCATTTCATCCAGGGCAGGACCTAGGCCCTTCCCCATGTATCCAGGCTGAGAGAGCATCCCTCCACGTGGAATGGGTTCCTAAAGTTCATTTGTATGCCATGGTAAACACTGATCTACTAACCAAGGCCCCAGAGATTTCTGAGGCCTCCTCACTGACACTACATTCATGGAGTCTGGATCAGTCACCTGTTGGCCTCTCAGTCATCAGTCTGGGGTTCAAGAGCTCCCCCTTATCTGGTCAGCTGTCTTTGTGGGTTTCACCAGCACGGTCTTGACCCCTTTGCTCATCATTCCTCCATCTCTGTCACTGGGTTCCAGGAGTTCAGTTCAGTGTTTAGCTGTGGGTATCTGTCTCTGCTTCCATCAGTCACTGGATGAAGGTTCTAGGATGTCATATAAGGTAGTCAACCTTATCATCAGGTAGGGGCAATTAATGTAGTCTCTCCGCTATTACTTAGTTTGCCAGTTGTTGTTATCCTTGTAGATCTCTGGAAATCTCACTAGTGTCAGCTCTCTTCTCAAAGCTATAATGACTCCACCTATTATGCTATCTTTCACCCTGGTCTCCTCTATTCTTACCCCGATTCGACCTTCCTGCTCTCCCATGTCTTCTTCTATCCTCCTCTTATCCCCCTCTCTTTTTCCTGGTTCCCTCTCTCCTCCCGCCATGTTCCCAATCTGCTCAGGAGATCTTGCCTTTTTCCACTTCTCTGGGGTATAATGCATACCTCTTGGGAAACTCCCTGTTTCCCAAACTCACTGGCCCTGGAATTGTAGGCTGACACTCCCCTGATCCATGTCTACAATCCATATATGAGTGAGTACATATCATGTTTGTCTTTTTGAGACTGGGTTATGTCACTCAGGATGGTTTCTTCTAGTGCCATCCATTTTCCTGCAAATTTCAAGATTCCATTTTGTGTAAATGAACCACATTTTCTTTATCCACTCTTCAGTTGGGGGCATCTAGGTTGCTTCTAGGATCTAGCTATTACAAATAATGCTGCTATGAACATAGTGGAACAGACATCCTTGTTGTATGAATGTGAATCTTTTGGGCATATGCCTAAGAGTGGAATTGCTGGGTCTTGTGGTAGACTGATTCCCATTTTCCTGAGGAATCTCCATACTGATTTCCAAAGTGACTGTACAAGTTGGCACTCCTACCAGCAGTGGAGGAGTGTTCCCCTTTCTCCATATCCTCTCCAGCATATGCTGTCATTTGGTGTTTTTTATTTTAGCCACTCTGACAGGAGTTAAGATGGTGTTTCTCAGAGTTGTTTTGATTTGCATTTCCCTAATGGCTAAGGATGTTGATCACTTTCTTAAGTGTCTCTCAGCCATTTTAGACTCCTCTACTGAGAATTCTCTACTTAGTTCAGTCCCCCACTTTTTAATTGGGTCCTTTGGTGTTTTGGAGAGAAGCTTCTTGAGTTCTTTGTACATTTTGGAGATCAGCCCTCTGTCAGATGTGGGGTTAGTGAATATCTTTTCCAAATCTGTGGGTTGCCTTTTTGTCTTGCTGACTGTGTCCTGTGCCTTACAAAAGCTACTCAGTTTCAGGAGGTCCCATTTATTAATTGTTGATCTCACTGTCTGTGCTACTGGTGTTATGTTCAGGAAGTGGTCTCCTGTACCAATTCATTCAAGGGTAACTCCCACTTTCCCTTCTAACAGGTTCATTGTGGCTGGATTTATGTTGACATCTTTGACTCATTTGGACTTAAGTTTTGTGCATGGTGATAGACATGGATCTATCTGCAGTCTTCTACATGCTGTTATTTCTTAAAAATATGTACACTTTAAAAATATTTTATTTGCTTTATTATCATCTGAGCCTTTGGTAAATTGTATATTTCTTCTGATGGGGTGTCCTATCATGATACTGATGGCTGATTAGTCAAAGAAGTGATTGATGAAGGTTGGAGTTTCTGGAATTGAGGCAACAGTGAATTTTTCCACACAATTCTCCATGGTGTGTGATGTCCTCTGATAGAATTTTACCACAGAATTTCTTTCAAGATTAGAATCAGTCCTACTAAGCCATCGGTTCTCTATAAGTGAGTTTGTGTTATATACTGAATCTGCTCTTTTTACTTAACAAAGTAGGGTGGCAGCTCAAGAAAGTACTTTCTTCCAGGAATTTTGTCACAGCAACAGAAAACTAACTAATATGCCTGCCTCAATCTAAACTTTTATTGCTAATACCTTAATGTACAGCATGATCAGCTGTACACACACAACAATAATCAGTATTCTTACCAGCAGGTTGTAGGTGTACACACACACACACACACACACACACACACACACACACACACACACCTACAACCTGCTGAGTTCATTTGGTGCTGCTTGGCTGCATCTATGTTTAGGGCTGACCACTTGTGAATAGATCATCTATCAGGGATCTCATCCTTAGAGAAAACTGATTCTACCTCTCTCAGCAGCCATTAACTACCTGTAGCTCTTCATCTACAAGTGGGGCCTCATGAGATTTTTTCCACCTGCATTGTTGTGTCACCTGGCTGTGTCATTATGCAGGTCCTTTTAGGTGTGAGATTTCACAGGTGCATCTTCCTTGTCATATACAAGACACTATTTCACAGCAGACACCCTGGCCCTCTGGGTGTTACAGATTTTCTGCTGCCTCTTCCCCAATGTTTCCTGAGACTTAACTGTGGGAGCTGTGTTGTAGATGTACCAGTGAGGACTGGGCACACCACAGTCTGTCATTCTCTGCATTTTGAGCAGTTGTGGGTCTCTGTAATAGTCTCCATTTGCTTCAAAATGAAGCTTCTGTTATGAGGAGCAAGGACTACATTTTTCTGTGGGTGTGTTTAGAATGCAGTTAGGAATTACTCTGGTTTAGGAGACAGAGGCAGGCAGATCTCTGTGAGTTCAGGGCCGGCCTGATCTACAAAGCAAGTTCCAGGATAGCCAGGACTGTTACATGGAGAAACCCTCTCTCGAAAAAATAAAAAGGAAAGAAAAGAAAAAGGAAGGAAGGAAGATGGCACTCATAGGTTCTCCTCTAGGATCCATGATCTCCCCAGCAAGAGTAGTTGGCTAGGTTTACAGTACAGTGTAAATCCCCTCCTACTGAGCAGAAGTCCAATTAGGCAGTTGTCACCCCCAGTATGTACCCCCAGTATCTGCCTGGTCATTTTCATGATTTAAAGGCTTTCCACCTGGGTATAACTGCTGATTCCTCTTCTTCCTTGACAGCTTGTATAACACTTTCAGATCTATGAAAAATAGTTCCCAGAGAGGAGGTTTACAGGTGCATTAGAGCTTAATTCTTCAAGTCTTAGTATCTTCAGTATTAGAGCCTTACCTTCAAGTTCTGGGCGACCCAGGCCATTGGCAATAGCCTATATTTAGGAAGAGTCTCTTAGACTCCCCTGACCCACAGCTAGAAGGGATGTTTCCTATGTCTGACACTGAGGATTTTATCTGTATCTCTTGGGTGGAACATAACCACCCCAAATAGTATAAATCCATTTTAACTATGTATTTATGTATGTATATATATACATATATATAGTTTATACACAGTTTTATGTACATACATCTGTGTATACTATATATGTAATTTTAGGTAAACATAAAATAATATTCTCCTATGACTTTTTCAAGTATCTTTAATATTATTTAGTCTTCTCTTCCTCTCCCTCTGTAATAACATCCTCCCCACTTCCCAGTTAGATTGTCCCCCTCCCCTCATTTTTCTCATTTGCCATTCACTCATGTCCTATCCTCTCTATAAAACTCTCTCCACACTCCCTTATTGTCCCTTTTTACTTTCCTGGCATCTGTGGTTATTCAAGGTTATATACTTTTATCTAAAGATTCTATTTTAAAAACCAAATGAATTGCCGGGGTCTGGCTTGTATCAGTTCTACGCTGCAGGGGCCATCTATTCTGGACTGATATCTTTGGGGCTGTGATCAGAACCAGCCAAGTAGCCCCAGATCCCACCCTGAGTGGGGATGTGTGGATGCGGGGAAGCTAATTACCCAGGGAGACATTAAAGATGAGACTGAGACATCTGGTCATCTCAGGAGGGCTCTCAGTCAATCCTGGAGACCACAGTTTATTCAAGCATCCTCTTAAGAAGCTTTCCAAAAGCAGGGTACTGACAGAAGACATCTATTATCATGTATAGAGCTGCTATCAAATATTTCCTTTAATCCTACAGACAATCCTAGCCTTTAGTGTGGGCATAGGCTTGCCCAGGACCTTAGGTCTTTTGTTTCACAAACTAGGAGGCATTCCCCACCAAGGCCAGGTGGCCCAGAGGCAATCAGCCCATATCTAAAAGACAATAGGAGTACTGAGCTCCTGGAATTTTGTGGTCAAACTGAAGCAGATTTCCAAAATATTCCATTCAGGGCCCGAAAATCTCCCCCTCTTAAATTAATAAAATGATACCTGTGCTTCTGCAAGAGGACAGATGACTGTCCTTGACATAGGTGACCTTCTTCAACCCACTAGAATTTACTTGTCATCAAATCACACATTCGGTCATGCATGCTCTGTCTTAGGTCACCTAGAAGCAAAAAGACTTTACCAGTCTCTGGCAAAACTTCTGTAACAAAAGCTTCTGTAACAAAGTAAATCATGTATCTCTCACTCAAAAATTATAATTTTGCAGCAGACACACATTTAACAACTACTGGTCCTCAAAGAGGATATGAGAAAAAAATCCCTTAAAGAAACTATTGAACCTTTGTACTCAAAGGTTGAAAGCTTACATGGAGACAATAAAAAAACACGGTCTGAAGGAATGCTGGAAATAGAAAAACTGGTGAAACAGGTACTACATATGCAAGCATAACCAACAGAATACAAGAGATGGAAGAGAGAATCTCAGGTGTTGAAAACACACTAGGAGAAATAGATTCATCGACCAAAGAAAATCTGAAATCCAACAAATCCCTAACACAAAATATCCAGGAAATATGGGACACCATTAAAAAACCAAACCTAATAGGTATAGAAGAAGGTGAAGAAAACCAACTCAAAGGGGAAGAAAATATATTAAACAAAATCTTAGAAGAAAACTTTCCCAACCTAAAGAAAGACATACCAATGAAGGTACAAGAAGCTTACAGAACACAAAATGAAAGACCCTGGCCCAGTCTAACAGGCAGCTGAGAGCAGAGGCTTATGGAAAATTCCGTTCCTCCACAGCTGCATAGTCATTGCCTATCAAAAGAAAGCTCAGCCTAAGGACACAGGCTGCCTGGTGGCAAACACAAAGATATCTGTAGGCGGCCAGATGGCCCGCTCAGCAAGGTTAAGCAAACACAGAGATATCTGGAGGTGGCCAGATGGCCAGCCCAGCAAGGTTGAGCAAACACAGAAACCGATTGTTCCTCGGACAGGGCCAAGACTAGAGTTCCAAGAAAAACCTCAATTGCCCGCGCTCCGAACCCTAGCCTCATTTGAATTGTCCAATCAGGGTCCTGTTATTAAGCTTCTTGCTTCTGTCCCGCGCTTTTTGCTATAAAAGAACCCCTGAGTCCCCAACTCGGGGCGCTCTCAGTTCCCGAGACTGAGACGCCCAGGTACCCGTGTGTTACCAATAAAGCCTCTTGCTGTTGCATCCAAGCTCGTGGTCTCGTTGTTCCTTGGGTTCAGGTCTCCCTTCCGTGAAAGTATCCCTTTTGGGGTCTTTCAAAAATAGAGTGGACCACAAAAAAAAAGTCCCCTCTCCACATAATAATCAAGAACCCAAGCATATAGAATAAAGAAAGAATACTTAGAGCAGCTAAGGAAAAAGGTCAAATAACATATAAAGGCAAACCTATCAGAATTACACCTGACTTCTCCATGGAAACTCTGAAAGCCAGATGCTTCTGGATAGATGTCCTACAAACACTAAGAGGCCATGGATGCCAGGCAAGACTACTATACCCAGCAAAGCTTTCGATCACTATAAATGGGAAAACAAGATATGCCATGACAAAACCAGGTTTAAACAATACACATCCACTAACCAGTCCAACAGAAAG
Source organism: Mesocricetus auratus (assembly GCF_017639785.1). Classification (NCBI taxonomy): domain Eukaryota; kingdom Metazoa; phylum Chordata; class Mammalia; order Rodentia; family Cricetidae; genus Mesocricetus; species Mesocricetus auratus. Next base: position 149,329 of record NW_024429198.1, on the reverse strand, counting down.
TTCTAGAACGAAAACTCCTCCACTGCTGGTGGGAGTGCCGACTCATACAGCCTCTTTGAAAATCAGTATGGAGATTCCTCAGGAAAATGGGAATTAATATACCACTAGACCCAGCAATTCCACTCTTAGGCATATATCCAAATGAGGCAAGTTCATACAACAAAGGCATCTGCTCCACTATGTTCATAGCAGCATTATTTGTAATAGCCAGAACCTGGAAGCAACCTAGATGCCCCTCAACTGAAGAGTGGATAGAGAAAATGTGGTACATTTACACAATGGAGTATTACTCAGCAGAAAAAAACAATGGAATCTTGAAATTCGCAGGGAAATGGATAGCACTGGAAGAAACCATCCTGAGTGAGATAACCCAGTCGCAAAAAGACAAACATGGTATGTACTCACTCATATATGGATCAGGATAGTGCCAGTCTGCACTTCCACTGATAGAGAGTCTGGGAAACAGGAAAGAACCTAAAAGATATGCATATATGCATAGTACCCAAAAGAAGAGGATTGAGACAAGATCCTCTGAATGGATGGGGAACATGGCGAGGGGTGGGGGGGAGTGGGACCTGGGAAGAAGAGAGGGGGGTGTAGAGGAAGAGAGTTGGTCATGGGGGAACAGGAAGTTGAGGGGGTGGGGGTAGAATAGGGGGAAGAGGGAATCATAGGATCAAATACAGATCAGGCACCAGAGTGACCTCGAGTGATCTAAAGGGATAACACCAATTGGCAAGCTAAGCAATAGTGGAGAGACCACCTCAAATGCCCATTCCTGATAATGAACTTGATGTCTATAACCATCTGGGAGCCTTCATCCTGTGACTGATGGAAGCAGACGCAAACACACAATTAATCACTGAACTGAACCCAAGGAACCCAGTGACAAAAGACCCAGGATAGCCAAAACAACCCTGTTCAACAAGGCAACATCCAGAGGCATCACCATCCCTGACTTCAAGTTCTATTATAGTCCTGAAAACAGCTTGGTATTGGCACAAAAATAGACAGAGAGACCAATGGAATCGAATTGAAAATCCTGTTATTAACCCACATACATATGAACACTTGGTTTTTGACAAAGAAGCTAAAATTATGCAATCGAAAAAAGAAGGCATATTCAACAAATGGTGCTGACATAACTGGATGCTGGCATGTAGAAGACTACAGATAGATCCATGTCTATTGCCATGCACAAAACTTAAGTCCAAATGGATTAAAGACCTCAACATAAATCCAGCCACATTGAACCTCTTAGAAGAGAAAGTAGGAGGTACCCTTGAACAAACTGGTACAGGAGACCACTTCCTGAACATAACTGTCCAGTAGCACAGACGAGATCAACAATTAATAAATGGGACCTGCTGAAACTGAGTAGCTTCTGCAAGGCAAAGGACACAGTCAACAAAACAAAAAAAGCAGCCCACAGAATGGGAAGTTATTCATTAACCCCACATTTGACAGAGGGCTGATCTCCAAAATGTACAAAGAACTCAAGAAGCAAGTCTCCAAAGCACCAAAGGACCCAATTAAAAAGTGGTCTACAGAGTTAAATAGAGAATTCTCAATAGAGGAGACTAAAATGGCTGAGAGACACTTAAGAAAGTGATCAACATCCCTATCCATCAAGGAAATGCAAATCAAAACAACTCTGAGATACCATCTTACTCCTGTCAGAATGGCTAAAATCAAAAACACCAATGACAGCTTATGCTGGAGAGAATGTGGAGAAAGGGGAACACTCCTCCACTGCTGGTGGGAGTGCTAACTGGTACAGCCACTATGGAAATCAGTATGGAAATTCCTCAGGAAAATGGGAATCAGTCTACCACAAGACCCAGCAATTCCACTCTTAGGCATATACCCAAAAGATGTCCATTCATACAACATGGACGTCTGTTCCACTATGTTTATGTCTGTTCCACTATGTTTATAGCAGCATATGTTTATAGGAGCATATGTTTATGGCAGCATATGGAAGCAACCTAGATGCCCCTCAACTGAAGAGTAGATAGAGAAAATGTGGTACATTTACACAATGGAGTACTACTCAGTGGAAAAAAAAAACAATGGAATCTTGAAATTTGCAGGCAAATGGATGGCACTAGAAGAAACCCAGTCACAAAAAGACAAACATGGTATGTACTAACTCATATATGGATTTTAGACAAGAATCAGGGGAGTGCCAGTCTACAATCCCACTGCCAGAGAGTCCAGGAAACAGGAAGGACCCTAAGAGAGATATGCATGGTACCCAGAGAAGGTGGAATGAGGCAAGATCTCTTGAGCAGATTGGGAGCTTGGAGGGGAGGGGAGAGGGAGCCAGGAATAAGAGAGGGGGAGAAGAAGAGGGGAGAGGAGGACATGGGGGAGCAGGAGGTTGAGTTGGGAAAAGAATATAGGAGAGCACAATGAGAGATACCATAATAGTGGGAGTCATTCTAGGTAGATCTCCAGAGATCTACAAGGATGACACCAACTGGCAAACCAAGCAGTAGTGGAGAGACTACTTTAAATGCCCCTCCCTGATAAGGATTTTGACGACTATCTTACATACCATCCTAGAACCTCCATCCAGTGTCAGAAGGAAGCAGAGGTAGACACCCACAGCTAAACACTGAACAGAACTCCTGGAACCCAGTGACAGAGAGGGAGGAGTGATGAGCAAAGGGGTCAAGACTGGGCTGGTGAAACCCAGAGAAACAGCTGACCTGAGCAAGGGGGACCCCAGACTGACGGCTGAGAGGCCAGCATGGGACTGATCCAGACCCCCTCAATATGGGTGTCAGTGTGGAGACCTAGGCAATCTATGGGGCTTTGGGTAATAGGTCAGTATTTATCCCTGGCACACAAATGGACTTTGGGTGTCCATCCCACAATGAGGGAATGCTCTCTCAATCTGGACTCTTGGGGGAGGGCCTGGGCCCTCCCCGTGACAGACTCTAGAGATACCCCATGGAGGGCCTTACCCTCCCTGGGGATTGGAGTGGTGATTGGGTGGGGGGCTAGGGAAGAGCGGGCATGGAGTGTAGGGAGAGGAAGCTGGGACTGACATGATAATCAAGCTTCTTTCTAATTTAAATATATAATAAAAAAGTGTTTCAAAAAAAGCGCAAAAAAGACCAATACTCTATTAAGTTAGAAAAATCTAAAAAGAAAGAATAAAAAAGAGACATTTCTAGATTGACAAGAACCATCAAATTTAAGCCAAGAAGAGTTCAACAACTTAAACAAACCCTTAACAAATAAGGAAATTGGGAGGGCAATAAAGTCTTCTGAATTAAGGAAAAAAAAAAAACGATCAGATGGATTCACATCAGAATTCTGCCAAGCTTTCAAAAAGGATCTACAACCAATGTTTTGTAAATTACTGAGAAAAAAGGAAAGAAACAGACAATGCACTTCCAAACTCCTTTTATGAAGTCAGTATTTCTCTAATACCCAAGCCAGGTAAAGGCACAACCAAAGAAAGAAAAATTCAAGCCAATATCCCTGATACATATGCAAAGATTCCCAATAGCCATTTATTTTTAATATTCCTATGTGTTGGTACTAATGTTAATGAAGCCTTCCCTGAGCAATGATGAGGACTATACTCTCCACTTGGATCCAAATCTCACACTCTTGTAATACTACCTTTCAAATAATGAAATATGAATAATCCTGTTACCATTTACATGTCTCTACCTGACAAAATTTTAATCCTATAGAAAAATTAATGAAAGAAAATCTTGCATTTCTCACTCAAAAAAACTTTGCAGCTGGTATATTTTCAACTATTATTGGACAACATTGGAAATTTTAATAATTTTGAACATTTGAAGCAAGAAACCCAATCATCTTTTAAGCGCATGAATTCACTTAATAGGTACAACAACCTTAATGGGTAGAAACTTTTATTATACAGATAAAAAGCTGCGATGTACTAAAAAATGAGAGACTTGACCCAAGACACCTAGAGATTTGAGCGAGAACCTAAGAGTCCGTGTTCTGAAATTATAAGCCAAGCAAAACAAATCACTAGATGGGAAACTATCTATTAACTGAATCTGGGACTTTAAAAGACCTAAAGTCACAGGGATGGATATGGGTTATTACTCATGCAATTGCGCTGACTTAACAAGTAAATCAAGCGTAACTGTGGTTTCTTCGTGACTTAGCAAAACAGTAATCAATCTGGCAGTCGCTGAATGTTAATCCATGGTCTAAGAATCACATGAAAGCACCTAGGAGGCAATAAGGGGCCTAGGGACCTAGGATGGCCGGTGGCAGGGGCTGCAGGACAGGGCACAGACCGGCCGGACCCATAGTGGAGGGAACCTGCTTCCTGCCCGGAAGAAGACAGCAATCTGGAACGGACCGACCACCGGCGCCCAGAGGACCTGGCGGAGAGTGGAAGGTGCGCGGTGGCAGGTACGTTCCAAGACCTTCCTGGGAGATTCGAACTCCCAGTTTCCGTAGATTCTTTTCCTTACACCTCTTCGAAGTGCCCTGGATTCCTACCGTTTTGTCCATGCGCTTCTCTCACACCGGTGGTCCTCGCCCGCACCGCTGCGTGTCTGCTGCCCGGAAGACACTGGGATGCCATGGCGGGCCTTAGCCACAGGCTTCGAGAGCGAATTCTTGGAGAATTCAGAAGAAAGAAAAAGAAGCGACCCTGAGTCCCGCCCCGCTCCTGACACCTGCAAGGACTAGCTAGGGCTAGAAGGCAAGCCCCCGGACACAAGTCAAAGAAGGAAATTGAACTATTGCTGGCCTGTGGACTTGGTGGAGGCCGAGCCTTGAAAGTCACAAGTCAGTCTGCTCAATAGAGAAGCCACCAAGCACTGAGTCGCTGAATTAATTGCAAGGTTTCACTTGGCAAAACCACATTTGTTGAAAGAATCTGGACTTAGGAAATTAGGAGAAGAGGGTAATTAAGACATCTAGAAAGGGCTGGGCAGTGGTGGTGCACAACTTTAATCCCCACACTCCAGAGTCAGAAGCAGGTGGATCTCTGTGAGTTCGAGGCCAGCCTACTAGTGAGTCCCAGGACACCCAGGACTACACAAAGAAACCATGTCTCAAAAAAACAAACAAACTAGAAATGAATGTGACAGGCGGGCAATAATAAGTAGAATATTAATGTAAAGTTTTCGTTTGTCCCATGGTGGGGACTTCTACCCAGACCTCCACTGCCTGCCCCCCACCACACACACACACATACACACACACACACACACACACACACACACACACACACACACACACACACACACAGAGGCTTCATCCTTGGTCATAGTTACAGGTTATATATGTTCTATGAAGAAAAAAAATGTAGATGATCTAGGCTCGAATTCATTTAGTTCTGGAATCTATTTCTGAGACAGAACAAGTTTTTAAAATGTATTCGAAACATTAGGGACTAAGGAAAATGAAGGGAGAGGTTTTTAAATACTTCAGATTACCCTCTAGTTTAAGTAACAATATCAACCCGTGATTTTTTAACTTTATTCAACAAATAATTTAACTGTTTAGCATGGGGGTCTATTATAATTATTTTTTACCATAAGACTAAAGTTTTTACTAAGAAATTTTAAGTATAATTTTACCCATGTGATACAGAATTGATACTATTTCACTAAACTGAAACTACATAACAAAAATTCATATTTCAAAACCATTAAAAGCTGCTGGTATCCAAGTAATATAAAAAATAAGAAACTGAAATTTCTTTTTTTTAACTTTTTTTAGTTATTTTTATTACATATACAGTGTTCTGCCTGCATATACACCTGCATACCAGAAGAGGGCACCAGACCTCACAGATGGTTGTGAGCTAGCATGTGGTTTCTGGGAGTTGAACTCAGGACCTCTGGAAGAGCAGTCAGTGCTTTTAACTCTAAGCCATCTCTCCAGCCCAGAAAGTGGAATTTCATTTTTTTACCTTTTTTTAATTTAAATTAGAAACAAGCTTGTTTTACATGTCAATCCCAGTTCCCTCTCCCTCCCCTCCTGCCTCCCACCAACCCCCTAATCCACTTTATGCTCCCCAGGGACAGTGAGGCCTTCCATGGGGGATCTTCAAAGACTGTCATATCATTTATAACAGGGCCTAGACCCTCCCCCATGTGTCTAGACTGAGTATCCCTCTATGTGGAATGGACACCCAAAATGCATTTGTATCCTAGGAATAAATACTCATCCATTACCAGAGGTCCCACAAATTGCCCAGGTCTCCTAACTGACACCCACGATCAGGGGATCTGGGTCAGTTCTATTCTGGTTTCCCAGCTGTCAGACTGGGGTCCATGAACTCCCCCTTGTTCAGGTCAGATGTTTCTGTGGGTTTCTCCAGTCTGGCCTTGACTCCTTTGCTTATCACTCCTACTTCTCTGCAACTGGATTCCAGAGTTCAGTTCAGTGTTTGGGTGTGGGTGTCTGCTTCTACTTCCATCAGCTACTGGATGAAGACTCTAGGATGGCATATAAGGTAGTCATCAATCTCATTATCAGGGAAGGGCATTTAAGGTTGCTTCTCAACTATTGCTTAGATTGTTAGTTGGGGTCAACCTTGTAGATCTCTAGACATTTCCCTAGTGCCAGGTTTCTATTTAAACCTATAATGGCTCCCTCTATTATGGTATCTCTTTTCTTGCTCTCCTCTATTCTTCCCCCGACTCAATCTTCCTGCTCTCTCATGTCCTCCTCTCACCTCCTCTTCTCCCCTTCTCTTTCTCCTAACTCCCTTTCTCCCCCCCCCCATACTCCCAATTTGCTCAGGAGATAAAGTGGAATTTCTTGATGGAGTAACATTAGGCAATGTCCAGTTTAACTATATGACCACCAAAAAGATATTTTGAGTAACTGCTTCAGGAATTTTATTTGCCATCCAATACATTGACTTGTGGTCCTTCCCCAAATGTAGAATACTTGAGTGTCAAGTTTGCATTTCACCACCGTTTTCACTTGAAAAAAGTCTAATGACAAGTATTTCACCTTCCCAGTCCCGCATTTAAATGCTGTCTGCATCCTGTGTGAATGAGTTTACCTATGGAATTCTGAAGCATTTTTACGATTAGCTCCATAGGCTTGAAACTTTGTCTTTATCTCAGTTGTTTGCTGTTACTAAAATGATCATATCCAAAAAGAGTGGAAAAGCATTAGAAACATAGAAACATTTTTGTGAGTACATTATTTTCTATGTATCATTTATTTACTAAACATGCTGCCAGACAAAATATGAGACACAAACAAGCTAACAAAATATCTGTGACATAACAAGCAAGTTTAGCATAGTAAGTGAGAATGCTTGCCTTTAAAGTCATGCCTCAGATTGAATGATGTACCAAATTATAAACAGCCAGGCTGATAGACAAAGAGATGAGTGTCAGGTGGTGGCATTATTAGATTTTATTAAATATTAGAGGCAAGCAATTTCTATGCATGTATACATAACCACAAACAGTTTAGGTCTTTTTAGAGAAAATTTGGCAGAGTGGGGTATGGTAAAGAGAAAACAATGCATTTGACTGCTGCTAACATGGAGTATAACAAAAGTTCTCCAAGTAAAATGGAGCTCAGAGGACAATTACTTTCATGTTTGAACGATGACCAGTGTTGTGATACTTCGGGTCTTCCTTAGTATTGTCTGCTCTTCATTGTTTCAGGCATGGATCAAAGCAGTGAAGGAAGTGCTAAAAAAATTAGCAATGTGAATCTTGACAAACTGATAGATGACTTCTCACAGATTGAAAAGGTATGTAAAGACACATAGCAGATGCCTGTAGAGAAAAGGTATGTAAAGACACATAGCAGATGGCTGTAGAGAAACAAAAAAGATTTTCGTCAAAGAGAGAAACTAGGAAAAAGGGAAAATTCATCAGAGAAAAAAAGGGGGGTTGAGCCAGGGCTGGAGAGATTGCACAGTGGTTAGGAACACCAACTGCTCTTACAGAAGATCAGAGTTCACTTTCCAACACCCACTTGGCTGCTCACAACTGTCTGTAACTCCAGTTCCCTGAGATGCAATACCTTCCTATAGCATCTAAGGGCACCACTATACACTTGCGGTATCCTTAGATGCAGTCAGAACACTCACACACATAAAAGTGAGAAGTTTTAATTTTAAAAATATAATGAGCAATGTCTGCATTTGATTCTGTGAGGGGCTGTTTCCTCACTGGGAGTCCCAAATCTTAAGTTATGTTTTTTTCACTGTATGGTGGCGCATAATTAATCCCAGCACTCTGGAAGCAGTGGCAGGTAGATCTCAGAGTTCAAGGACAGCCTGATCTACAGAGCAAGTTCCAGGACAGGCAGGACTACCTAAAGAAACCATGTCTCAAGAGGAAAAATGTGTGAATTCATAGCAATGCTGATTTATTGTCTCCAAATCTCAAAGAATGCCAGGAATTTGAAAACACCAATAAACTTCCTTTTTTCACTGTATGTTATTATAGTAAAATGTATCATTTTTGTTAAATAAATATACTTTTTTAATTTTAAAAAAATAAGCCAGATTGAATAATGGAGATGTATTTTGCTAAATCCTTGTATTTTGAAACTTTAATATTTTATTCTTTCTCCAATAATTTTATATATGTATACAATGTTTCTTATCGTGTCCAACTCAAATCCCACACACACATACCATGGAACACCCACAGTACTTCCCCTTCCCACCTTCTCATCACCATCCTCTTCCTCCTCCTCCTCTAGCTTCTCCTCCTCCTCCAGCTTCTCCTGCTCCTCCAGCTTCTCCTCCTCCACCTACTCCTACTCCTCCTCCTGCCCCAGCTTCTCCTCCTCCACCTACTCCTACTCCTCCTCCTCCAGCTTCTCCTCCTCCTCCGGCTTCTCCTCCTCCAGCTTCTTCTCCACCTCCTCCTACTCCTCCTCTAGCTTCTGTTCCTCCTCCTCCTCCTCCTCCTCCGCCTCCTCCTCCTCCTCCACTTCCTCCTTCTCCTCCTACTCTTTCTTTAATACCTCACCAAGTCTGGTTAGTATTTCCCAAATGCACAGGGATGTGGGACACCCACCAGAATATGGTTTGCCTACCAGCAGCCACACAGATACCCCAAGAAATATCCCCCTTACACCACAATCAGTTACAAGGAGCCTCTCAGCCAGAGGAAGAGCCTCGTGGGCCCTTCCCTACACCTTCTGGACTGTTGGCTGGCTTGATCTTGTACAGGCCATGCTCTGAGTCCATGAGGACAACAGCCATGTCCCAGCCAAAAGGCAGCGTTTCACAACACTCTTCCTCATCATCTGGCTCTTATATTCTTCCTACCTCCTCTTCCATATTGCCCTTTCACATTTAAACTTACTTTTACTAGTATATAAAAAATGTTCCTAGAGCAGGAAGCAAACAGTTGTTTCATTTTTGCTAAAGTTAAGGGAATGCCAGAATGCCCACAAACTCCAAAATAGTTTTAATGAAAGATAAAATAGGTTCATGTTTCAGTCTTCTGCCATGATGATAAATTATAATATAGAACATATGAACATACGTGTGTTTAGATTTTCCCCTATCCTCTCTGTTCTCCTTTTCTTCTCTTTGCCTAAAACTTAGTCCAGAGATTAATATAGCAACAGGGAAAAAAAATAAGTACTCTTGTGGAAAGGGAATCAATGCTATATGTTGAGACATTAATTTGGAAATATCTTATCCTCAAGTATCTTAAATAAAAATAATTGTCCCTCTTTAATTTGATATGGTATTGTGACATTTAGAATTTTACCTCTGAGAGAGATACATCAATCGGAATACAGATGAAGTGATACAGTGTCAGCTGCTGAAGTTAAAGGGGGAAGGGGATAGAGATACAGACAACACAAGCTTGATGATGAATCGATAGATGTGAAGACTACAAGGAAGCTTATACTGCTTACAAAGACACCAGAGACATGCATGTCCAAAATGCTTCTTTATTGTCTATAATAGAAAAATTATAAGCAACAAAATTTTCCCTAAAAGCATCTTCAAAAGTAAGACTCAGAATAGCTGTAAAAAGAATGCAATAGATTTGTGATTGTGATATCGTCTTTCAGAAAATAATTCTAAGTGGAACATCTAGGTGCAGAACAGAGAAAATAGCATAGTGTGTCAACATAAAGTCATCTGGAAACAAAAGTTTTAAGACCAAACCTCATTGTAGTGTTCAGGTTGGACATGAACTCCTGGACTTCAGCCTCCGCAAACAGCTACCATTGTGTTTGGTAGACGCCTGTGATTAACATGTAACTAAAGGCTGAATAATTGAAAGAAAGATACTCCTGCTAGGTCATATTTTCCTCCTGTTTATAACAGGCTGATTTAATATTTTACCATGCCCCTCCCTGTGTGTGTGTGTGTGTGTTTGCTGGAACCCAAGAGGTTCTCGTGAATGGTAACATAGCGCTTTATCACTGGCCTGCATTCTCAACCCTACCACGTTGCTTTTAAAATAAGTCAGGAAGTCATATTAATTGTGATGAGGGTGTTCACTGCAGTGACTGCCATTTGTGCCCTCCGTGTGCAACCTGCTTTACGTGCACGTAGAACTTTTCAGACTATTATGCCATTGTGCTCTTCTTCTTAGTATAGTTTCAAATACATGAAAACCTAGAATGAAGGAATTTCTCTGCTACCAGAAGCTATGCATGTAAGAAAGGGAAAATCAAAGGCTCAGTACACTATAGTTTATTTGAAATTATATCCAAAATTCGGTTTTTAGACTTTCAGATGTTAAATGGTTTTTGTTCTCATTTGACTTTATATTCTTAACAAAAGAATCAAAATTGATTTTTGTGATAACATGTTCCCAATTTCTTCTGCAGAAAATGATAGAAATCACGGGAAAGAATAACCAACTGGATATTCAGCTGGAGAAGACTAATAGTTTATTAAAGATAATGCAAACAAAAGAGACCACAATAAAAGAAGGTCAGTCCTTTGCTGCCTAACAAAACATTAGTCTAATGAGGGTGGTCACTACAGGGACTGATGGTATGCCATGTGTTTGTCACCTACCTTAAGTGCCTGCATAACTTTTCAGACTGCTGTCTCATTGGACTCTTTTTTAGTATAGCTCCAAAATATGCACACAAAAAAAAACTAGAATGAAGAAAGTTAAGTCTTCAACCAAATACTACCCATGTAACAAAAGGCAAATTGAAGGCTCAGTTCAGGTCTATAAAACCACATGGGGCAAACCTTGAGTTCCAGTTTTCAGAGTTTAAAATGAAGCTATGATATGAGCTGACAAGGTGACTCAAAGGGTAAAGGCACCTGTAGTCAAGTCCAATGCCCTGGTTTTATCCACAGGATCCACATAGGAAAAAGAACAACTCCTCAAAATCATCCTCTGTCTTAACACATGCCACACTTGCGTGCACACACACACACACACACACACACACACACACAAAGAAAGCAGTAAAATGTAGGAATATTGTTTCAATGAAGCTATGCACATGTATTTCCTATTGATTTTTTATTTTTATTTTTATTACTTCTTTTATTTTTTGAGATTACAATAATACCATTTCCCCATTCCCTTTCCTTCTTCCAAGCCCTCCCCATATCACTCCTTGCTCTCTTTCAAATGTATGGCCTCTTCTTTCATTAATTGTTGCTACATGAATATATGTATATGAGTATGATATATATTCCCAAATAAAACCTGCTCAGTCTGTATAATGATATTTGCCTGTATGTTTTCAGAGCTGATAATTTAGCACATTTATTTTCTTTCTGTATCTGAGAGGTCCTAAGTAGCAATGATCCAGTGCTCAGATCTTATCTTCTAATACCTTTCTCTAGCAAAAAGAACTGGGTGAGTGTAGGATTTGAATTAACTTATACTGTAAGATTGAAGTATCTTGTAATGCCACAGGAAGCCAATACTCAAAAACAGAAAAAAAAATAGCCAAGTGTGGTGTTATATTACAAAACTCCAGCACTCGGGATGCTGAAGGAGGTGGGTTATAAGTTCAGTTCAACTGAGGATAGAAAGAGAGAGACTTTCTCTTCCTAAACATTTAAGTGAAAGAAAAGAAAAAATAAACACATAATGATGAAATTTGTCAAAAAACAACTCAGAAATGAACTGAAAGAGCTTCCAATGACCAAAGCTGGAATGACTTCAGCAACAACAACAACAACAAAAAACCCACTGTTGAATTATACCCATAATGCATAATTTATAGCCTCAATCCACTTTTATGAATAAATAGTAAAGGAAGAAAAAAACTGATCTCCGGTGTGGCAGAATTCCAAATTGCTCATGTAGATGATTTGTTCTAGATAGGTGGAGCACGACTCCACTGGTTAAGTGTGGGTCCAGTAAAGAATTTCCTTTTTGTAGGGAAGTACACAGTATAACAAGGTAGATATTAAATCTCATGGTGCTGAGTATTGACACTGGGCAAATTCTACCTCTGCCACGTGATCAGTAAATCAAACACAATACCATATTAACTGTATGTACCTTTGATGCGGTATGATATGATGAAAATGATGCTTTACTTTTGTAAACTTTATCCCCATTTCTGCAACCCCAATCTAATCATAAGATTATCATGCAAACTCCCACAGAAGGACATGACAAAATACCTCACCAGTATTTCAAAGATTGTCAAGGTCATCAAAGCCAAAGAAACAGAACTGTGAGAGCAGAGAAGCGTAAGCATCCTCCCTTCCCTTGGTCCCTGTGGATGTCTGATCTTCACTGGTCATTTTACTGGGTACAGTTCTTCATTTTCCAAATCACCATATAGTTTGAATCACATAATATGCAACTTCTTCAGACTGACTTCTTTGGCTTTATGTTTAAAATTCCTTTGCATTTCTATGCTCAATAAAAAATGATTTTAATTGAACTTTGTGGAGGTACCACAGTTTATTCATTCATCTATTCATCCAAATTTTAGCTGTTAAGAATATGGCTGCTATAGTTATCTCTGTACAGGTTTTGGTGTAGCCTCTTGACTGAACATCAAAGAATTTGGTAAGTTTTGGACACCTTGTAATTGTGATCAAGATGGTAATAATATTAGTGGTGAAGACTAAATACTGGTAGAATCTTTTATATACTTAAGTTAGTTATCTCTCCATTACTGTAACACAAAAAAACTAGGCTAAATCAACCTAAAAAGAAGAAAAATTCATTTAGGGCTTACGGTTTTGGAGTGTCCAGTCCATGGCTGTGTGACCCCACTGCTCTGGGCCTGGTGCAGCTCATGATGGCACGACACACAGCAGAGAAGGACCATAAGCCTTATGCTTGAATGTGAAACCAAGGAAGAGGACTGGGTCCCACAATCCCCTTTAAAGGCATTGATCTGTGACCTAAATTCTTGCTAGATTTTCTCTCTTCAAGCTTCTCTCACCTCCCAGGGGCTCCATGAGGTAAGAACCAAACCTTTAGTACTTGAGTCCTTGGGAGGCATTTCAGGTCCAAACTGTTAGCTATGTTTTAATTCCATTTAATATTTCAAGCTATTTTATGAAATATTTACTAACACATGAATTGCTAAGTGATACTAAATCCTAAATTTGCATTAAAATCATTATTGGTGTACTAAATTATTAAGAAATAGCTTAATAATCAAGAAAAATTTAATAGGACAGCATAATAAATTCTAGAGGAAAAGATAATGTAGATTAAAGTTTGAAGAGACAATGAGAAGCTTTTATTATAAATCATTAAATGCCGTTCTAGTTCATGTAGAAATCTTCATCTAGCTAATTTCTAATGTGGAAAAATGTGATGAGCCTGCCACCTTGTGTTCAAATTTTAAAAATACTTTTTAAAGCCTCCAGTACACGCAGAGTAGCAAGGGGATTTTAGTTTGCTGATTACTGAGGGAACTTCACCTCACTTCACTAATTGCTAGATTCCTTACAATAAATGATATTCATTACAATAAGTACAAGTAATATGTAAGCACTTCTCTCTTGTTATCTCATCTAGCACGGTTGCATGTATGAAGCAAGCTATTAGCTAATGTCTGTCTGGGAAGGAATGTAGCCCTCATTCTATTACTGGGAAATAGCAACATGGAGAAAGGAGAATGTGATGGAGAGCTTTGTGTGAGTGGGTGGCAGGGACAGAAGGGAGAACAGAAAAGAGTGAAAGGCCCCAAAAGTGGGGCCTCGTACTGGTCATGAGGCTTTGAACCTTTGCAAAATACTTTGATCTTCATCATCATAATTGAAGGACGTATATTGGATTTTGTCTGAAGCCACTGATACTGAGGTTGCTGATGCTGTGTAACACTGCCTAGGGTTTTAATGCTTTCATAGTTCATGAAACACTTTCTGTGATTCACAGACGTGTCCAGGTGTGGGTCACTTTCAGGGAAGACATTGTTAAGGCACCGTGGGAAGGTCTCTACAGTACTGGGCCTTAGAAAAGTCATTACTAAGTGCTGGGATTCATTTCACATAAAAGGTTAATTTAAAAGACTTTCTGTGTGTGTTGACTAGTTTTATGCCAACTTAACAAAAACTAGAGTCATCAGAGAGGAAGAAGCTTGCTGAGAGATGGTGATGCACACATCTTTAATCCGAGCACTTGAGAGGCAGAAGCAGGCAGATCTGAGTTCAGGACCATCCTGGTCTACAGAGCAGGTTCCAGGACTGCCAGGACTACAGAGAGAGCTTGTCTCAAAAAACTAGAGAAAGGGGGTTGGGAAAGTGGGGAAGGGAGAGGAGGAGGAAGAGGTAGCCTCATTTGAGAAAATGCCTCTAGAAGATTAGGCTATAGGCAAGCCTGTAGGGCATTTTCTTAATTAGTGATTGATGGGGAAGGTCCCTGCCCAGTTTGGGCAGAGGCACCCATGGACTGGTGGTCCTGGGTTCTATAAGAAAGCAGGCTGAGCAAGCCATGGGGAGAAAGCCAGGAAGCAGCACTCCTGTATGGTCTCTGTATCAGTTCTTGCCTCTGGGTTTCATAACAACAATAATAACCCTAACTAAGACAGCAATTGCTACCAGGATAGCTCTTGTCTCCAGGTTTCATCACAGGAATAGCCCTAACTAAGACACCATATATTGTAATTTACCTTCAAATGTCTGGTTGCTTTATTAAAATCATATAATCTTCAGTTAAATATTATGTTGTTTCAATTCTTTCAATCAAGAAGATTTCAAGATGGTTTTCAAATAAATGTATCTTTTATGTTTTAGAATGTACTACTCTTCATACTATGATAAAAGGGCTACAACAGACTATTCAATATCAACACAATTTGAAAGGTAAGTTGGGGGAAATCATTCTTAAAATCATGGTTTAGGGGGAACAGATAGTTCATTCAATAAATTGCATACATGAGTACAATCCATAGAAGCCATGTTTAAAGGAAGGAAGAGGCGAGGGGTGGAAGGAGGGAGGGGGGAGGGAGGACAGGAAGGGCATGAAAGAAAGCCAGGTGTGGTGGTACCCACATATAAACCCAGCACTGGTGGATCCCTATGACTCATCCAGGGGCCACCTAGCCTGACCTATTTGGCAAACTCCAGGTCACTAGAGAACCTACCTCAAAACACAAGGTGTATTGGTATTTCTGATAGAATATAATGTAGCTGTCATCACAAATTGGTGATTACTCAGAAAAAAATGAAACTTAGAACTGCCATTTGATTCAGAAATTCCACTCCAATATATTTACAAAAAGAATAAAAATCCGAGACAGATAGCTTTGTACACTAGTATTAATAGCAGCATTAACCCCAAAGACCAAAAGGTGGAGTAGCCAGCCTCCTGTAGATTGGATATAAAATGTGCCCCCAAAGGTTCGTGTATTAGAAACTTAGTCCGTAGGAGAAAGAACACTGGCAGAGGACCTTTGCCTCTTTGGTTCTCTGTCACAAACCAGCCACATGCAGTGACCTGCCCTGCACTTTCACTGTGTGCTACCACAGGCTTAAGCAATGGGTACAATCATGAAGTGAAACTCACAGAACTGTAAACCAAAATAAGCCTTTTCCTCTTTGTGTCTATCAAAATAACAAAGCTGAGTAAACTCCGATGTTCATCAACAGATGGGTAAAGAAATGAGGCATATGCATATGAAGAAATGTTATGCATCCTTAAAAAGAAATGATGCCTTTTACAACATGAATGAACTTGAAAGCATTATGCTAAGTGAAATATGCCAGACAATAGAGACTATGTGATTCCACTTATACCCAGTACCTAGAGTAGTAAATTTAGAGGTGGAAAATAACAAGTTGCCAGGGGCTAGGGTCAGAATAGGAGAGATTAGTGTTTGATAGACACCACATATACATTAAGAGAAGATAAGTTTCTGGAGATGGAAGTCAAGATGGTTTGACACGTTATACTTAATGTCTCTGAACTGTATTCCTAGAATAGCTGAAATGGTAAGTGTTGTACGTACTTCATCACATTAAATAGTGCCTAGACTTAAAACATAAAAACTGAATCATAAAGAAAGCCCGTTACTATTAAAAAGATTGAAGTCTTCTGAAACATTACTTTTTAAATTCAAGAATACATTCCATTAATAAAATGTACTTCAACTTGAAAATTTGCTGTATCCCTGTGACTTTAAAATTCCATACAATGGAGGGGAAACAGAAAATTTATCTGTATTCTTTCCTTTGTTAAAGGAAATGTTTTGTTTTGGTTGAGAATATTTTCCTATTTTTGTTATATTTTTCGTTTCGGGAAAACAAGTAGTGTGTGTGTGTGTGTGTATGTGTGGTGTTGTAGTGTATGTGCACATGCTCATACATGCATGTGTGCACTCATGCTGTTGGATTTTGTTTTGATGACCCAGTGAGCTACAGAAGAGTTGTTTACAAGACCATGGGAGAGGGGTTCTCTACAGGAACACAGGCACCTTACCAGTGGTTATACCACTGAGTAAAATGTCACCCCCTCCCTCCTACAGCAACTATTAATTGCCTATAAATGTTGAGGAAGAGTTGAAGCCTCTTGAGCCCACTTCTACCCCTGGACAGGATTATGATGGGCCCGACCTTGTTTGGGTAATCACAGCAGCTGTGAACTGCAGAGTGCAATAGTCATGCTATAGCAGCGTGCATCACAAGCCATTTCACTGCTTCACTGTTCAAATTCTTTGATGATTCTCTGTAATATCTTAAAAATCCCAAGTCATTCTTACAACTATGTCCTCCTAGATAATGTAGTTTGAAATTGTATAGCACCTCCTTCTCACTCTTTATACTTCACCAGGTTTCCTATTCTGAAATCATAGCTTTTCTTTCTTTACTTTTTAAATATTTTGTTGTATTTATTTATTTGTGTGGGAGGTGGTGCACATGTCAGATGGTTCTCATGTGGAAGTAAGAGGACAACTTGCAGAAGTCAGTTCTCTCCATCCACCCTGGGAATCCCAAGATTGAACTCAAGTCATTAGGTGTGGTGATATTTTGTTTATGCTATAACAAATAAAGCTTGCCTGAAGATCAGAGTGCAGAGCTAAGCCACTAGTTAGCCACAGAAGTCAGGCTGTGATGACACACACCTTTTATCCCAGCACTCTGGAGACAGACAAACAGATCTCTGTGAGTTCAAGGCCACTCTGGGCTGCATAAGATTGACCCGGTCTAAAAGAGAAGCAGAGCTCACACAAAGGATCCCACATACCTTTAATCCCAGCAGTAGGGAGTTGGAGACAGGAGTGATATGGCTGGGCAGAGAGAGGAATACAAGGCAGGAGGAGAGCAGTCTGAGATGCAGTCTGAGGACAGGACGGCCCCTTTGGTCTGAGCATTAATAGAGATAAAAACTCTGGTGGCTGCCACTCTGCTTCTCTGATCTTTCAGCTTTCACCTCCTGATAGCTGACTCCAGGTTTTTATTATTAAGAACAATTAGAATTTGTGCTATAATTAGAGGTAGGAGCCTTTACCAAGTGAACCATCATGGCATCTCATACTTTTACTTATTTTTCTTGGCTTTCTTCGTTTTATTTTAGAAACACTCTTATTTACATATCCATCTCCCCATTCCCTCACCCTTCCATCCTCCCAGGCTTCCCACCGACCCCCCAACCCATTCCCATCTGCTTCCCAGGGATAGTGAGGCCCTCCAAAGAGGATCATCAAAGTCCATCACATCATTTGGGGGAGGGCCTAGGCCCTTCTTTCCATATCTGGGCTGCAGTAGTATCCCTCCATAGGGAAAGGGCTCCCAAAGTCCACTTGTGACCTAGAAATAAACCCTGGCTCCACTGTTAGAGGTTTCATAGACTGCCTTGGCTTCCTAGCTGGCACCCACATTCAGAGGGCTTGGTTCTGTCCAATGCTGGTTCCTCTGCTTTACGACTAGGGTCTGTGTGCTCTCATTAGGTCAGGTCAACTGTTTCTGCGGGTTTCTCCAGCACTGTCTTGGTTCATTTGCTCATCTCTCCTCCCTCTCCACAACTGGATTCCAGGAGTCTGGCTCAATCTTTAGCTGTGGGTGCCTGTTTCTGTTTGGATCAGCTACTGGGTCAAGGTGATGGGAATGGTAACCACAGTAGTCATCAATCTCATTATAGGGGAAGGGAATCAAAGGCAGCCTCTCCACCATTGCTTAGATTCTTAGTTGGGGTTATTCCTGTGGGTCCCCTACCATTTCCTCTGTGACAGACCTCTCTCCAAACCTGATTTTGTTGAATATGTTTTCTGTACCTTTGAGCTGTATTTCTTCACCTTCTTCTTTACCTATTATTCTTAGGTTTGGCCTTTTCATGGTGTCCCAGATTTCCTGGATATTTTGTGTTAGGGATTTGTTGGACTTGAGATTTTCTTTGGTCGATGACTGTATATCCTCTAGGGAGTCTTCAACACCTGAGATTATCTCTTCCATCTCTTGTATTCTATTGGTTATACTTGCATCTGTAGTTCCTGATCGTTTACCCAGCTTTTCCATTTCCAGCATCCCCTCATTCTGTGTTTTCTTTATTGTTTCTATTTCAGCTTTCAATCTTTCAACTGTTTGAGTTGTTTCCTTCATTTGTTTGTTTGTTTGTTTGTCTTGGCTCTTTTTAGATTATTTATTTCTTGAATTTTTTGGTTTGTCTTTTCCTCCATTTCATGTATTTTTTGTTTTTTCTTCCATTTCTTTCTTTAAGGGATTTCCTCGTTTCCTCTTTGAGGGTCTCTATCTTAAAATAATTTTTAAGGTCCATCTCTTCTGCTTCATCTGTGTAGGGCTTTTCAGGTCTTACTGGTGTGGAGCCTCTAGATTCTGGTGGTGTCATATTGGTCTTTCTGTTGTTGAGTGTATTCTTATACTGTCATCTTCCCATCCCATCCTCAAATGGGTACAGGTGGGGTCTTTCATTTTCCTCTAGTTTCCTGGTGGCTTATGTGGGCCAAGACTTCAGTGTCTGCAACTCTGAATGGTCTGTCTTCTCCGGGTGTTCTCTACACTCAAGCAGAGCCCGGTGGGCAGATGGGGAGCCAAGAGTGGGGTGTGTCAAGACTCACATCCTTCCTGTCTGTGCAGGTCCACTCGATGTGAGAAGCAGGCTCATGAAGATCCAAGGAGGGGGTAATGGGCAGGAGTTGGAGCCTGAGCAGAGCCCACACTCACCCCAAGAAGAGTGCATTGGGCAAAGGGGGCTTTCTTGGGTTTCTTGACACATCTCATTTTGTAGCCTAAACTGGCATGGAGCTTATTATTTAACCCAAACTGGTCCAGATTTTGCAGTCATCCTTCTACCTTCATCTCCCAAGAGCTAGAATTACAATAGCAAGCCATCACACTGGCCTCTGAAATTGTTTCTCTCAAGCTAGTCCTCTGCTGCACACTTCCCTGTGTCTGGAACGCCCTTCCTGAATGCAGAACAAGCCTTACTTCTTAAATCTCAGCTCAGGGTGGCTGCTTCTTCCCCAAACCCTTACCCAGTGTCAAGATCACCTAGGTCTACCCCACCACATGTTCTCAGAGTATCTCAAACACAGGTTTATCTGATATAGCTACTGCATCTTCCATACCACTAGACTGTAAACTCAGTGAAAAGCAGTAACTTATTGTGTTCCTGCATTCCCAGTATCTAGCAGTGCTGGGCGCATACTTACTGAGCACATGCATGAACAGAAATGTAAATGTTAACATAAAATCCCACATTAATTTTCAGTACTGTTTATTAATGTGTTTCTTGATTATTTGTGCATAGATGAAAATGAACAACTAAAAAGAAATGTTGATTTTATGAAAGAGAAGTTAAAATCACATGAGCAGGTAAGTTTATATTCTATTATATTCAACTAGACACTTGAAATCACTTGTTCATTCAAATATGAAAGCTGTTTAATTAGCATCACCAAAATGTGTGTAAGTGTAATACATATATGTTATATATGTAAAAATCTTTAATAAATGAATGGTAACTTTTGTAACTCAGCCATTTTACAAAACTTAATATCCTAATATCACTTATGCACTGTTTCTTTCTACCAAAAAAAGATGGAATTATTTTAATACATGGTTTTCAATTGTGATAATAGACTAAAATATATTCTGTTGGTTAATATTTTTAATTCTTTTACTATAAAAGAAATAAGTCTGTGTTCTTTGTGATTTGGGTAATCACCACGCCATCTAAATAATGGGGAGACATTGTGTTCCTCCCAGTGGTTATTGTACTCTGCTACATTCATTTCCATCCCTCAGGAACAGGGTAGTGATAGCAATTGCAGAGCATATAACACAGTGCCTCAAAATACGATTTCCTACCCCCTACCCTTTGAGAGGTTCGTTGGACAACCTCAAGTTGAACCTGCACAGTCTTAGCTTGAAGGATCTTCTTGTAATTTGATGAGTTTCTGTGTGACAAGCTCTTCAGAAAATGCTGCTTGTTCCAGAACCCAACCTGGGACTTCTATCTGAGTAATACTTTCCACTAAGAGAAAAGCACTCTGCCTGTGTTTTTGGAGGGCTTAGACTTTCAGTTAAGGATCTCCGGGATACTTTTCTCCCCACCCTTTCTCTGCTTTTCTTTTCCATTGACTCTTCCTTAAGTCTTTCCTCTCCTTTCCAGATCTTCGCTGCAGAGCTCCACAGTAAATGAGTCAGTTTGCACTCAAGATACAGAAACAGAAAATTTTACATTTTTCCTTCTAAAACTTCAAGCTTAACCATGCCTCCTCACATATATATAACAACAGTTTCAATTGAATGCAAAGTATAAAGCACCACAATCCATTTTTAATTTCTTAAACAGCTTTTGTCCAAAGTATACTTCTTAAATGGCCTCAATACAATGAGAATTTACTAATACAGACCCTTCTGCTAAACCTAAAACTCTTGGAGAACCACTTCTTAGGAGCAAACATGGAAGATGCTTAATAGAATCCTTGCTAGATGATTCTATATATTGCACATAGAAAATTCATAAGTTTCATAAATTAAGAACACAGCCAGAAGCTATCCCTTAAAATTCAATGTTCCCAGAAACTAAAGAAGAAGGCAGCCAGCTATTATTTCCTAGGGATTGATGCCATTAAAGGAAAGAAGGAATTATTCCTTAATACTGACGACACAGACTAAAGTGATAAGGAAGATCTCCCCCTTCCCCACAGAGTTAGAGCCTACCTCAGCCCACATGTATGAGCTCGTATGCCCAAAAGTTGGAGTGAAATTCTGAATTTTATCAAATTGATGCACACCTTCCACTCAATAGTGGCATCTGCAGGTAACACAGTCAAACAGAAAGGTACATAGACTTTTCTCAATGCTTCCTAGAGCAACAGTAACTTACTCACCTCATGTAGTTTATAGAGAACATTCTGTTGTCTCTTCTAGTTGCCCATCTAGAAACCTAGATACACACAAATGGATATTATGGCCAGCTTGAGGTTCTCCCTGCATTGACTCTGCACAGCTTTAATCACATCTAAAGTCTTCTAGGTTTGGCCAGTCCTGAAACTTACCTGGCAGGATAGATAGCACAAATGGCAGTCCAGACTGTGTCCCTTTAAACGAGTTGTCTTGGTTATTTTTCTATAGCTGTGACAAAAGACACTAACAAAAGTAACTTAATGAGGAAAGGATTTATTCTGACTCACAGATCAAAAATGCACGATATCATGGTAGAAAAGTCAGGGGCAGGAGCTAGAAGCAGCTGGTCATATCACCCACAGCCAAGACACAGAAAGGGGTGAAAAGGGGTTTGTTTCATTATTCCACTTTTTGTAGACCAGAATATACACACACATAATTAAACCAAGTCTTCCCATATCAGTTAACGTAGCCAGTATACTCCCTAACAGGCATACCCTGGTAATTCTATGTTCTGTCAAGTTGACAACACTAACCATCATCTGTCACACTAATTGTATTTAGTTATAGACACACACGCCCGTACATTTGTTTTACCTCCTCAATACTATTGGATATCTAGGAATAGCTATAACGTTTTGTCAAAAAAAATGCTTACAAACACATACACACACTCACACACACACACATACCACACATGTGCACACGTGCAGATTTGCACAAAATCTCAGCTGTAATTTCAAGTTATACTGCAGAACCTTAGTAATAAAAAACCAACATGGTATTAGCACAAAGCAAACATGTGGCTTAATAGACTAGAATAAAGACCCAAATGTAGACCCAGAAACACAGCCGCACAACTGCAGCCAAAATAGATACTGGAGAAATGACAACTTCTTCAACAAATGGCACCTAGGAAACTGGATGTCCAGGAACAGAAGAATGAAACTAAGTACTTTTCTCAACTTGCACAAGAATCAACTCCAAATGGAGCAAAAACTTAGTATGAAACATGAAATCCTAAAGCTGTTAGAGGAAAAACTTGGGCAAACACTTCAAAGCAGAGCATAGGTAAGAACTTTTGCAATGGCTACTCCAGGAAATAATGCCAACAGCAGATAAATGGGACCTCTTTGGGTTAGTCTTCTGTACAGCCAACAGTTGAGTAAAGAAAGACCCTACAAAATGGCAGAAAACCTTTGCTACCTGTGCATCAGACAGGATTAATACCTAGAAAACACAAAGAACTGTAAACCAGCCCCAGTAAACTCTTTCTTCTGTCAATTGCCTTAGTTATGGTGTCACTTCACAGCATTAGAAAATGTAACTAAGGACATGGACAAGAAGAAACCACTATATATTGCTAGTGGAAATATAAAATAGTCCAGCCACCATGGAAGTCAGTGTGCAGGTTTCTGAAGAAATTAAAACTACATCTACACTATGACCCTACTACACCATTCCTGGCTATTTACCAGAAGGGTTCTAGATCAACATAACAGAGAATTGCTTGTACATCAGTATTTATTGCAGCACTGTTCACAATACTAAGTTATAGAGCTAAATATACAACAGTAAAGTAATGGATAAAAAATGTATCATTAATGGGACCTCATGAAACTGAAAAGCTTCTCTAAGACAAAGGGCAACATCAAAAGGACAAAATGGCAGCCTACAGAATGGGAAAAGATATTCACCAATCTCACATCTGACAGAGAGGACTGATCTCCAAAATATATAAACAACTCAAGAAACAAGACATCAACAAACCAAATAATCAAATTTTAAAATGAGGCACAGGGGGAGACTCTAACAACAGCTCTGCCCAAAGCCAGGCAGAAGGGCACTATTGTGGTGAGCAAATGTATGGTATGGAGAGACACAGAGAGAGAGAGAGAGAGAGAGAGAGAGAGAGAGAGAGAGAGAGAGAGAGAGAGAGAGAGAGAATGAGAGAGAGAGAATGAGAGAGAATGGTTCATGCCCTGTTGTAGACAAAGGCATATTTGAAGAGGTGAAAGAGATGAGGAGTGAGCTGAGGTGGGTGGCTTAATTATCACCCAGGACCATGGTGATGTCTGGGCCTGGGCCTTTGGGACCCATGTCTGGGTTCATGGCTCTGATGCATCTCTATTGATGTCCATGGCTCTTGAGAGGACTGTATAGAGTTGGCCCAGACCTTCACTGGCTGCAACACTAGGAAGAACTGGTCCTGCCCCTCTATAGCTGAAGCACTCAGGAGAGAGGGTCCTATACCTCATCTGCGCAGCACTATAGAAAAAAGTCAATAAATGATTTCCAATGATATTCTGCTATACTCCTAGATTGGTGTCTAGCCCAACTGTCATCAGAGAGGGACTTCACCCAGCAAATGATAGAAACAGATGCATAGACCCACAGCCAAACATTAGTCAGAGCTCGGGGAATCCTGTAAAAGCAGGGGAAGATAGATTATGGAAGCTTGAGGGGTCAAGGACACCACAGGAAAACACAGAGTTAACAGACCTGGGTTCGTGGGGCTCACAGAGACTGAACCGCCAACCGGAGAACTTGCATGGGACTGACCTGGACTCTCTGCACACGGTTGCCGCTGTGTGGATTGGTCTTCCTGTAGGACTCCAAGTAGAGGGATCCAGGGGCTGTCTCTGACTCTGTTACCTCCTCTTGGGACTCTTTCCTCCTGCTGGGTTGCCCTGTTCAGCCTTAATAGGAGGGGAGGTGCCTAGTCTCACTGCAACTTACTATACCCTGGCTGCTTGGTATACATGGAAACCTGCACTTTACTGAAGGGAAGGGAGAGGGAGTAGATTGTGGGAAGAGGTGGGAAGGGGACTGGAGGAGAGGAGGGAGGGAGGGGAAACTGTGATCGGGCTGGGAAAAGTAATTAATTGATTAAGTAATTAGAAAGTAAGAAACAAAAGAAAATGAATCTGTGTACAATGGAATTTTTTCAGCCATAAAGAAAAATGTAATTAGTTTGTTTGTAGGGAAATAGATGCAACTGGAGATAATCATATTATACAAATTAAGCCAAACTTATAAAGACAAATATCACTATGTTTTCTTTTATTTGTGGTTCCTAGATTTTATATAGATACATAAAATCATGCACACATATTTGGCGTGCAGGTAGAAGCAAACAGTTAAGGGAACAAAGGAGAAATGAGCAAGATGAAGCTAAGGGACAGGAGGAATATGCACACAGTATGTGTGTGTGAGAGAGAGACAGAGAGAGAGACAGAGAGAGAAGAGAGAGAGAGAGACAGAGAGACAGAGAGACAGAGAGAGACAGAGAGACAGAGACAGAGACAGAGAGGAGACACATGTGGAGGAAAAGGAGTCTCAAGGAAGTGGGGAGGAGGAACAAGAAAAGGTAATGGGCAGTGCATCAATTACATCTTGTTGAGATAGCTAAATACCTGACAAGAACCAGTTAAAAGGAGGGAGGTTTTCTTTAGGCTTACAGTTTAAAGGGCTGTATCTGATCACAGCAGACAAAGAGCAGCTGAAGAAGCCAGGCAGCTGGCCACATTACAGCCACTATCAGGAAGCAGATTTTGAGCAGAAAGTAGAGGCAGGCTGTCAATCTCAAGGCTTATCTCCATGCTTAGCCTGTACAGGTTGTGTAAATGCCTCCTAAAGGTTTCACAATCTCTGAAAACAGTGTCACCATCTGGTGAGCCTGTGAAGATAGTCCACATTCAAACTACAACAGAGAGGAAAGCAAAAATATATATATATGGCAAATTCTCTGAAAGAATCGAGATGTCTCTTTAGCAGAAGAGGGACTGTTTTGAAAGAGGGAAAGGAACAATTTAGGGAGGGGACAGGAAATAGGTGCATATATTAGCAACGTACAGTGACATGTATGTGTGAATAATAAAACTTGCTATTTTGTGCGTGCCTACTAATAAGTTAATTGAAAATAAATAAAAAGCATGGATATGGTTGCATGTAAAAATTAATATAAACTGGGAAATTAACCTTTTTAATTATCAAAAAGTATAACTATTACATTGAAGTGAATATATTTTAATTTCTAGGAATATAAAAATAATGTTGCAAAACTTATAAGTGAAATGAAAATCAAAGAGGAGGGACATAAAATCGAAATGAGCAAACTTTATCAGGATCTGCAGAAAAAAGGTAACTTTAAATTTTAATTTATTGAGTTCTGACATATCGTGAAGCAATTTAAAGGTGCATATTATTTTCCCAATAATAGTATTCTTGAATGAGCACTGCCTTGATGCATTTTAAGTTTTGTATATTTATGCATCATAAATATACTAGTTATATGTATCATTCATGTTTGTGATCAACTTTGCCTATTGTGAACCAGCATCTTTATATAATTAATATATAGTTATATTACATATGATTATATAATTAATATAAAAGGTTTTAATAAGTTTTCAATTGTCTCTTACTATATTGAATATAATTTCACTAATTTTCTTTAGTAAAACTGGTCTCGTTGCATGTATGATATATGCAGATATGTAATGAATTGGCTTATTTTGAAAGCCATACTTAATGACCCTGTCTTTATGAACATCATATATAAAAATTAACTTGAAGACAGGCCTGTACACCTATAACCCCAGCACTTGAAGCTGAGGTAGAAGACTTAAACTATTGCAAGCTCTCTGTACTATATAGCAATCCACAATAAAATGGGCAAAATATTTGAAAAGGGGCTGGAGAGATGGCTCAGCAGTTAAGAGCACTGGCTGCTCTTCCAGAGGACCCAGGTTCAGTTCCCATCACCCACATGGTTGCTCACAACTGTCTGTAACTCCAGTTCCAGGGGCTCTGACACCTTCACATCAATGCACATAAAAAAACAAAATAAAATTTTTTAAAGATGCAAAAAAAGGCTTTTGAACCAACTTTACCCCAAAAGTGCACAGGAGGAAAATAAGCATCTGAGAAGGTGTTTGTAAGCTTGCAACATCCTCACTTGCATTCATGCCTCCAAAGCCAATACCACGTGGATGACACCATCAACGTCATCTGCTGACTTAGGATAGATTCCCACCCATTCAGTCACATTTGCAGCAGCTTCTTTTAATAAGATTTTTATGTGTATGTTTTGCCTACATATAGGTCTGTGCAGTAGATATGTGCATCCCCAATACAAGACGATGTCAGATCCTCTGGAACTGGAATTACAGATGTTTGTCAGCTATTTATATGGTACTAGGAAGTGAACCCAGGTCCTATGCCAGAACAACAAATACTCTTAACTGGTGAATCATCTTTCCAGCCCCTGTAGCTTTTTTTTTAATTTGATTTCTCTCTAGGAGCAGAAACACTAACCCACACCTGTTCAAAATACATTAAAAAAACTACATGCACAATTTCTAAAATATGGTTTATTAATAAAATTCACTTCCTTAAAATCATTTACTTAATAAATGTAAGCATGTTTTACTTTCAGAGGGTTAGTGCATTGTCTTCATAGCGGAGAGCATGGCACAGACAGGCAGGTTCTGGAGCAGTAGCTGAGAGTTATCCTTTGGCAGAGAAAGAGATACTGGGCTTGACATGGGCTTTTGAAACCTCTAAGTGACACACTTCTCCAAACCCCCTAATCATTTCAAATAGTTCCCCACCCTGGTGACTAAGCATTCAAATATATGAATGAGCCTATGGGGCTGTTCTTACTCAAACCACCACACCTCAAGTGAATGTTCCTTGCACAGTCTAGGGTACTACCTGTAAACAGATAATAAGCTATGAAGCTAAGTTTCCCATTAAACCCACAATTCAAAATGGTCACTGGGTAGTGAGTGGGCCTACCGTGTACTGCTTGTTTCTTTCTCCTGAAATGGAGCCAGTATTTCTCTTAACAGTTCTCATTTGTTATAACATCTATACCTAGCAAATGGCTTTTTATGTGAGGCTCTGCCTTAAAAGGAACATTGTGAGACAGGCACCTCCCATCTTATACTCATTCCCCCAGATTCGGTTAGCAATTCTCTTACCTTTTGGATGTGAAATCCCCCCCCCAGGCTAATGTGTGCACATTCATCCCCAAGTGGTGCTGTTTAGGGAGATTTAGGAGGTTGAGCTGACCTGGGGGAAGTGTGTCACTGGGTGGCAACCATTGTGCTTTATAGCCAGCCCTACTCATATCTGTCTGCTTCCTGATACACCGAGACCAAGCAGGCTCCGAGCACCACGGAGCTACACATGGCATGTCTTCTTCACATGGTGGCTTGGATCTACTCACTGTGAGCTAAAACAAACCTTTCTTCCCCTAAGTTGCTTCTTCTTGGGTATTTTTGTTTCAGTGATGGGAAAAGCAACCAGTATAGTTTCCTCCTAAGTTGTCAGCTCTTTGCCATGCTCTTCCTGAATCATTGCAATCTCACAGTTGTAATTAATATCTGTCTCCTAGCCCAAAGCAGAAATTCAGTGAAAACAGACAATACATGTATCCTGTATGAAGTGTTTAGTATAATGTCTGGAACAAAAGTGATCAATAAATATGCTGAATTAGGAGATGAAAAAATAAGTAAATGTAAGTACATAACTTTGAACTGCTAAATGATTTTTTTGTTTTACTTAGTTGAATTAAAAGAAGAAAAGCACAAAGAACAAATGGCAAAGAAGGAGATGGAAATATCAGAGTTAAATGCAAAATTAAGAACTCAAGAGAAGGAAAAACAAAATGAAATACTCAGACTACGTCTAGAAGTAGGTGTTTACATGTCTGCTAAACAGAAGCATGTTAGTCTAAACCATGCTTTGTTTCGTATTGCAAGGACATAGATTTCTGGACTAGATAGAAGCCTCTGAGAGGACCACACATCCTCACTCTCCAGCAAAAGCAACACTGTCTGTCAGCAGGCTGCTGCCATATGCTTCTCAGCCCTTGATGTAGAGAAGGGCCTAGCTTCCAGAAAGCATAGTGCCTCCTCTGAGATGAGGACAGTGCTCAGGACTTACTGATTTTACAGTCTAGTCTAAACTAGAGGCATACAACCACCATGCCAGCATTGGAGGAGTACAACAGATCCTGGTATTTCTCTCTCCCCAGAAGGAATCATAGAACCCTTCTGTTTTATATGGAATACTAACAGACAAATTTCTTTACATTTCTGTGAAAACATATTTTAGAGGCAAAATTCCTTTGAAACATTTGTGAATGTACTTTAAATAGGTGTATCTCATAAATTTTGTAGTTCCTTTTTTCTTTTTTTTCATTTATTTTTCAGTTTAAATTTAGATAAGAAACAACGTTGCTTCACAAGTCAGTTCCAGGTCCCTCTCCCTTTCCCTCCCCTCCTCCCGTGCCCTCTCCCTAACCGCCCCCCATTCTCCCCTCATTTCCCCAGGGAGGGTGAGGCCCTCCATGGGGGTGTCCATAGTCTGTCATTTCATATAGGGCAGGGCCTAGACCCTTCCCCAAGAGTTCAGGGTGAGAGTGCACCTCACATTGTTGGATGGGAGTCCAAAGTCCGTCCGTGTGTATACTCGGGATGGGTACTGATCTGCTGCCCAAGGCTCAATAGATTCCCTAGGCCTCCTCACTGACACCCACATTCAGGGGTCTTGATCAGTCCCATGCTGGATTCCCAGGCTGATGCCTGGGATTCAAGAGTTAACCTTTGTCAGGTCAGCTGTTTCTGGGGGTTAAACCTGCCCAGTCTTAATCCCTTTGGTCATCAGTCCTCCCTCTCTGTTACTGGCTTTCTTGAGTTCAGCTCAGTACTTAGCCTTGGGAGTCTGCCTCTTCTTCGATCAGCCACTGAATGAAGTTTCTGTTTCCCAGACTCTCTGGCCATGGGATTGTAGGCTGGCACTCCCCAGATCTATGTCTAAAATCCATATATGAGAGAGTACATGCCATGTTTCTCTTTTTGTGACTGGGTTACCTCACTAAGGATGGTTTCTTCTAGTGTCATCCATTTGCCTGCGAATCTCATGATTCCATTGTTTTTTTCTGCTGAATAGTACTCCATTGTGTAAATGTACCACATTTTCTCTATCCACTTTTCGGTTGAGGGACATCTAGGTTGCTTCCAAGTTCTGGCTATTACAAATAATGCTGCTATGAACATAGTGGAACAGACATCTTTGTTGTATGAATTGGCATCTTTTGGATATATGCCTAAGAGTGGAGTTGCTGGGTCTTGTGGTAGGTTTATTCCCATTTTTCTGAGGAATCTCCATACTGATTTCCAAAGTGGCTGAACCAGTTGGTACTCCCACCAGCAATGGAGGAATGTCCCCCTTTCACCACATCCTCTCCAGCATAAATTGTCATTGGTGTTTTTGATTTTAGCCATTCTGACAGAAGTGAGATGGTATCTCAGAGTTGTTTTGATTTGCATTTCCCGGATGGCTAAGGATGTTGAGCACTTTCTCAAGTGCCTCTCAGCCATTTTAGACTCCTCTATTGAAAATTCTCTATTTAGTTCTGCAGCCCACTTTTTAATTGGGTCCTTTGATGTTTTAGAGACTTGCTTCTTGAGTTCTTTGTAAATTTTGGAGATCAACCCTCTGTCAGATGTGGGATTAGTGATAGTTCCTTTTTTCTAAACCTCTTTTTCCATTATTATGCCATGCTTTCCACACATCCCTATGTTGACTTCACATTATGCAAAAAGTCACAGATCTTAATTAAATAATTTACTATTTATTTTCCAGGAACTCTGCTGTGCCTAAGGTGTTTGATGGGGGTCTGTAGGTTACATTAGGGGACAGAAAGGGGGTCATGCTGCTTCAAAGGGATTTTACTATTGCTATTGTTTGTGCTGCCACTGTGCTGCTGTATCGTGGCTGATGGTGCCACCTCTGCCTCCCAGCCAAGCGTATCCAGAGAGGGCTGGTGGGCAACTCAAATATAGCAGGCTGTATATCAAGTTGTACCAACTTACCATCTGTCAGTTAGGGATCTGCATTTGATTTGCTATCTGGGTGGTGTCGCTAGTCCAGTCTGATTATACTGGTGACTAGTACTCAGATGTCCCTGTCTATCTTTATTATAACTCTACAGTTCTCTCCACAAACCAGAGTGCAATCTCATGGAAAGCTTACTCTAGTTTTTGGAGAGGCTGCACTAAGGTAAATCTAAAAGGAAGAATTAGAGTGGATTATGGTGATTTTAAAAAATGGCCTATAAGAATAGGCTGTAGTAATCTCTTAATTAGACTCAGTTTAATTCAAATTTTAAAAAAGCCTGAATTGACTAAATCATGTCTAATTTCTAGTATTTCACTTCAAAGTTTGAAAGATACATGGGTTTTCCTCCTAAGAATGTGGATTACACTGCTTTTCTTTTTTTAAGAAGCAACTTTCTATTTAATTATTCTACACAGGTGTTTGCTTTGTTAACCCTTCTGTCTGACAAGGAAACCTCAACAATCCTGGCTGTCCACAGCCCTGGCCTGCCTTGCTGGGTCTCCTGGAACCCAGTGGCACCAGTGAGAAAGCTTTGGAGTACAGAGGACAACAGCTCTCTTAAGTCTCCCACTAGTGTCCCATCTACCAGGTGACACTGCTGCAATAATCAGTATTGCACTGCTTGTCTTGACAAAAGTCCACCAATGGTAATGTGAAAACACTTTCCAGCTCAGTGGTCAAGAATATGCCTCACATAGAAGTGTGAGGAGAAATGCAGCAGTGTCTTGAGAAAAAGTACCATGCTACCTATAGAGGTAGCACCCGGACTTCTGGCCCTTTTTGAAAGCCCACAAAGCAATTTTAACATGCCATTTTACTGACTCTTGTTTGGATGTTCTTTGTTCTTTTTTTTCAAATTGTGTTCAATTACAAAGTATGTAGTGAAGGATTTTGTTGGTATACTTTTTCTGTAAAAACATTGTTTCTAAGTATTGAACTACAACAGCCTTAATATCTTTCTCCTTTTGAATTCGGTTCAGTTTGACACCAAACTAGCAAGAGTTCAGACTAAATCAAAGTCATATTCGGATGCTGCTATTTTGCCGCAGAGTATCTACAGAAGGGTATGTGCATTTTGTCGCATGACTATAACTCCAGTAAATTAATTGCCTAGTGTGTTCCTAGAAACTTTTCCTGATGGTTATTTTAAGTATGTTAAATGATTTTTGTAGCCTTATACCAGTTTTTCCCTTTCCATCACACAAAGGTGAAGCTACAGGCCTTTCAAAGTAATAGTTTTTAAACTGTAATCCTGAAGTGTGTTTTCATTGTTGCCTTGTCATTCCTTATACTTAATCATACACCTGCATTGCAGTGGCAACCTTTCTTCTGCTCTTTTTAGAAGCTTCAGCATCTTCAGGAGGAAAAGAGCAAGGAAATTGCAGGTCTCCAGAACACCATCCGAGACTTGGAGCAGCGCCTCGCAGCCGTCAAAGATTCCCGCCTCACACGGAGACGGTTTTAAGAAGAGCACTTCATGCATTAGTTACAACTTAATTTCCTTAAAGGCATCAAAAATTCACTTCTGTTTTCCGTGTGAGCATGCTAAATAATAAAGATGCACTCTGTTAAGCTTTTTAAAATTGCGTTTATTTAGATAAGTCTGTACTGTGGCCAATTCTCTACTGCATTCTTGCTTATTGGTATTTGCCATAAAAGAGTTCAGGTTCATAGGGCTGAGTTTCTCTATTGAACCATCATTGATTATGGAAATACTGTCTTAAGCAGTATGCAGATTAACAACATACTTTTCTTCCATTACGTCTGTCAAGACAGTCACTCACAATTCACAGCAATACAACACAAGATGAAGAAAACAAAATACACAGATGTATGTAGTGAATGTAAAGCTGGTAGTCGTCTTAGATATAAAAAGATAAGAAGGTATTTAAAATACAGTGTTAAAGATTTAATTGGTTAAAAAATTTAAGATTAGAAAGATAAAAGTTCCTACTGTTTCAAGAGTTTAAGTAAAGAAAAAAACTGGAAAATGTGTCTTTGTTGTTCTTTCCCCATTCTAAATTACGAGCTATCCAACAGAAACCCCTAGGTCATAGTTTATGTTTCTGTTCTCATCAATGTAAATAGAACACTGGAAAAAGAAAAAGAAAGACATATTAACCAAAAGCTGCAATCACTTTTTAGTTACCCCGTAATACAAATTTGGTTTGGGTCAAATTCTCTGTGGCATAAAATTTTAAATTTAGAAGCCAATGCGGTAGCTTTATCCATGTTTGCCCACATCCAATTTCTACTTTTAGTTCACTGATTAATTAAATGGATAACAAAATTTCTAGAAATGAAATTGTGTCTTTAGACTGACTTAGGGAGTATACATCTTATTTTAAATATTTAGTTTGAACGTCATTTTCACTTTTTGGTCTTATTATTTCAACTTCAGTTGGGGCTGGCTCCTGTGGGGTTTAGTGGCTGACTCTGTCAGGCAGCTGGAGGTGATCGACACTGACAAGATTCAATGACTTTCTCCTCCGCAAAAAGCCCCTGTCAGCTACATAAAGATGGGAGGTTTTCGGCGCACTGTCAAGTGATTGCAGACCCTGACTTCTCAAATATGAGATGGCGGCAGTGGCAGCAGCAGCTACTGGTAGTTGTCCCGGAGTCCTTAGACAACTTACACAGGAGCTGGTTTATGCATCCCTTTCGACAGAGCTTCCTTTGGGCAAGTGAAAGCTGCAGACCTTCACTTGCCTGCATGTCTCAGCTCTCTAAGTGGCCCTGCCTGTGCTTGCCCGTGTGCTTATGGTGGTGATGTAAGCCTGAAGGAGGGAGAGGTGCTTCCGCATCCCCTGCTCCGGGCTGCTGATTCTCTGAAAGCTCCCTGCTCCCAAGAAGCCCATGCCCGTGTTTGTGATGGTGCTTGTGGTGGTGGTGTGCCTCCGAGGGCTCCGCTGTTTTACCCACAGTAGCTGAGGACACATTCTTACAGAAGTCTTCATCTTCAAGACTCTGGAACAAATTTACAAATCACTTATTAACAAGCTCATCAATTTACCATGAATGCATGAAAAGATTACTTGTCGAGCCAATGTTTATGTTATTGCAACAAGGTCATTAAGATACGGTTGGCTAGTGCATTAATGGAAAAGAGCCTGACCTTGGCTTCAATGTCTACATTTTTTATTAAAGGTTTAAAGAAGCCAAACTACCATACCTCTCTCTGCAAAATCAAAACTAAGCAAACTGCCTGAAAACACTTAGATTGTAGTGAAGTCAATCAAATAGGGAATCCTACTATCAGTAGAGCTACCTGTAACTTTTCACGCCTGCCATCTAATCTTGTCCTGTTTTCTAAAGCAAAATGGCTTCTCTCTGACAATTCAAAATTGCCAGTTAAA
Organism: Mesocricetus auratus; assembly: GCF_017639785.1. Lineage (NCBI taxonomy): Eukaryota > Metazoa > Chordata > Mammalia > Rodentia > Cricetidae > Mesocricetus > Mesocricetus auratus. The sequence continues at coordinate 115,327 of NW_024429198.1, read as the reverse complement.
AACTGGCAGCTTTTTATCCTGCAACATGTGTGAGAAAATGTTTTTAATTTCACCAAAGCTTTGGTAATGCTTACATAGTTCTGTCGGGTTAAAAATAGCATGGTGGCCTACTTTAATTGACAGCATTTTTTTCTCTTAGTAGAACAAATAATGTATCATATAATTGATGGCATTACAAAGACAGCAAAGCAGAAAAGTGCTGATTTGATCTCCACATCAGATGCTATAGTATGTTGTTAACAAATAGTTCATAGGTTTTAAGCTTATTATGGAAAATGTTTTTGCCTTTTTAGTTCAGTACATCTGGGTGTGTTTATAGCAGGCATTTACACAAATGCAAGGCCAGAAGTAACCCTAAAATATGAAAATGAAATTAACCCTAAAATATAAAAAATGAAATTTTAATAGCATTAACTTCATGTCAGCTCAATTTTAAGAGCTTTATTTGCAAACTAGTCTCATCTTTAAAATCTGAAACTAACTCACAGATTTTATGCATATTAAAATGTAAATGTCAACAAAGTTAATTGATTAAATGACTTGTTGAAAGTTGAGGAAGCTGTCTGTAGATCAGGGGAAAGAAAATGTAACTACCAAATAATTGCAAAACATTTTCAAACCTGAATTTAAGTTTTGGCAGTTTGCCCTGTTGGGGAAACATTGTTTAAAATGTGAAAGAAAAAATGTAGTCTATAAATATTAAACATTATAAAAATGATTAAATGTAGTACTTCTCATAACAAGAAATATTTTCGTGGTTATTAGGAGATATCAGTAATGAGTAGACTACATTTCTCTTTCAGTTAAATGAAATAATTCAGCTTACAGAATGGAAGGGGACGGCTTTTCAGCAAATCTGGTTGTCCTAAGTCCTTGACAAATTAAGTAGGTATCTAGTCTTTGCGCCCTGACAGGTGACATCATAGTTGAGGAGCTTGACTTTTGCAATGCTCTAAGCATGCCCAGGTTACCTCAGTCATAATATTTTATATGTTGGCTACATTCTTGGAGCCCTCATACTCATGAAATAACATTCACTAGTGACATAGTGATCTACATTGATTTTATTACTTTCAAATATGTAGTTATTTTTACTTTATGTGTATGAGTGTCTTGTCTGCATATGTTAAGTGCACTACATCTGTGCCTGGTACCCTCAGGGGCCAGAAGAGGGCATTGTATCTCCTGAAACTGGAGGTAAAATGCTCTAAGCTACCATGTTGGTGCTGGGGGTTGAACAGGGTACTCTGCAAAAGCAGCCAATGTTCTTAGCCACTAAGTAATCTCTCAACCTATGATTTGCTTGTTGTTTGTTTTTAGAGCCTTTACAGATAAAGGAGCAATATGAGTCTTGCAAATATGTTTCAAAGAGTGTTGCATAGCAAAAAGTGTATGTTTAAGATTTTCTTATATAATTGATGATGAACAACTTATTTAGATAGGTTTTGTTATGTTTTCTCCTTATTCCCCATTAAAACAACTAAGAAAAACACCTACCGTGAAAGAGCAGTTTCCACACTTCTCCTCACAGTAGGCGATCTTAATGGCTTCTTCAACATATGGGAAAGTGAGGAAGGAATAGGGCAAGCCAAGGTGATAGACAAGACGGCCACATCTAAAAGGCAAATACAATGTTACTGCTGTATTCTCTGTGCTGTCACCATGCTCAGGCTAGAGCACTTACATAGGATATGTAAGGCTTGGGTTTGTTATTAATTTGTAGTGTAGGAAACAAACCCAAGCCTTACAAATCCTATGTAAGTGCTCTGCCAGTGAGTTACATCCCCAACCCTTAATTTCCTGAAATGGATTCTCAGAATGTGATTCAAAGTAGCCTTGAACTCACTGGGACGTCTAAGCTAACCTGAAACTCATGATTCTCCTGTCTACTGAATGTCACAAGTACTGGCATTGTGGGTTATAACACGTGTTCACCGTGCTCATTAGCTCATTTATTCCAAGAAACATATCTAACATAAGAAAATTTTCAACTCAATAAAATAACTAGAATTACTATTTGATATTCTCCAAAATGGTAAGGTTGAAATGTTTATTTTTACTGACATTTTACCCAAAACACAGATCATTATATTTATACTTTACTACTGACTAGATGAGAAGTTTAGATGCCTGAAATAACTAAGTATAAAGCTAAAATTATATTTAATGTGAGACATAGTGAGGACCCAGTCCAGGCAGAGTCAGAAGAAAGCATCAACTCAGAAGTTTACGGAAGACAACATATGCATTGAAATTCTCTCAAAATATGAATATTTAATCTGATCACAGATTCCAAAATAAGTTAATTGCTGAAAACAATTTCTATATTCAGTTAAGAAATGCAACCTGGCATACAAACAGACTTCGTGTGTCCATAACACAAAGACGGATGCTCTCTCAGCCTGGACTTTTAGAGGAGTGCCTGGACCCTGCCCTGAGTGAAATGGCAGACTCTAGATATCCCCTATGTGGAAGGAAGTGGGGATAGGGTGGGAGGCTGGGGGGGGATGGCAGGGAGGTGTGGGAGGAGGGGAGGGAGAGGGAACTAGGATTGACATGTGAAGCAAGCTATTTAAAATTAAAGTAATAAAAAATGTACATATTTGGGAATCATTTAATATGTATTTGTAAAATTATACAGAACTGCATAAAATGAACGTGCTTGTGTGGTGTTGAGGCATATTATCTTGAGAAGTAAACATGAAGTATTGTTATCAAAAAAAGAAATGCAAGCATTTAGCTGTAATGAGATATCCACCCCCCAAACACCCCCCCACCACCCACCCCCACATAAAATTATAAATAAATTTAGGCATATACAAGTATCGTCTCCAACATATGATTATTAATCTGCACAGTATTTAGAATTATATATGTTATGCAAATGGATTCTTCCATTTATTTAACACAGAGGGAAATGTATAGTCAGTTTTCTGAAACTACCTATTGGAATGGTGAACTCACATTTAACTCAAAAAGCTCATTTCAAAAATATAAAAACCAAACCTTCAGCATCTTAATTTGAAACTGAGTGCTTTGTTTTATACAAAGACAAATGCCTTATTTTAAGACCTTTACTACTAAATACAAATTGGGAAATAAACATGTGAGAAAGTTGTTGCAAAAATCTAGAGGAGAAGTCACAAGAAAGTCACTTGAGGGGCTGATTATGGAGGCAATGTAGATAAATGCAAAACTTATAATTTGTTGAAGACTAGACTGGAGTGATCTAACTGCCTGGTACAGTTACAGTTTTCTGAAGGGCAGATGGCAGCAATTCCATCACACATGATCATGTGTGTGATGTTCTGCAACACAACATAGTAGATAATGGGTAGGGGGCTGAAAGGAGAGCATAGTATTATTGGACTGCATCCTCTAGGGCCAACCTCTGCCCCTCCAAGAAGACTCACACAAAGGTCAAAGTTGAGGGAATAGGTTTTAAAAGAATACAATTGATTCCACTTTGTATCATTAAATTTAAGATGTTTGTGACCGTAACTGGAAGAGATTTCTGGGCTTGGTGTTCAATTACTGTATTTGAACTTTGTACTTATTTCAGGTCACTAGGACATATGTGGTGTTGTGCTCAGAGAGTAGATGAGGTCACTTTGCAGAATGTTCAGCATGAAAAGAAGGAAAACCAAATCACCCTGAATAACAGGAACCTGTAAACAGGGCAAATGAAGGAAGAAGAATGAGAAGGAGGAGGAGTGGGGGAAGAAGAAAGCTGTGGAGAAAAACAGCAGGGCAGTGTCTGTCCGAGAATCAAAACCGAAAGTGTTTCCATGGCATCATGGGACTGAAACGGAACTGTGGCTCTCGGAGTGAAGAGCCCGACTGTGATCATGAAAGTCAGTGAGTACTGAGTAAGAGTCTGGGAGAGGGCTCACCTGTCATATATGAGGAAGTCGTCTTTGTTTCCATTTAGGAGAGTCCAGACATCTGTTTGGTGTTCTTCTTGCCGGTAAACAGCAATCTGGTCTGACACCTGATTTTTAAGATGTGTGTGTTTTAGTTGAGAAGGGGATCCTTGATGGTTAACAACGATGTAAGAGATGTTCAAGTATCCTTCGTTCTCTAGTTTTAGTCGCAGGTCTTCCAGTCTAAGGGGAAAACACATAAAATGAACTGTAACATTTAGTTTGCCTTCTACAGTCTTTCTATTTTCTGCGAAGCTCTTATTATTTCTAAATGACCATGATTTTTCTTTGTGATATAAGACTGAACTGAACCTTTCACCTTTATTTAAAACTTGAGCTTTTAAATTTTTAAATTTATCTGTGTAGCCCTGACTGTCCTGAAACTCACTCTGTAGACCAGGCTGGCCTCGAACTCACAGAGATCCGCCTGCCTCTGCCTCCTGAGTGCTGAGATAAAAGATGTGCCCACCACCACTGCCGGCTTGAAACTTTATGCTAAACACTTGCATGAACATGAGCTCCAAATTAGTATATACGTAAATTCACCTTGCAGATATGCAGAATGTTATGTAATTAATATTTGGTGGATGACTCAATCAATATTTTTGACTTATGATTGTTAAATGATGCAAGACCTTCTATTACAACCCTGTGTTTAGTGTTTGTACTGTTAACCTTTCTCTGCTTCTTTTTTAATAATTTGTTTAAATATTTATTTATTTAACATACGTCAGAGTTTTGCCTGCATGTATGTCTATAGGAGAGTGTCAGATTCCCTGAAACAGTTGTGAACTGCCACGTGGTTGCAGGGAATTGAACCTGAACCCTTTGGAAGAGCAGTCAGTGCTCATAACTGCTTGAGTCATCTTTCCAGCCCTTCCTATGCTTCTTATATTGAAATATTTGCTCTACTAATGTGGGTAACCCATATTGGGAAGTTACAAAATGTAGGAACACAAAAGCAGGGATGCCACAGTAAACATTTTGGTAGTATTGTATTTATCCCTGCGTGTGTGTGTGTGTGTGTGTGTGTGTGTGTGTGTGTGTTACATATTTTATGTCCTCCTGGTCTTTTCATCAAATTTGTGCTATACAAACATACTTGTCTCCAAAAACATTATTTAACAATTATATTATTTCTATTTTATTGCATTTTGTATGCATTTGTTTGCATTTAATCTTTTTTCCCTAAAGATATCCTAAACCTTAAAAGACTACTTACCTGGATGCCTGCAGAAGGCACAGGTATCAGCTGGCTTGAAGAAGAGCAACCACGGTCACTGTACCCTCAGAGTTTAGCATTGGATTTTGATCTCCTATGTTCCAGGCTGGAGGTTGCTTACAAACAGGGCTTTGGCCTTGGCTCTCTGTTCCTCCATAGGGGAGGAGACAGAGAGCCAGGGCAAGCCCTAGGCTTCTCCACATTGCTGAGGTTGTCCTATAAAACAAAAAGTGAACTTTATAGATAACTTTATAGCCATTGCTATGGATTTCTTTAAGCACAGTAGGTACACTCCTGCTTACTAAAACTTAGCCTATGGACTCTGCCTCCATTTTGTTAGGCTCAATGTGCCATTGCCATGAGCCTCCTTCCACTAAATCTCGCTGTAAAGGGGGAACGTGCCAGCTAAAAGGCAGAGAGGAATGATCAAACATGCTTATGGAAATGTACCTGACTGACAGCCAGGCATTCCTCTAGGACAAGACACATATTTAGAAACCCCTTCTGACTGTAGTGTACAGTCATATGTATACATTCTGCAAACACATTCTGACTTTCATCTGAGATGCACTAGGTTCTGACGGCTTTCTGTCCTCTGTTCATCTAGGAAATGTGAGGAGGAATTCTGCACAAAACTGTAAAGAACCAGCACAGAAAAAGATGAGCAGTAGAGACAGGGCACCCACGTAAATGTGCCTCGTGATGGCCCTTAGCTCTCCTTGCATGAAATCTTCCTGGAAAGTTCCAGGCAAAAGGCAGGCAGTAAACTATGGCTTCAAGTTCAAGCCTTCCACATTTGCAAACATCTTGGGTACATTCAATATTTGTGGCTTTTTAGTCCTCCATGTCTAGCTATTTGATACTATAGGATTTGAATTTCTTCAAATATGACTACCTGCTTTGATGTTATCACCATACTCATGATAGGAAAATCTTATCCGAGGAGAAACATTACAAGTCCTTGCTCTTGCCCCATTTCTGTTGTTACTACTGCCTTCATGAAGCTCCGGCAACTAGATAGGACATTCTTGGATGAAAAGATGTCCTCTCACCCAGGAAAGTTAAAATATTAAGTACCTGAACAGAAATAGCCCCCAAACTAGGGCCGCCTCTCTCAGAAATTTTTAAGGTAAATTTAGAGACATGATGAAAATGTGCAAAGCTCTAGACAGCTAACTCAGTCACGTTGACAAAAGAAATGGAAGAAATTAGGCATGGTGGCCCATGCCTACAGAAGGTGACGCCTACAACACTGAGGTGGAAGGATACCTCTGAGTTCAAGAGTCGTATGACTACAGGGTAAGTACCAGGCATGCCTGGAATACAGAGTGTGAATGTGTATTTCTCACAGTAGTTAATGCTCCCAGATAAAAATTTAGCTGGTTACAGCAGCACACCTGCAACCCAGAATTTGGGAAGCCAAGAAAGAAGAATCTCACATTAGAGGTCAGTCTCGGGTGTATAGTGAGACTGCTTCCTCCAAGAAAAATCTGACATAAGAGCCTCACTAAAGCAAGGAGGAGGAGCCAGGAGTAAAGTGGCGCACGCCTTTAATACCAGCATCCAGGAAGCAGAGGCAGACAGATCTCTGTGAGTTCCAGACCAGCCTGGTCTATGTAGTAAGTTCCAAGACAGCCTGGGCTACATGTGAAACCCTGCCTTGAAAAAACAAACAAACAAACAAAAAAAAGAAATAATTAAAGGAAGAAGAGCTAGGTGTGATGTGCACATCTTTAATGTCAGCTCTCAGGAGGTAGAAGCAAATGGATTTCTGTGTGTTCAAGGCCAGCTAAGTCTACATATAGCCAATTTCAGGTCAGCCAAGATCACACCATAAGGCCCAATCAAAAAAAAAAAACAAAAAAAAATCATCTTTAATTCTGATATTTAATTGAGGAAGTTCCTACAGGGTGGTATTTATAGTAATAATGGGATTATTCTTCTTCAGTTTTTTTCTTTTTCTGTTGTTTGTTTTTTGGTTTTGTTTTTTTTTTTTTCTTTTGAGACAGGGTTTCCTCTGTGTAGCTTTGTAAACCAGGCTGGTCTCGAACTCACATAGATTCACCTGCCTCTGCCTCCCGAATGCTGGGATTAAAGGCAAGTGCTGCCACCACCGCCACCACCTGGCATGGGATTATTATGACATCAGTCAGTTACTGGGTTTTTCTAGAACTATAAAACAAAAAATAAAATACTAAGCACATTTACATATGCCAGTTGTGCCTCAGGAGAATTATACTACTACCCTTTCTGTAGCTGAGGAAACTATGGCATAGAGAGACTGTAGGTGTCTTGTCTTTGATCACAGATGCGATAATCTACAAGAATAGATTCAAACTGGTTCTGCCCAATGCAAAATAGGATCTCTCAGCTCCTGTGGTACATTGATATTTTTTAAGCACATCACCTTGCAATGACTATAGCAGCCAGTTTTCTATATGCTCGGGGACAGGGAAATGTACGTCAAGACAAGCTGTTCAGTTTCTTAATAGGAAGTCTAGCTTGTACGTATTTCCAAAACTAAATTCCTGCCAGGCTCTGGGTCCAATCTCTATCATACACACTTCTCAAAAAAACTAAACTATCTCCCTCGCCTATATTTCTAGTGAAAAGAATGGTCTAGTGGCAAAGGAAAAACTAAAGACGACGCATTTCCACTTGCAGATTTCTTGTCGTTATAATCAGTAGACTGTTTGGTGTTGCTTAAAGTTGGCTTTTGTAGGATAAACTCTGCATTTTAATTTTAACTGTCAAGGAACTATGTAAAAAGAATGAGGGTAAATACAATTAAATACAGCAACAACTGGGTAGTAGTTATAATCTTCATTCTTGTTCCTGTACAGAACTGCATTTGATTATATTTCCACTAAAAGGAAAACATGCTTACTCTTTGTCACGCAGCCCCTCCCTCTGAACTTTAACCCCCATTTTAAAGCCCCTCACCCACCTAATGGCTTCCATTCTCTGCTTAACTCAGAAACTACCCACGGACCACCTGTGGCACAGCTGGACCTCCTCTAAAGGTGACCACTTCTGCACTGTGGATGGAGCCTGCTCCCTCCCTGTTCGTTAATCGGAAGCTGCTCACCATTTCCCGGGACATCTCTACAGTACAATAGGATGGGCATATTTCCATCTCTGCTCTTGAAATTCACGAGCTTTCCCCCCTGTTTGTCCTCACTCTACCCTTCAGTGGGAAACACGGGAATTTAATCAGATAATATTGCCCATAGAACAGTCCCCTGCAGAGAGAAATAGCATAACTGCATTCCACTTCCCCAGCTTCCCCCTGAGCACAGCACAGAAAAACAGAAAACAAAAAACCTAACTGCGATCCCTAGACAATTCACCTACCACACCCAAACTCTTGCTCATTTTTAAAGTATTTTTTCATGTCTTTTACCAATCTTTTTAGTAAGCCTATTGCAAAGGGAGGGGGAGTATTTTTATCAGCCTCAGAAAACATTTTCCAAACTCTAAAAGAATGAAGTCCTACTTACGCAACCCCTTCGGACTAGTCTGCTTCCTCTCTCTCTCAGCTCTGGCGGGGCAGCTCCGCAAAGCCAGACTGACACTGACATATATAGCCCTGTTGTTTACTTCACCCTCTGAGGTGCAGTCCAAAGTTCAATGCTCCCTCTCGCAGCGACCTTGCAAGCACAGCAAGCCCCTGAACAGATTCTGTTGGCCACAATCGGGAGAAAGTAACAGATGAGGCCATGCATACAGAGGGACCGGTTTTGACAAGTGCTAACTTAATTTCTGCTTCGATCACCCCATTATCTTAGATTTAATGGTACAGTCCAGGGTGGGAGGAAGGGCTGAGGGGAGAGAGGTCCAAGTGCCTCTCCTTTCCAAGCTACAACAGGGAAAAACATTTTGCTTAGCCAGCAAGTTGCACAGCTGTTTAAAAGAAGGAAAAAACATCTCTTTTCTTCCTTTTCCTTTGGGTTGAGGAAGTTCGAGTCTAAAACTCACACTGTAAGCGTCTTTAAGAAGTCACCTGCTGCTCAGAGTATTTGGGTCTCCTGCTGCTGCATACCTGTGTCCACGTTGGGCTGTGTTCAACTGAAGCTGAATTGGTGTGCAGTCTCATGGGGCCTCCACTCTTTTGGTTTCCCATAATATAATGAAATAAGAAAAATAGTCTCCAATCTGAAAGAAACAGGCCTCATTTAAAAAATTATAGTTATTCCCATTCTCTTTGTCTCTCTGTCTCTCTGTCTCTCTGTCTCTCTGTCTCTCTCTCTCTCTCTCTCTCTCTCTGTGTGTGTGTGTGTGTGTGTGTGTGTGTGTGTGTGTGTAAAGACGCACACACAGAAACACACACATGGGCTGGGGGACAACAGACCAGCAGTACACACACATGCCACAGTGCTAACGTAAAGATCAGAAGACAATTCTGTGGCATTGGTTCTCTCCTTTCTCTTTCTGTGGCTTCCCCTTTAAGTGAGTTCTTCTTTGTGTGAGTTCCAGGAATGGAATTCAGGCCAGTCTTTCTTGGCTACAGCTCTTACCCTCTGAGCCGCTTCCATGGCCCCAAACCACATTTTCTTGGTAACAGTAGTCCTCCTCAAAGGCAGACCTATGAACCCCAACAGAATCTTTTTAACCGTTGCTTTAGGGTTATATGTGTTATATTTTTTATTTATCTTAAGAATTCCATGCATGGATACAATATACTTTGATCGAGTCTATCTCTCCTGGCCCCTCCCTCCCAGCTTCATGTAGTGTCTTGGTCAGTTCGATGGTTTTGTTTCAGTTTCAACCTACTGAGTCCAGTTAATGCTGCTGATACCTGTACAGGTGTGGGGCCATCCAACAGAGCATTACAACCTACCAAAAGCCACACACTTGAAGAAAAACAACTACCGTGGTAGCCATCATCTACCAGAAGCTCCTCAGTTAGGGGTGGGAATTTCCTGAGTCCTCTCCCTTGCACACTCAAGTACTAACTGCCTTGATTTTGTGCAGGGAACAGCAGCTGCTGGGAGTTCCTGAGAACACCGGCCCTGTGGTGTTCAAAAGACACTAATTCACAGCAGTCCTCCCCGACTCTGGTTATTACAAATGGTCTACACCTTTGAAGATGTTCCCTGTATCTTGAGAGACTTGATAGAGATGATCACTTAGGGCTGAGTTTTTTGCCCTTGAGCAACTGTTAGTCTCTCTACTACCCCCACAACCCACTGCAAAAAGAAACTTGTCCCATGAGGGCTGGGAGCTGTGCTGATCTTCCCAGAGTTTTAAAGATTCTCAAGTGAAATCTTTACAAAGATAAGTATCATACAAACAAATTACTAGTTGGGTTTGGGGAAGGTCCAGAAATTTCAAAATGAAAGAAGATTCCTACAAGCCAGGAAGAGAACATTTCCTTCAGGTACTTGCATAATGTGGCATACTTAGAGCGGTCAGGGCAATGAGTGCGTAGGGTCTCTCACCCCTGCCCACACTCTGTCCTGAGCGAAATTCACAGAATGATTTGACCGCTTTGTGGCCCCAGCTAGCTGCTTTTTTTTTTCCAGCAAGTTTGAGCCTAAGCCCCCAGGACCTTAAATGTTCCAAAGTGTGAATAAAGGTTTTTAAATAAAACACTTTGAAGAACTTACTCTCTAACCTTGAGCCAAAGCTCTTTAGACCCTCATATACAGCCAGTATTCAAACCCCACACTGAGGGAACACTTGGGTGGAACCTCTCTTCTCTCTCCATAGTCCTCTCAAGGATACCCTGTAGCACGAGTAAGCACACTCTGGATGACACCCTACTGCTTGGTGTTTCTTAAGATCTTGTCTCAGCTTTCTGTATGACTTCAGCTGTGAGGCCAGCATGACAGAACACAGTAATGGATGATGTCATCCTTGGTGGCAATGTTTTCAAATAAGGCCTTTTTGCATAGTCGATGCATTTTTGTACAAACAAACCCCTATTGATTGCCATGTGCTAAATACAGTCATACAGGGGACAGGGGACAGAAAACACTAGAGTCTCAGCTGTTATTCTTCCCATATAGAAACTTCGTTTGAAATGAAAAGGCATTTGAGGACCCAATTCTACCAAGTAGGTAGCCTACTGGGGTCCCAGATCCCTATAAGAATCCAAGTAAAATAATTTCTCCAGAAAAATATAAATAAGTAATGCACATATGCCTATTCTCTTTTAAAAAACAACCTAATGAAACAGTATTTGTCTGAAGCAGGTAAGTTTCTTGTTGTTTGTTTTCTTGACTGACTTAAACAATCAGGTGGTCTGTGTACATCCAGAAAGCGAATATTTTTCACTTTCTCTTCCCTACATTGCATTTGGCTTAGCAGATACCTCTTTCCCCCAAAAGGATCTCTGTCAAGTGATGCCCGGCAGAGTGCAAACAACAAAAGGAGATGGTGGAAAGTCTCTGCTTGAGAGGAGGTGCTGGGCTGCATGGACATTGAGCGCTCTGAAGAAAGCAGAATTTGTGCCAGGCAGTGGAGACACACGCCTTTAATATTAACATTCAGGAAGCAGAGGCAAAAGGATCTCTGTAAATCTGAGGCCAGCTTGGTCTACAGAATGAATTCTATGACAGGCAAGGCTACACAGAGAAACCCTGTCTTGGAAAAAAAATTTTAAAGCCAAATTTTTAGGCAAGCATTGATTAGGTGCTAAATCAAATTACATTAAATCAAATGAATTGGCTCTATATGGAAAAATTCAAAATATTGCTGTGAAGATTAAAAAACTAATTTTTAAAAACTGTAGCCTTTGTTCTCAAGGACATCAAAATTGAGTAAGCAAGTAAGCAGGAAAAATACAACCCCAAGTGTAATTGCATCTAGTAAGGGACCTTGGAAATAAATTAAACAAAAAAAAGACAGTCTGACAGGCAGATGCCTTTAATCCCAGCAGTCAGGAGGCAGAGGTGGGTGTCTATGAGTTCAAGACAAACCTGGTCTACATGACAAGTTCCAGGAGAGCCACAGCCACATGGTGAGACCCTGCCTCAAAAATAAATAATAAGTAAATAAAGGAGCTCTGAACCCAGACGGAGGATGAGACAGGCGTGGTGAGATCAGCACACACTCAAACAGGTTCAGCAGACTTTATCTCTGCTTTTACCATGCACCTGCAGAACGCCCAGCAAACCTGAACTTGCACACTATCTAGCCTGTTCTTGATGACCTCAGTATTTTTGAACAATTCTAATCTCCTGGCAGATTTCTCTGGCAACCCGAACATAATCCAATATTAACATCACCGAGAATAGCTATCAAGTTTAACTTTATCCTAATGATCTCATCAACTTCCAACCCGGAGTCAGGACCTAGTGCCTTCATGTCTCACCAGTCTATCCCCAGGTGTTTTCACAGATGTTTAGCCTGTGTCTTCAATAAGCATTCTTGTCTTTTTATAAGATGGGAGTAATTTCTCTGAAGCATCTGAGTCCATGATAAAAGAGCTGTATAGACTATAAACTGTGATTTTATAAACCGGTTATTAGCTAAGACAGCTGATAATGTGGCATCAACCCACTGAGATCTAAATAGCAGTAAGTGAAGAAATGCTATTCTTATACACCTACAAATTATTAACCTCTAGTTTAAGCTATGTCTTAGATGTAATGGGAAACAAGACTTCCACAACAGTATTGGAATAGTGCTTATTAACCCAAAAGCTATCCCTCCCTGGCCCAAGCAAGCACAAACTTATCCTAAATGCTATCGGATGAATGGTTCCAAATATAGTAGCATTTAGACATCCATCCACATTGAAAGATTAGCAGGAAGGATGCTTAGGAAAAAACAAAGCATTTTTAAGTAAAAGCGATCTATGGCCAACGGAAGGCTTGGGAACAACAACGTGGATTAGATAAGGCCTAACTGACCCTTTGAGATTCAGATGAAACCGTTTCGTGCTTTGAAAGGAGATTTCCATCAAGCTCACAAGTTTACAGACCTAAAACCTGTTTGATGACTCAAACATAAATGAGATTGGGGAGTACTACATACAGTGCCAAGTTTCATGTGGGGCTGGGTACCGCCAAAGAATAACAAACATCAAAAGAATGTTACCTGAAAAAAAAACCTTTTAATTGTAAAACAACCTTGCCCAAACCAAAGCTATAGTGTCTCTCAGCTCTTCCAGTATCATTATCAACTACCTTGTTACAAACAAGGGTGAGGAATCGGGTAGCCGCTGCAATAGCGTTGATCTCTTCATAGTGCCCACATAAGGTTAAGGCAGAGAGCTGGGATCAGAAAAGCAAGTGGAACCCGTGTCTGTCCAGACACCTGCACAGGCACTGACTATAGACAGTCAACAGGGCAGGGTGAGAAGGGCCAGATGCAGGTCCCCTGGACAGGAAGTAGGAGCCTGGCACAGATGCCCTCAAGGCCATGAGTGGCCTGGATCTCGGCAGTGAGGACTCGCTGAGCACTTTGACACATTTTTAATATTTGCTGAAAGAGTGGATAAATGACTGGTGAATTTTCCCAGGAGACTTAAGAACTGGAAAGTCTGATTATGGAAACTAGAAAATTCCTTATAAGCCAGAGTAAATCATTTACTAATGTCTACCTTAAAACTATTTTATCTTGGACATTGGCCAAGGTCAGAGTTATCTTATTGCCAATGAAGCCCCATACTTATTCACTTTCTCCCATGTTCATGCTCTTTTAAATGTTTGGTCTCCCTGAGCACCATTCAGAATTGACAATACCTTTCACCACCTCCCAAAAAAAACACTCATTCCTATTTCCCTTAAAGCTTAGCAACTCCCTCTACATGTTAGCCAGTACACAAAGAAACAAAGGTTTGAGTAATAGAAACCTTCTTCCAGAACATTCTTCCCATTTCAATTACATGGTTATTACAAAACACTTGTTAATTTTGTGCTGATTTTGGTTTGCTTCTTCATTTTGCATATATATGTGCTACTGAAGAGTCTTCTAGGATTTGTGCCAATAAATTCTCAAATTTTGAGTGTTTTGATAGAATCTTTAAAGTTTCCTGGAAGAAAAACCAGTTAGACATATAAGGTGACTTGAGACAGGTACAGTCCATCACAGTGGAGGCATTGCGGCAGCTAGAAAGAAGAGACTAGTCACAGCACATCCACAGTCAGGAAGCAGAGAGGTGGATGTTGCAGCTTGGCTCCCCAGCCAATGGGATAGCGTCACCCACTTTGACTGTAGGTCATTCTTCTTCAATTTACATAATGTAGAAAATCCCTCACAGACCTGCCTAGGGGTTTGTTTCTAGAATAATTGTGACTACTATCAAGTTGACAATCACAATTAATCATCACAGTGTCTTTACAGAATGTTCAATTGCTTTCCAAAAAAGGAAATAAGGTCTTATTTTATATCCTAAACCAGCAAAAAGGATACGGTAGCTATAAATAAATGTAACCACTCTGTCTGTGCTAATCCACTACAACTTTTACTCGCTGTGTATGGATGTGTGCATGCATAGACACATTGGTGCATGTGCCCATGCATGTGCATGTAGAGGCCAGAAGTTGACATTAGGTATCTTCTTGGGTCGTTTTCCATCTTATTTCTTTGAGACAGGGTTTCTCAGTGAACGTGGAGCTCTCTGGTTGGCCAGACTGGCAGGCCAATAAGGCCCCACGGTTCTTGTTTCCATTTCTCAGTGCTAAGGTTGTAAGCACCATGATGGTAAGGTTGTTATATGGGTTTTAAGGACATAAACTTAAGTCTTCATTTCTGTAGCTTGTGCAGCAAACACTGCCCTCCACTGAGCTGTCTCGAAGCCTGGCCACTACTACTCTTATTTATTTGTTTGTTTTGGTTTTTCGAGACAGAGTTTCTCTGTGTACCCTTGGCTGTCTTAGAACTCACTCTGCAGACCAGGCTGGCATTGAACTCACAGAGATCCACCTACCTCTGCCTCCTGAGTGCTGGGATTAAAGCCATTCGTCACCACTGCCCAGCTTGTCCACTCTTAAACTAACACTACATCATAGACTTCTTCCAAGTCATGGACAGTTTTCTTTTAACATATTTAATTATCTCATACTTTTCTCTATCCTAGTAATTTTTCACACCCCATTATCCTTGTTTTCCACTTACAAATTTTAGTGTATTATACATACAATTCCTGCTTGGGGTAAAATTGTTTGATCGAAGGGAATGTAGATTTCCATTTGTTTTGAGACAGGGTCTCACTGTATAGCTCTGGCTAGCCTGAAACTCACTATGTAGGCCAGTCTGGCCTCAAGCTCACGGAACTCTATCTTACTCTGTCCCATGGAACTGGGATTAGGTGTGTGCCCTGATATATATTATTATTTTTATTGTTATCCCCAACTGCTCTTCTAAGTACATACCCAGTAATATTCTCACCCACAAGTATATGACACAAATACATGACAGTATATGCTCAAATTATTCTTTAATTTATGTATATTTTAGTATTTACATTTTTTACTTTTAGTTTGCTAAGTCTGTTATAATAAAATACCACAGAGTTGGCATCTTGAACAATAGAACTTTATTCTCTCACAATTCTGGAGGCCAGGATTTTAGGATTCAAATGTTGGTTGTATGGTTTCATCTAAGTCGTCCTCCTTGACTGACAGCTGTCTTATTCTGTCCTTCCTCCATAGGAGTATGTCCTAAGCACTTTTCCTGGGATAGCATACTGGATTGAACTCATAATTTCTTCTTCAAAAGCACAGTCTCCAAATACAGTGACATTCTCAGGAATGAAGGGTTAGTATATCAACATACCCACTTGGGGTACACATTTCTGCCCATATTATTAACTGCCTTTATTACTTCCTTTCTGAGATGCCAGTTCTATGCTTTGGTCATCTTCCTATTAATCAATCCATCTTTTCTAATTATTACATGGATTGTTTGTATGAAATGCTTTCTCTGTATGTTTTTTTTCTTTGTTGTTTGATATATTGACTTAATGAAGATTGCATACTTCACATTTTGGCTGATTAGCAATATGATTGAGTGCAAGAAGAATTTTGGTTTTTGTGCCATTAAAATGTCAGATAGAAGTGTGATCCTTCCTATTTCTCTTAATTTTCAGATGACTTCCTGCTACAATTTAATATTAATACAATACTGGTAGCATGAAGCATCCTGTTAGTAAAAACACAAATGCAGGCCAGGAATATAATGTTAGTAAAAACACAAATGCAGGCCAGGAATATAATTCAGTGGCAGAGTGCTTACCTAGCACATAGAGGCTCTAGATTTGATCCTCAGCACACACAAATACAAAAAAAAATACAGGAAAGAAGAAAGGGAGAGAAGGAGGGAGAGAGGGAAAAAGGGAGGGAGGGAGGGAGGGAGGGAGGGAGGGAGGGAGGGAGGGAGGGGGAAGGGAAAGAGGGAAAGGATATGGGACTCGGTTAGCAGAATGCTTCCCTGGCATGAAGTCCTGG
This sequence comes from Mesocricetus auratus, assembly GCF_017639785.1. Taxonomy (NCBI): domain Eukaryota; kingdom Metazoa; phylum Chordata; class Mammalia; order Rodentia; family Cricetidae; genus Mesocricetus; species Mesocricetus auratus. The sequence goes on along the minus strand of NW_024429198.1, from coordinate 98,783 downwards.
GCTCAAATCCCAGCACTGCATACATGAGGCCTAGTGATATAAACCTGAAATCCCAGCACTCGGAAGGTAAAGACAGGGGTACAGAAATTCAAGATCATCCTCACCTACAGAGTAAGTTTGAGGTCAGCCTGGGATACATGAGTTGTTGTCTCAGAAGAAAGAGAATGTAAAACCCACACTCAAATGAAGTTTGCAGATTTGCCTCTTATTACCCCTCACTGGCCCTCTCCCAGTACTGTTACATATTAAGATGACCACTAGTAAGAAAGGAAGGAAGGCAGAGCTGTTGTTTGTGAAGCCAGCTGTCTTTTTGGCAGGCAAATAGTAATCTGCTGTGGTTTTGTTTGATAGCCACAAAAAACAACCCCTTCGGTACTATGTGTCCCAGTAAATATTGTTTTCCCTTCTCCAGAAAGTCCTGGGATAAAGTAAGAGTATGTCTTAAAGAGATGCCATTGGCACCATGAGAAATGTCTTCTCACACAAATCTAACACCTCATGGGGGCAAGCGCCACAGTCAAGAGCAACACAGAAGGGTGTGATCTCAAGTTCATACGGCCACCCACTCTACACAGCTCTCTTTTCAGTCCTTCTTCCCATTTATGACCTCATTGCTGTTACCATAAGGCATCACAAAATCTAAGCTAATGTTTAAAATTAATAAGCTCCAATGAAAAATACACCTCTGTATTTCTTTAGTCTCTGATAGTTTAGGGTTACTATGACCTCTAAATGTGTCAATAATGTATCAAAGGCACCAAGCAATACAGATACTATCGTAAAACTTATAAGGCCTTAAGTCAAGTGAGGTGGCACACACCTGTAATCTCAGCATTTAGGATGTGGAGTAGGGATTCAGGGGGACAGCAAGTTCAGGATCAGCCTGGGCTACATAGCAAAACCCTGTTTCAAAGAGATCAAAGCCTAAGGATATAATCTCAGCTGTAGAATCCTGGCCTGGTTTCCACAAGATCCTGGGTTTGAGCCCTACCACCAAAGAGGAAAGACAAAAATAAGCAAAGTCGCCAGTGTATATTATTGCAGTTTCTCAGTTGTTGGAACTCAAACCATCCACCCTGGCCTCCTTTTCCTCTGTCTTCAAGGCTGCTGGATACCTTTGACTTCCAGAACATCATGTACTTGGTCTTGGCTGGCACTTCTAAGAATGTCCCAACTCCAGCTTTTGATTTGCCACAAGTACTGGGGTCTGGCTGTGCTCATATCAAGCATTTCCCATCATACTGACACTGTACACATTCCTTAGTCTGGCTTTTGCCTCACAGACAAGGTCACAGTACTTACCAAAGTTCCTTGCCTATCTGTCTTTTCAGTCACAGGACTGACAAGGCTCCAACCCCAAAGGTTTAACTATGAGGACAGCAGGAACCCAAACCCTTTCCCATCTGCTGCTTCTCTGTGCTCAGGGAAGCAAGCAAGTGAGCCCAGGCCCTCACTTACACATAACCTCTCCCAAAGTGCCCTTCCCTCCACTATCCCATTCAAATCCTAGCACACAGACGCTCAGGCTCTGGAAACCACATTGCCTGGGTTTGTATCCAAGTTTTGTATTTATTAACCATGTGACCTTGAACAAAAATACCTAGTCCACAGTGTCCAGGGTTCCTCATGCATGAAATGAGAATAATAGTACTGTGTGGCAAAATGACTAACTACCTAACATTGCCTCTGAATGTTGGCTGCAATCCTATCAAGAGAGGTTGGAATTACTTGGTAAATTGCAGCAGATGAAGTTGACATGATTTGCAACCAGCTTCTCTAGCACACTTGAACTCTTGGAAGATGAATGTTGGCCACTTTGAATTCACTCAGAGAATATCAATCAGCCCAATACTGACACTTCGGGAAACCTGGATCCATATAAGACATTAAGGTAAGTTGCTTAGCAGCAAAACTAGCCTTATCCCTCCTTCCATCTTGTGTTTCTTAAAATTTTGTTTATAAGTAAGTAATTTATTAAGCAGTCACATTGTTTCAGGTACTAGTGAGTATAGTCATGCTCTCTGAGATCTACGTTCCAAGGCTGGGAGCCATCCATCTGATCCTAGTCCAAGCTATCAGGTGACACTTGACTTGGACTAAGTTCTCAGCACTGTGAAGAGGCAGATCTTCTGAGCCTCACTTTACAGCCATGGAAACCTCAGGTCAAACCAGGCACATGGTTTCCAGACCTTTGAAAAGTCAAGTTGCCTTTGTTAAACCAGCAAGTCAGTGATGCTTGTTATGAAAGCACCTAAAATTATATATCTCACTTTAATAGTAAATATACTTAACTCCCCTCCAAACGGTCTGGTGTGACGTTCTTATATTCCTATAAACCTAGCACTTGGAAGATAGAAGAAGGATGATGAAGAACAAGTTTCAGGCAAATCTTGGCTTTATGAGACCCTGTATCAAAAAGTAAGCCAAAAAAAAAAAAGAAGAAAGAAAAGAAGAGAAAAATGATTTTCCTAGCATGTAAAAGAACTTGGTTTCCAACACCAGCAATGCAAAATTAAAAAGAATAATAATTGTATTAATCAAAGAAATTTATTGGAGATAAACCTAGAATATATACATCATCAATACAAAGACCCATTACTTTCCACCAACTAATGTTTATTAACTGAAGTTCACTGAGTCATAGTCTATGATTATGGAATTCTCTAACATATCACCCATTTGACTGGTCAAAATTACAAAGCTTGGCCTCGGTTTTGTCATTTGTAAAATGGAGATATTAAGAACTCTCTACCACTAATTAGGTTCAGTGGTTTATTATTTTTTTAAGTGCATGAAGTTGGGGGTGGGGATGTGGAGGAGGGATCTTAGAGGAGTTGTAGGAGGGAAGAAAAAGTATGACCAACATACATTTCATACACACATGAAATTCTCCACTAATAAACTAAAAACATTGTATTTATTTCTATTTGGTATTTTTCTTTCTTTTTTTTTTAACACAATTAAGTCCATTCAGTGCTCTCCATATGTGCATGGTTGAAGGAACAGCCCCTACAGCAAGAGAACTAACCAGTGACCAATTTTAAATGCTCCAAGTGGACTGATTCTCCTTCCCCAACACCCAGCAACTACCTCCTTAGTTACAGGTGAGACCTATGGTAGTTTGAATGAGAATGGGCCCAAAGGCTCAGATATTTGAATATTTAGTCCCTAGTTGATGGAACTGTTGGAGGATTAGTAGGTGTGGCCTTGTTGGAGGAGGTATGACACCAAAGGAAGGCTTTGAGGTTCCAAAAGCCTACACTGATCTCAGTTAGCTCCCTCTCTGCCCTGTGGTTTTGCCTCAAGATGTAAACTCTCAGCTACTGTTCTAGTAATATAATGCTTGTCTGGGGCCTTACATCCCATCACGAAGGTCAGGGATTCTAACCTTCTAAAATTGTAAGCCCCAAATAAACTCCCTCTTACCTAAGTTGCCTTGGTAATGGTTTCTAATTTCAGCAATAGAAAAGTAAATAAGACAAAACCTCATGAGTATTCTCTTAACTCTGCTGGAATTTTTGTTGACTTGGTCTTGTGCAGGCTTTATTCAGCAACCACAGTTGCTGTGATCACCAATGCACTAACCATGTCCAGATGACATCATTTCACAGCACTCCTCCCCAAGATGGCCCCTGAGCTTTGGTTGTGGTAGGGATGCTTGATGAAGATGTCTTATGTAGCCAGGTATGGTGTTACACGACTTTAATCACAGCACTCAGAAGGCAGAAACAGGCAGATCTCAGTTAGTTCAAGGATAGTCTGGTCTACATTTCATGTCCTAGGTCAGCCAGGTCTATGCAATGAGATCCTGTCTCAAAAATAAACAATAAAAATTTTCTATTTAGGGCTGAGCATTCATAGTCATTTATTCTTTTATTATTTAGACATTTTTGATAAATTCATATGTGAGCACTGTATTTACATGATTTCCACCCCTCCCTAGTCCCTCTCCACTTCCTTCCATTCCTCCAACTCTCTCTAAAATTCATGACTTCTTCTATAATAATTATTATTATATATACTTATATCCATGCACAAATGCACACCCTACTGAGTCTATTTCATGTCTCTCATATGTGCATTTGTTTAGGAACTTCATTTACTGTTTGACCAGTTATAAATATCTACACTAACTTCTGTCCACTCAGCAAGGCTAAGAACAGTTAGGCACTATGGATATAAATCTAAATATTTAGAAGATGGGTTTGACAACATGATCATTTTTTAAAAGAAAGAAATGATAGTCCAATATTCCTGACAAAATCAGATGCAAAAATTACTGTTTTCTTTTTATTTTTTAGCATGTCTTCATGGTATAGTATGGTCGTTTTCATTATGACCTCTTGATGTATACATTTGCTCGACTCCCTTCCCATGACCCTTCCTTATTCCCCCTTTCCTTCTCTCTGGTCCCCCCACCTCTTTCTAAATAGTGTCCTTCTACTTTGCTTTCTTATGCACACACTTTTCAAATGTAGCTTTCAGATAAGAGAGGAACCATGTGATATTTGCCTTTATGGGTCTGTCTATTGTGTTTAACATAATTACCTACACTTCCATTCTTTTTGCTGGTTATTTTTTAATTAGCACAGAGAACAATAGGTTTCATTGTAGAGTTGTGATAGTTTTGCTGTTGTTGTTGTTAATTCTCTTCCAACTAGCCTCCACTGTACCTGTGTGCCAATTATCTTCATCTGTTGATTTAGTGGTGGGTATGAAGCTTGGTATAACTTGTTTTTTTGTGAGCAGTACCGTGAAGAATGTGGATATGAAGGGGGCGAAGAAGAAGTCCCTCTTTGGATTTTTGTCAGTTATAGCCCTTAGCAAAAATCTGACCATGGCAAGCAAGCAATGAATAGCCCATGTATATTTATGCATCCTGTGTTTTACCACAGTGAGGTCATTCTGCATATTAGTTTTGCAGAATGTTTGGCAAGGTTTTGCTTTTAGATATCTATTATATTCTCTTCCTAAAAATAAAAGTAGCCTACACATAAGAATGTCTTCTGGTCTCGTGGTGTTTAGTTTGAACAACCTTTTTTTTTTTCTTTAACTTCTTAGTGTATAATTTTATGCAAGTTTAGGAGTCTTTCTTATGTTTGGGAACACTTCCAAAAGCAGAGTCAGGCCTGAAAACTCTTGTTCAAACTTAAAACACAGGCAGGCAGTGAAGTGAAAACAGAGCCACTGTTGCTGACTCTGCAACATAGCAGCCAGATGCACTGGTTGATATGTGGGAGACAAACATGAAATTATGAAATGAAATGCTTTGGAGACCAGAATAGGAGAGTCAGAGTTGAGGTTTGCTCCTCTGGAACATTATGTCTAAGGGCCATCTATCTATAGCTCAAGCCCAAATGTCTCAGGCCCAGGCAGGCTGACTACATGGGACAAACTGACAGGAGACACCAGGAAGTCAGCATCAAGGCTTCTGCACCATCATCACCTCCAAAACGCAGCCTCAACCTTCTGAAGTTTTGCTCATTGATCTTTTCTAAAATGCAGAACCTCATCAGAGATTTTAAGTCTGAAATGAAATGAAAGGGTTTTGGTCCTATCCCTAAGCAAGTTTTGTTGGAGGGGGGGAAGCTTGAGTCAGCATCTATTACATGGGGTGGGGGCAAAGCAAATAGGATGCTGAAAGATGAAGTCTTAAGATCGCACAATTATATCCCACTTAACCTCCAAGTGCGCAAGAGCAATGGAAGTCATGCAGCAGTGGAACTAGGGGTTGGTGATGGCTATTACAAACCCTAAGGTTATCATACAAAAGGCCTGCATTCTAGCAGGCATCTGGATTCCTCCCAGATGTGTGTAGGATAAAGCTTCCTCCACAGGGAAAGAGACTGTTATTAATGGCACTTGATGAAGCAGCTTGGGCTGTATAGAAAGACACACGGCAGGGAGGATGATGGTCTCCAACCTGTTGAGTTCTTTCGCCTAGTGGTTCTGTTATCATGTCAGGTCAACTTAAATAACCACCAGGCATCCACTATGAGCAGAGCATGGCACTATAATACGCCTGCCAGACAGAATTCTGCAGGAAGCTAGGAGCACTTGGGCAGTTATAGTCTGAGATCTTTTCACTGCAGATTGTGAAGAAACCCAAAGAAACAGATGTGACTGTTTATTTCATAATACACTCATATGTCCAAAAAAGTAAGTTAATGGCAAAATATTGCTGTAATTGGTTACATACATTTCAGTAATTTGTGGATATGACTCTAATAAAGATCCTAAAATGACATTCTTCCAAGTGTACTGCTTACAAGCTCAATTAAGCAATCCAATGATTTGTTTCAACATGCAAATTCATCTTTGCGCTTATGAAATGTGCACTGTACTAGCTGGATCCCTTCCATGCCTACAGACTCCTGAAGGAAGCTGCCAGCTCAGTCTCTATGGAGGAAAATCGGTCTCTATATTTGAACCATTGATCACCACTCTGTACTATAGAATCACTGTAAAACTTTAAAACACATCACTCTCCAGACTCTAGAGATGATAATTCTAATTATTCTTAAAGGCATTCTAGAATTTTCTTTTTGTTGTCAGAATTGAGAGCCATTACTATAGACCATTCCATAAGCTGAGAAGAACAAAGGTTATGACTCTTACTCCATCCCTCCTATACTATTAGATGGATTCATTGGTTACAGTGACCTGTGTCAAGATGCTCAGACCATTCTTATATGAAGAGACTTTCTAGGACTCTGAGGCCTTAACGCACTAGGACTCATGGCTAATATCTTCTACAGTGATGTAAACAAAGGCACACAGTCAGACCCTAATGGAAAAGAAAGGTATAATCTAGATAAATCCACGCACAAGAGTCTATGTTCTTTCCTTTTGTAAGGAGATATTCAAGTGTGCTGCTTTCTCTAACAACACAAGAATGCATTAACATCTGTGATGTCTGCCAGTGGAGACATTCAACTTATTTGTTTGGGGCTGGCCACATCTGCTCTCTGATTGGTATGTGCCAAATTTCCAGATTCCTTGAAATAAAGTATGTTTTACACATAAGCCATATTACTTTCATAAGCAGTGTGGACACAGGGAAGCACTGTTCTCAGTCCTGGGCATAGTGGGAACACCAAACAGAAGCCCAGGACCATTTTTGTAGGCTGACTTTCACAGCATTGACAGCAGCCTGAGGCAGACAGCACGAAGGAGATAAGGTGATCATTGGCTAAACCAGTAACTTCCCAGGAATCTGACTTGAGGGTGATGACGATGACTGACTTTGAGAAGAATTATGAGACACAAAGGGAAGCAGCCACTGAGAGCATGGTTGAGTCATGTCAGTGGCTACTCTCTGCCAAACGATGGTGGGAATCCACCAGGATAGCTTGTTTTTGAAGTTCTATTCCACATCTTTCTCTGAAATCAATCGCCCTAGCTGTTCTTAGTTTTCTACAAGGTTCCTCTAAATATCAACCTTTATCTTTTCTATGCTCCAGTCAACCCTGCTCAGTGGAAGAGGTCCTTCTTAGGATGGACAAGGCCCTGGGTTCATACTCCAGTATATGAGAGAGAGAGAGAGAGAGAGAGAGAGAGAGAGAGAGAGAGAGAGAGAAAGAGAGAGAGAGAGACAGAGACAGAGACAGAGACAGAGAGACAGAGAGACAGAGACAGAGAAAGGAAGGGAGATCTTCCTAAGCCTTGGTACCAATTCTTCAGTAGATATCTCAGCCTAGTCCTGCTATTAATTTCAACTTGTGGGTGTCATACATAAGACTCAAACTCTCCCAGCACACTGGGGTTAGCCATAATGATCCCAGTTTCTACTGCACAGTGCATAGCCAGAGCACTGAGCTTCATTGGAACGAGGACAAAGCAAAGCCCAAAAGAGGAATTTGCTGTGACACATCGGCTCCTATGTGGCACAGATCGATTTAAACATAATGTTTATATTCCATTTTGCTGCATATATCATGTGCATTTTGTTTTGTCTAATATGATGTTTTGATTTGGGGACAGTATATTTCTCTATGTATATCAATGTCTGCATTTGGGTCTGTGCAACACTTACATGCATTGACCACAGAGGCCAGAAGAAGGAATCAGGTCCTCTGGGACTGGAGTTACAGACTCTTGTGCATCACATGTGCTGGGAACAAAACCCAGGTTAGCTGCAGGAACTGGAGGCCCTGCGAGAGTTTAGAGTACCCATACCCTCCCAGACTCTAGAAGCAGTGTCAAAGTCAGATTTGCCACTCCCAAGCTATTATTACCAGCATAGGCTCTTCACCCAAGTCCTTTCTGTTGCAAAGAGTTAAGCTCCTGCACTGTGGATAACTGTGGACTCTTTATAAGTGTTATCTTTTCCAAAGTCTGTTGTCACTTCCAGAAAATATTAACATCCACCAGGCTATGGGTTTTCAATTGTGCAATAAATAAATAAATAGTCTCAGACTTGCTCATGTTTGCAGACCAACATCACATGCTTCTGAAAAACAGGAAGTTATGCTCAAATTCTGCACTTTGGAGTCTCCAGGAAAAACCAGTAAAACATGCTGTTTGCTAGTTACTTAAAAGATAATCTAGTCTTTACTTACTCATTTTTAAGGCTGTATCTTGAAACGGTATTTAACTTAAGGGAAAAATACGATCTGTGTAACTTTTCATGCAAAAGCTAAGGATCGGTAATCTAACAGTATCAGTGGAGAGCTAGGTTAGCTGTGCTTAGCAATGAAAGTCTGTCCCAGGGTTGAGAGTGCTGGAGACAAAGCAATGCAAACCAAGATGCTCTCAGGCACCTTGGTGTGCAGAAAATGAACTCCAGAAATGTATTAATAATGTGAAGGAAAGCACTTAAACGTTAGGCATTATATCTTACAGTAACTCTTACAACATCCTAAGAGCTGAATGATACAGGTTAGTATAGATAAAGCTGGTCCAAATCACTTTTACTGACTAGGTTTATTAGAAAGGCAATCCACCTTTTGGTATCCATCTTTTTTATTCTGTAATTCTTCCACGATATAATGAATATTTATGAAGCACATCTTATATTCTGCATCATGATTAAAGTCGTCAGTAACTGCCAATTGTAAGGTTTTTACTATAGTGTCACACTGATAGCTGAACTTGTGAAAGATGACAGAAAGTTGACTCTAGATCAAGTGTGCCACACATCTGTGATCCCAGCACTTGTGAAGTGGAGGTAGAAGTATCAGGAGTTCAAGGTCCTCTTTAGCTGTATAGTGAGTTCAATACCAGCCTGGGCTACATGAGACCCTGTGCTTAGAGAAAAGAAAAGAAAAATGATTTGACTACAAAATTGCAGACTGTGGTAGAATTCCCTTTTTCTCCTTTCTGCCCCCACTCCATTTCTTTTTTTAGCTTACCTTTTATTTATTCTTCGTGTCTGTCACACGGTGCATCTCAATCCCACTCATTTCCCCATCCCTTTGTATCCATCCTCTGCCCTTGCAGCCCTCCCCCAAAAATAATAATAAAATTTAAGAGAAAAAAATGAAAACTCTTGTCATGGAGGCTGTACTGTGACACAGTAAGTCACACTGTAAACCCTTTGTGCATATGTCTTTACTTGCAAGTATTCATTGCAAAGAGTCGTTGGTCTGACTCAAAGTCTCTGGTTTCTGCTATGCTATCGATGCTGGGCCTCAGTGGTATTCATCTTGGATGTCCTGTTGCTCTGTGTCATGGAGATCCTGAAGTTTTGGGTCTGCAGGACCAGCCCCTTCACATGCTCCCATAGATCACAGATGGGGCGGATGTTGGGGGGGGCCAACTCATAATCATGGTTCTGCACCTGGGTAGTTGCAGGGTTGGTCAGCCCACCAGCTCTCTCTTGCCCTCACCACCAGGGGGACCCTCCAGCATTGTCCCTGGCTAATTACTCCCTTGAAGCAATAAGCAAAGAATGAAGAGATGGGGCCAGTTCTCCTGCTTTCATGTCCTCAGGGTCAGCTCTGCGAGACACCTGGACTATCAGGGCCAGCTCTACTGCCTTGCCCAAGGGCCACTCTCCCAAGTACCGCAGGTGGTAAGGGGCAGGGACAGCTCTTCTGCTCTTATGATCCAGGGACAGCTCTCCCAGCCACCACAGGCAGTGAGGAGTGGGAGGAAGTATCTCTCCACTACCCACACCACCACATGGTAAATGAGAGGCAGGGCCAGATTCCCATGCTCAGTGGTTCACCTGTACTCCTGCCAATAGGGCCAGCTCTGCAGTGCTGCCCAGGCTAGGTAGTGGTCATGTGACTGAGTGAGTGCATAATTGTGCAACACACACAACACAAACCAATAACACTCAAGCAAATAAGTAAATAAATGTAACAAATTCATTCTCTCTTTAAAAAGTAAATATACTTGTTTTGACTCAGAATTATTCTTTTTTTTTTTTTTTTTTTTTTTTTTTTTGGTTTTAGGAGACAGGGTTTCTCTGTATTGTTTTGGAGGCTGTCAGTCCAGCCTGGCCTGGAACTCACGGAGATCCGCCTGCCTCTGCCTCCCGAGTGCTGGGATTAAAGGCGTGCGCCACCACTGCCCAGCCAGAATTATTCTTAATGTAAGGTTAACTATTACAGGAACAAAATTACAACCTCTATTTCTAACAGGAGAAAAACAAGGAATACTTGAATCCATCAAAACAAATTGACAATATTTTTCTATAAAAGGTAAATAGCAAATATTTCTGTCTTTATGGACTACACTCTGTCATGATATGATGAACGCTGCTATACACTACACATAATTTAATGAGCTCTATTCATGTTTCAACAAAACTTTATTTGCATATAAATTTGTTAAGCTCTGAAGTAAAAAGGGGAAAAAACATAAGAAACTATGGAAGATAGAAATGCAATAAAATGGCAGACAATCTGAACATCAGACTTCTCAGTTAAACACAAAGCAATTTGCAAATTGAATAAAGCAAACATAATCAAGGAAATTCCAGAGCTTCACAGAAAACATAGTCACAGAGAAGGATGAAGAGGTTCACTGAAAATGTCTAAGAGAACCTAGCAGTGTTCACATACACACATACCCTAGAAAATCTTGGTTTTCAAGAAGATATAGGCACAGGTCTGACTTTAACTGTGGCTGTAACAAATTCCTACAAAGAAAAACAATCTTTTTTAAATGGCCAAATGTTAATATTTACTAGCCAATAGCTGCATATCTAGTTATTATTTTCTGTATTTTAAAAATATCTTAGAATTAGCCAGGCATTGGTGGCGCTCGCCTTTAATCCCAGCACTCAGGAGGCAGAGGCAGGCAGATCTCTGTGAGTTCAAGGCCAGCCTGGTCTACAGAGCGAGTTCCAGGACAGCCTCCAAAACAATACAGAGAACCCCTGTCTTGAAAAACAAAACAATACAAAAATCTCAGAATTAACTTTTTTGGAACAAAGAATGTGTATGATGAAAGGTTTTATTCAATCCTATAAGCTGTAATTACTTAGCCTTCAGTACAAAGAAGCCAAACTGATAAAGCTGGGTTTACCTTGGGAGGGTGCCTCCCTCCAGAAGTGCAAATGGATGCGATGTTGTTTTCTGTTTCTGTAAATGTGTCCCAGAGGCTGTTGAACCTTGAGCTCGTGAGTCAAGCTCACAGCAGCCATTTGCAATCACTGTGGCCTAATATGTGGCTATCACTTAGCTTCTCCTCGAAGAGCAGTCTAAACAGTCCCTCCAAGTCCTCCCCAGGTCCTTGCTGCTTGGTATTTATCACTGTCATGGCCAAGTTAGGAAATTTTCATAGACTGATGTCCAGTGTGCCCGCATGATCTCAGCCTGCTTTTACAGCTGTCATAAAGATGATTGATCCAACCCCGTCTGGTGACAACGACATGTTTCTCTGATTTAATGAACTTATACTCAAAGTCCTTATATCTAATCCTTTCATTTACAAAAATTGTGGCCTAGAGAAATCGTATTTCCTTCATTTAAAATTTATACACTGCAAATCTGGAAGCTAATTGTGGACCCATCATTACTATCATTCTATTAAGACAGTGCCTGCATTCCTGAGATGCCACAGAACAGAGTGTGGAGCCTGTGAAAAACCCTACATGGGCCAGATGTTGAGACACCATGATTTATTCCATGTGGACTAGCATTAGTGTAATGCATTTGGCACTAGAGACATGTCCCTATGTGACACTGTTAGCCAGCTTGTACCTGTTGGTGCAGCCATGTTTCTGGAAGAGTAATCTAACAGATAAGCACCGTTTTATGACTTCACATTGTAAACAGTTTAAAGTGGACCTTGTCTGTGGACAGCAGCCTTAGCTGCTGAGCAACAGCCATAACACTGCTGACACGGTTAGGCACAGCCCATATGAATTATCAGACTTGCCCAGGTCAGCTGCTGTGAGCTAAACAGCCACTAAGGAGTACTTCTAGAAGACACAGAGGATTCTTGGATCTAATACATTGTTTCTCACACTTTCAGTATGTATGATTCATTCATGGATCTTCTTAAATGCAGGTTCTTTTTAAGAAAGTTTAAGGCGTGGTCAGAAATACTTCATTGCTGGGTAATTTCATTCCTTTTGGTTCAATGACCACTGTCAAGTACCAAAGCCTTTTCCTTGCACTTGGGAATCCTACAGACTATAATGAAGCAACTATCTGTGTCCAAGGCAGGATTTATGTGGCCCAAGGGGATTAAAAGAATGTTTTTTTTGTAAACTACACACAATTCTAGAAATAAGCTGTCTAAATAAGATCATCCCAAATGAGGACTGTCTGGGGAGAAGGCATGCTACCACCACAGGACAAGGTGTGGACAAATGGCTATCTGGTAGTATAGTGCACTGGAAATTCTAGAGACCCAGAGCAGGTGGGCAAGAAGCAAATGCCTCCTTCCTCATGTTCCATGAACTGTCTGCTAAAGAGCAAATTAAACTGGGGAGGCAAAGGAAACTCAGAGTGAGAGTACTCAGACCTACGAACAAATGCCAGCCCTTCCAATTACCTATGTGGCCATGATTAAGTTGTTTAAAGCTTTGAGATTCCATTTTCACAATTCTGAAGGGGAAACAATGTTACCACTATTACCATTTTAATATGAAAAGTTCCCATGTGTGAAAGCTTGGGTCCCACTGTGGCAAGATTCAGATACGGGGTTTAGGGGAAGCAAATGGATCATAGAAGGTTGATTAATCCAGTGATGGATTTGTTATTTGAAGCATTATTTAGAGTAACATGTACTTAGGAAGTGGAGGAGATCCTTGGAGGTGAGCTCTTGTAAACTACATTCTCTCCCTCCTATACACCCCCCTTTCATCAAATGGGGTATGAAATGTTCCTCCGCTTTGATCTTCCACCTCACTACAGAGCCAGCTACCCACAGATGGAAACTTCTGAAACCTCAAGCCAAAATAAATCCTTTATCCTTAAGGCAGGTAGTTAGCCACAGTGGCAGGAAGATGACAATCACAACTGAGTCACAAAGATTTCTGCACTCAGCAAGGTAATTATTTGAAAAGTACTTTTGGAAACTCAGGGTTCTGCATCTAGTCACTTTATTTAGAAGATACATGCTCATAAGGGAAACAACAGATGGGCCTTAGTGGTATCTCCCTTGAATGAAAAGCACTTTAACACTTTATTTATCCCCAGTGAGCCTGACTCAACTGAAATGGACCACAGGTCATCTTAACAGTGTTCTTATTGGTCCTTGTATTGGTACTTGGGATAATAGCAGCAATTCTGTTCAGCACAGTGTGACACGCCACAAAATAATAGAGGTCTCAAAAATAGTCTTTTATTTTTCCACAGATTTATCAAGTGTCATTTAACCTCATCATACCAAAAAACAAACAGGGCCCAGTTGCAGATGCTATGTAATACTCAACTTAAATATCTTTTTTTCTGGGGCTGAAGGGACTAGCTCAGCAGTTAAGAGCACTGGCTGCTGGTTTCTAAAGTTCTAAGTTCAATTCCCAGCATCCACATGGATACTCACAACTGTAACTGTAGTCTCATGGGATCTGGTGTTCTCTTCTGGTGTGAAGACATGCAGACAAAACACCCATATACATCAAATACATGAATAAATAATTTTTAAATTCTTCTTTGAGACAGAGTCTCAGTATGGACCCCTAGCTGAAGTACAATTCATTATGTAGACCAGGCTATCCTTGAATTCACAGAGGTTCACCTGTCTCTGAAGATCAAGTGCTACAACAAAAGTTACATGCCCCCACTCTCAGCTTGTCTTCAAAATCTTGTGGCATGGTGATTCATGTAACACAAACACTTGGGAGGCAGAGAAAAGAGGATAATAGGTTCAATCCCAGCCTCGGCTGCAGAGTAGGACCCTGTATAAACCAATGGATGAATGAATGAATGAAAGCAGGATAAATAAAATATGAACCGATATGATTCTAATGATTATATGCATAATAGTATATTCTGTGCCACATGTGGCAGGGTTTTAACTCTGCACTGTGTTGTTATATACGTACCTAAGTGGATGCTGCTAGTTGTCTACAGCTTACTTATCCTCGTACCTAATCATTGATTATACAATATCAAACAACATTTCTAAATTACTTGTTTGTACATCCCCCTTGCTACGAATTACTATAACTGATGACTACAAAGAACAATTACAATTGTTGCCTCTCTTTTTCTTGCATTTCTATATGTCACTGAGTATTCCCACCTCCTCATAGGGACAATTTAGGACAGTTGCTCTTTACCCAAGAGCTATCTTGTCCCACGCCAGGACATCTGACAATATCAACTCTCACAATTGGGACAGAGGTGGCTCTAGCAAGCTCCGAGCGGTGAACAAGGATGATGCTAAGTGTGCAATCATCAGGGAACCCACTGCATCAAAAACACAGTGCTACTAGCACTGAGGTTGAGAAGCTGACTTTGAGAGAAGCTAATTCCTCCTCCTGCTCAAGCATCCCGGAAACTCACAAACGGAATTCCTTGCAAAAAAAAAAAAGAGAGAGAGACTAATGGTGAACACTTGGCCATTAGAGTCCATGAACCTGAACAAGAGATTTCTTGAGGATTCTGGGAGAGATTGGCTCTTGTCATCTTTTGAGAGGTTTTAGAAGTAGCTCTTCGTGGCTGGTTCTACCCATATAGATTATCAGGGAACAGTTTTACTCTCTGTTGGAGAAGCACTCGGGAGGCAGAGGCAGGCAGATCTCTGTGAGTGCGAGACCAGCCTGGTCTACAATAGCTAGTTCCAGGACAGCCTCCAAAGCCACAGAGAAACCCTGTCTCGAAAAACAAAAACAAAAAAAAAAAGCTAAAATACGGGAAAAATACAGAAAACAGTGAAGATGCTAGGAATGAAAATGCATGGAGTAGTGAGCCCTGAGTGGTGGCAGGGGGGGCTGGGGAGTGAAAAAAATCAGAGTCAATAAGTTTTCCAAGAAGTCCCAGTCTGTCTAATTACATGAATTATTGGGTTAACTGAGAGGGGAGCAGAAAGAAAAATATCTGAGGAAATAGTGACTGAGATTTTCTGCGTTTGATAAAGTGTAGACTTACAAAAATAGAGTAATTCCAATAAACGCAGTCACAAGGAGGGGAGGAGAAAGACTGTCATTATAATAAAAGCGGTTTAAGTCAATGGTAGACATCTGTGGAGAATTTCTCCTTAGAACTGTTAGCAGGTTTTGGGAACGCTGATTTAAATGAATTGTCTTTCTCCTCACAGTCAGTGCTGCTGTGAGCCGAGTTCAACTTCTGTCACACTCAAAGCTAGCTTGGATTAGTGAATAGATCTCATTGTCCAACTAATGAATTATGTATCACAATCACATGGCCAGTCAGACCGAGCTGAAAATGCTGCCAAAAGTTGTGTCCCTGATTTAATTAACTCCTTCACTGCAGCTGCAAATCCCCTATTGCCCTACTGTGTATTAAGAATCGATCCATCCCACCCCACTCAAAACCGCTAGTCTGAGTAGAAGCATGGTGTCATCTTCCTTTTATTAAATCCTTCTGATCTTCATATGTACATCATGTCCATACTCTGTGAGTGCATCTTATGAGAAGGAGGAACCAGTGCCCAGTATGGTCTCTTTGAAGGCCATGCTGTCTGTCCTTTTCTGTCAACAGACTTTCTTTCAGCCTGACAGTGGTTTTCAACCTTCCTAATGCTGTGACTGTAAAATTATGTTGTTGCTACTTGATAACTATATGTTGCTGCCACTGTTATAAATTGTAATGTAAGTACAAATTAGGATTGGATGTGTATATCCTACGTGAGGACATCTAATACGTGACCAACAAAGAGGCTGGGACTCACAGGTTGAGAACCACTGAAACAGGTTTCTCAAGTTACTGCCCAAGGAACAGGTTTGGAGAAATGCCTTTCCTTTCTTAGTAGGAAGGCCCAGCTGTCTATGGGCAATTGTTCTATCTTTCTCCAGAACTCTTTACAACAAGGAGGAGGTCCTCTTCATGAAAAACAAATCTGATCCCCTGATCAGAATCACCAGAGTGATCTCATTCACCAAGGATGATTTTCTAGTCGGGCATGCTTGTGCATGCTTGTGCCTGCCAATAACCTCAGCAGAAGGACCACAAGCCTGAGCCAGGCTAGGTCTGAATAGTAAGATCTTGGGGAAAACAAAAACAAGGAGCTGGAGAGATGGTTCTGCAGGACCAGAGTTCACTTCCTAGTGGTTCACAACCACCTGTAAACCCAGCTCCAGGACATCAGATGACCTCTGTGGCCCCTTCTGACACTTCAGTCTAGAGCACAAACCCACGAAGACATGCACATACTCACATAATTCAGAACAACAACAAAAACCTCCCAACACCACCCTCTTCAAAGAAAAAGAAGGTGATTTTCCCCTTCTAAAGATATGTATATAAACACACTTACTTCATGAGAGACTTTCATAGGTACTTTATGGTTGGTTTATGGTTGGTTGCATGGTTACTTGGTTGCTTAGTTGGATGGATGGTAGAGACAGTGTCCTGCTATGTAGCCCAATCTGATCTCAAATGATCCTCCTGCCTCAATACTGGGATTACAGGTATATGCCACCAACTCTGGCCTTAACACACGTCTTTCAGTTTTACTCCTGAACTAGAAATTCACTGTCACACCCATGAAAGATGTTTAAGAAACATGGTTGTGCACTTCTCCTAACTTCCAGGGAGACCACACAACAACTTGGTTTCAGTTTAGTAATGGATATGAGTAACTGTTCCGAGCTTTAGTCTGAGATGTTGGGAACGAATGTAGGAGCTCAGCCTCAAAGACCTGCTGTGGTTTTCAACAATCTGTTCTATGTAAACAGTGTGTTTTCAAAGTCCAGGAGTGTCCAGATAAAAGTTGCCTGGAGTTTTTGTAAACATTTGCTTTTGATGGCAGAAATAATGACAGGTCTTAGCATGACCTCTGTCCTTAACCCTTTCCATCTCAGGGTTCTCCCTGCAAAGCCCCAGTGCTCTTTTTGGGTTCCCTATCCTCAAGTCCCCAGTTTTTCTGGGAGGAGCAAAGTTTTTCCCACATCAAGTCAGACTGAACTTTCTCTGAAGTCAAGATGCTTGGGCTTCTGTAGACATTACCTCAGCCCACTTCTTTTCGTTATACACTTTTCTTCTCCAGGCCTGGATAATTGCTTTTTTTTTCTTTACTCTCTCAGGGCTAATCAACCCAAAGTTGGAAACTGTATCCATACAAAGCTCTGGAGGGAATGGTTGAGAGTTTTGAACAAGTGCTTCACATAAAAAGAACGGAAGTGTCCATAAGACAAAACTGATAAACTCTAGATACACCTCAAGCCTTCAAAGCCAGTAGTTCTGATTATTCAAGAAAGTGATAAATATTCATATTTCTAGGTAGGAGCTAAGATCATCCGTAATTCCCGCCCACTGAATGGCCTCCCAGCTCCAGTTAGAAAAGGTCTTCAGCGATGCTTACATTTCGATTTTCCTTTCAACATGGCCCTCTGTAGACCTACAGACTCAGAGCCACCACCTTCACAAGAAGCCAGCCTTCCCTAGCATGTGGTTCTCCTTTTTTATTATAGCTTATTATTTATTTTGTGTGTATGTATGTGTGTGTGTTCGTGTGTGGAGCTCACCTGGCATTGTGTGAGTGTGGAAGTCAGAAGACAACTTACGAGTCGGTCTCTCGTTCTGCCTTGTGGATCCTGGAGCTCAAACTCAGGTCATCGGGTCTGGAGGCAAGAATCTTTACCTGCAAAAGCAACTAATGAGTGATATTTGATCTTAATCTCTATGTCTTCTAATTATCTGTGGCCACTAAACTGAACAATCCCCAGGGATTTCTAAAAGGAGGAGTATACTAGTAAATAACTACTTACATCTATGGCTTCCCTCAGGGAGGCCATCAAATCCTGGCCCTACCTCACCTCCATTGGGGAAAGCCAAAGGACTTCCTAAGTAGGAAGTTTGATTGCATTTACTGAGCACTTGCTGTTTGCTAGACCGGTTCTAAATGTTTCGAATGAATTCCTCCAGTGTCCTCGGCCTGCCTGAGGACTGTTAGTGCTTGCTTTTTACCTGGAAGAGGACCAGAAAGTTATGCAATTTTCCCTTTCAGAGGAAGTAAGAGAAAGCTCCATCCCAAAGCCTGCCACTTTCACGTATTGATTGTTGTAGGATGAAGCAGATTTTAAAGAAGCAGACATAAGTAAAATCCTTTTACCTCCCCCTTCCCCATCTCTGACAGGAAGAGTAGCAAGCCTTTTTTTTTTCAGTTTTATTTTAGTTTTTTTTCAAAGGCTCAGGACAACTCTAGACCTTATCAACTCAAAGAAAGAGACAGAAGAATATTCATAGCGGACATAGCTAACTGGTCTTAGATTTCCCTTGGTCATCCACATAGGGTTCCTTCCAAGGTCCTTCTCCTTTGTTTCCTCATTTCTCTACAAGATCATTGCTTTCTCAGAGATTCTGTGTGAGTTCAGGCTCTAACCATCCCTCCAAATCACCAAATACCCCATGTGAGTACACAGCATACATGTTAATACTGTTGTCTGTTTTACTCATCTGTCATTTGTCAGTCTCATTCACAAGACCCCAGTCAACAAATTGAAGAACAGTACAATGGAAACTTGAAAATCAGTAGTTGATGGAGCAGGGAGCCAAGGGTGACACTTAATAGTGGTGTGTTTGCCAACTACAGAGAGGAGATAAACTTTAATTGTGTGGTGCAGAGACCCTTGTGCTCACAGATACTTAGGCGAACCTGGAGTGTCATCACGAGAGGTTATTCTTCAAGGGAAGGAATGTTGTACCTGTTGTCCATCCAGAAGGCTGGGAGCAGCTGGACAGGCATTTTAGCCTGGTGACCTTTGTGTTATCTGTGTGACCGGAGACCACACCAGGCCCTCCCGCAGATCCTTGTTTCCTCAGTCAGTCTATCTTTATAGGAAGTGTCATATGTACTTTACAAAGATTTTGATGTAGTCACTCTCAATCTTTACTCGCTTGCTGTTCCCCAGAGAGATTCCTGTGTGCTTTGTGGTGCACATAAGATTGAGTTAATTATCACCAGACTAAGTTTTCACTAAGTTGTTCTGTACTTAAATATGCCTAAACTACACTATTCAGGGTCAGCGTCCCAAAGTTTCATGTTAAACCAAACTGCCTTCTTGCTTCCCACAGACCATCACTCTACTGGCTGTAGAGGTCAGAGAGACCTGTGCAGCCAGGAAGGAAACCGGCTCACTGGTTGAATAATGGAGCCTGCACCTCCTCCTGCTAGGCCTGTCTCTTCCTGCTTTCTTCCCACCTGCCTGTCCCCATGGGCAGTGGCTCCTTGCCGTCTCTCCTCCCCGGCAGGCCCAGCCAAGTCTCTTTTGGCTCCTTTACAACTTTCAGTAACTAAATAAGTTAATTCATAAGAGGACCAAAAGGACACTGTGTTTTAGCATTTAGTTCCCAAATGCTTTCTTCCATTCACTGTCTCCATTAATAAGACTTACACTTTAGACCACCAACAAATAATTCTTTTTGTGTAAAAGGGACACAAACTCGGATGGTTAGGGAAGGGAGGGGTTGGCGGAGGGGTGGATAGGATCAAAAATGGTCATGAGAAGATCTCAAAGAACTAATAAAAATGAGGACGAAAAATTAAACAAAATAAACGCAATTTTAAATTTAAAAAGCCCTCTCAAACATAAAAAGAAAATCCCAGTTTTTAGAAGTATCGTTTCCACAGTCTGGAGGAATCGTCAGCAAGGCTTAAGGCATCAATCAACCTGCTGACTCTGGTTCCTGGCAAAGAAGTCCCGGAAGAGAAGCTGCAGCTGGGGTTTTGAAATAGTCTCCAGAGTACAGGGCGATCTCTTCCTAGTCAGGCCCCCAGTTGTCGCGATAAGCGACCCTTTATAAAGCACACTGCTGCCAGAAACAAAAGCTTCATTCACTGACCCTTGACCCCTGTGCAGTGACTATCCTGTCCTCAGGTCCTTAGAGACCTGCTGCTTGCTCTTGTTAAACAGCATGAGTGCGGGCCACTGTTTACAGCACACACTTAAAGGGTACCATTTTCAAACAGCAACTCAGAAGCTTCTGGAAACAAAGGCGAATGGGGACAGCCTGTTCAGTGCACTTTCCTGGTCCTTTTTAAAGACAGACTGATGTTCATTATCCTCCTGCCTCAGTACAGGTCTGCACCATGCCTGGCCCATCCTTTTGTCTTGCTTACCCTTTAAAGGAACTTAGAAACGCCATCTCTGGCAGGCTTTGCTCTGCAGGGGAATCCAATATCATCAAATCCAATGTCCTGTGGATCCTCCTAGCTCTTCCTGAGTACTCACTGGCCTTCGTTCAGACAAACCCTTTAGTTTGAAGAACTGATTCCTTAGAGAAAACCAGTTAACCTTTCTTTCTCTTCTCGGTACGATGGTAATGGTTTTCTAATTTTCAGAAAGTGCAAGTCAGAACCTTGAACTTGTGTAGAAGTTTTTTGTTTAGGTTCAGTTTTTTGTTTTGGTTGTTTTATTTTTTATTTTTCTCATGGTAGAATCAAGCCCAGGGTCTCACAAATGCTCCACTATTGAGCTATGTACACAGCTCCTTCCGGTTATGTATCAGGCTTTCTCTCTGGCATTTTTGAATGTCAAAAATCTTATTTACAAAAAAATAAAACAAAACGTTCTTTTCACACTTTCTTTCCTTCAACTAGGAATTTACATCAATTCTTCACTCTCCACATGGAGTTTCAAGTAGAAATGGAACTACAAAATTTAGAATGAAATTTCTTTTCTGCTCTAAAAGACGAAGACCTGGGCTGTGTCAGAGTGAATGGGTTTTCCAAGTCCAACGTGTTTCCAGTACCAAAATGACAAGAGCCACTCTTACCTGGACACCCATGTCCACAAACTCGAATAGTAGCAGAGACTCGGTGAGATGTGTGAAGATCCTGTGAAAGTGGTTACAGACAGCCCTCACTCCCTATTCAACTGTGTTTCCGTGGCTTCAGGGTTTGCTTTTTGGCAGCCAAGGGCTCTTTCACTGAGCTCTGTAGCCCCAGTCCTGTTTACAGCCTTTAAAATCAAATACATAAACATGAGTACACACACACACACACATACACATACACACACACAGACACAGACACACACATACACACACACATATACACAGACACACACAGACACATACACACATACACACACACTCACATACACACACATACACACAGACACACATACACAGACACATACATATATACGCACATACACACACACATATACACAGACACACACATACACATACACGCATACACACACACTCACATACACACAGACACACACACACACACACATATACACAGACACACACATACATATACACATATGCACACACACATACACACACACTCACATACACACAGACACACATACACAGACACACATACATATATACACACATACACATACACATATACACAGACACAGACATACACACACACACACACACACATACACACACAGAGAACCATGTGACGTTTACTCAGTTGCCAAACACATAAATCCACGACTTAGATTTCACTAGCAAGTGCTAGGTGCTACGTTTTGTTTTACGGTTTGTCCTGTTTTAGTGTCAGTAGTTTTGCAGCATTTGAGACGACAGGACTCTGTTTCATGTGGCCCACGGGGCGGGGAGGGGTGGTGAAGGGGAGGATCCCTTTCTCGGTTGCTGCTATATAGTAGGATCTCTTTAGTGCTGGTGATAATATATGCCACAGGAGACAGTGTTGCTGGATAACTTTAGGGACAGGGTTGGCATTTCCCTGACTGGGCCCTATCATGGGAAGAAACAATACTGGTGTTACAAACCTTTAGGTTTGTGGTTTCTAGCCTCCTAGTACATAAAAGCCATATTACATGTAAGGGTCTCATTTCTAGACTGTTTCTGAACTGCTGTTTGATCTTCACCATTAGTGCCGTCTGACTAGAAGCCAAGCTATAACTGTCACACTGTCCTACTTGCTGACTTTGTGCTTTTGTTAAAGGGCTGTGATTAGCTCATTTTGAATCTGCCGGCATCCTGCAGAATGCCCACCACATCTGCATGTACCCCTCCAGGTCTCTTCCCCATCCTTCTACCCTTCCCCAAACCTGTGTCCCAAGAGGTTTCTTTACTTTGCACTCCTAATTAGCTCTGCCCTGCAAGGCACAGGCGGGAGGTTGAAAGAGAAGACTGGGGAGAAACCGGGTCTGGTGTTTTGTGGCTTGGGGTTGTGGCTAGCAGTGATATTACTTTGCTGAGGGCCACCAAGACCACCAAGCACTGCTCTCTGGGCACAGCTCACCTTCCTCCTCTGACTGGAGACTGTGTCCTCACTTCCGCTTCAGGTCTGGCACTGAGGCCTCTCTTCTCTGTAGCCTCCTTCCCGTGCTTCATCATCCCTCATTATTTGCTGCCTATTTCATTAATGCTCTTCTTAATTATTCTCCTTTCTCCCTTGTGACAAATTCTTTCATATGTTTTTGTGAGAGACTGTAACCAATGAGAAGACACATTACCATTTATGCAAATGCTTAGACTTTTCTTCAACCTGATATATAATCTAGGAAATGCTCAACTGGTGATTCAAAGATGAAAATGATCCTACAGTCTATCCCAAAGCTTAATACTACTTTTTGGTTTTGTTTGTTTGGTTTGGTTTTTTTTTTCCCTTGAGACAGAGTTTCTCTGTTTAACAATCCCGGCTGTCCTATAACTAGCTCTTTAGACCAGGCTGGCCTGGAACTCACAGAAATCTGCTATCTCTGCCTCTCACTTAAAGGTGAGTGCCACCACCACCCAGCTACTCTTTCTTTTCTTTTTTTGTAACCACTTTATCCTGTTTCTCTTCAAGGGCCTACGTGTATTTTTAAACACACGGTAAACCTTTAGAGGTTTTTCTTCATCTGAATCTGTCTTTACTGCTCACCACCTTGATCTATGCTGCCATCAAAAAACATGCTGCCGGCTTGGAGATGTGGTCACTACCACTGCCAGCTGCTCATACACACCATTCAATTGTTAGCAGGGTCTCTCAATAGAGCCGTGCAGTTTTTCTGTTTATGTTGAATCAGGAAACCTCCCTCTAAGGAGTCACTGTTTGTCTGTAGCAAAACATAGACTACCCGATGAAAAACCGCTTCTACCAAGAAGCCGTGCTTCTATGCTTCTGTTTCTAAAATCCCTTTAAGTTTTTTTCAAGTTTTAAGTGTAAATTTGTGCCACACGTTGAGGGCACCATTTTGTAATGTGAGTTTTCTGGCCTGGCAGGTCCCACCGCCCTTCTCTGCCC
Organism: Mesocricetus auratus; assembly: GCF_017639785.1. NCBI lineage: Eukaryota > Metazoa > Chordata > Mammalia > Rodentia > Cricetidae > Mesocricetus > Mesocricetus auratus. Next base: position 75,035 of record NW_024429198.1, on the reverse strand, counting down.
CAAAGAAGCTCCCAGATGCTATACTAATTATGAAACTGTTGGCCGTTGATTTGGGCTTTTTATTCTTAACCCATAAATAATAATCTGTGTATTTCCTCGTGGCCTTTGCTAACCAGGAATGTTGGACCTATAACTCCTTTGCATGCTACATCTCTGCAACGAAGAGGTAAATACACTTAAATATACACCCGTACACTCCCACTCATACATGTGTCCCTATACAGGTACACAAATGCATATCTATTCACAAACACACACACACACACACACACACACACACACACACAGTCATGTAGTATTCGAGGGTGATTGGATGCTGAACCTTCCACAGACATCACAACCCACTGACATTCAAAACCCTTCTATAAAATAATACTGAATTTGTTTGCAGATAACCCATACATACCATCCCCTGTATTTAAAGTCATGTCTAGGTTGTTTATAATACCCAAGGTGATTAAATAGCTGTTACACTATCCAGTGCCTGGGGACTGCCTGGAGACCGCCATTGAGCGGCAGGAGCCTATGCACCCCAGTTTCCTGGTCTTCTCCACCTACAGGACCGGGCAATTCGGGGCCTGTTTATAAGCCCGGGTTCCAATGCATGGAGACTGCCACTGAGCCTGTCTTCTTCTTCACCCACGAGACCAGGACTAGGACTTGGAAGAGGAGAACTACCAGAGTATTGGACTTGCTTGCACCCACCAAAAGGGAACTCTGGTTATCTAATCACCAGGCCAGGAAGTGGCTCTTTCTGCACCCACTAGAAGAAGGGATGGGAAGGAGACAATACAAAAACACACTCAGCAACAGAAGAACAAATATGACACCACCAGATTCTAGAGACTCTACACCAGCAAGACTCCAACATTCCAATGCAAATGAAGCACAAGAGAATGACCTTAAAAACCACTTCATAGGAATGATAGAGGCCCTCAAAGAGAATATGGGAAAATCCCTTAAGGAAATAGAAGAAAAAAACAAACCAAAAAATGCAACAAATGGACAAAAAGACAAAGCAAAAATTGCAAGAAACAATTCAAACAGTGCAAGGTTGAAGACTGAAATAGAGACAATTAAAAAAAAAACACAATCTTTTTTTTTCCTTTTTTTTACAGTTTAAATTTAGACAAGAAACAAGGTTGCTTCACAAGTCAGTTCCAGGTCCCTCTCCCATTCCCTCCCCTCCTCCCGTGCCCTCCCCCCAACCCCCCCCCCCGTTATCCCCTCATTCCCCCAGGGAGGGTGAGGCCCTCCATGGGGGTGTCCATAGTCTGTCATTTCATATAGGGCAGGGCCTAGACCCTTCCCCAAGAGTTCAGGGTGAGAGTGCACCTCACATTGTTCTATGGGAGTCCAAAGTCCGTGTGTATACTTGGGATGGGTACTGATCTGCTGCCCAAGGCTCAATAGATTACCTAGGCCTCCTCACTGACACCCAGATTCAGGGGGTCTTGATCAGTCCCATGCTGGATTCCCAGGCTGATGCCTGGGATTCAAGAGTTAACCTTTGTCTGGTCAGCTGTTTCTGGGGGTTAAACCAGCCCAGTCTTAATCCCTTTGATCATCAGTCCTCCCTCTCTGCTACTGGCTTTCTTGAGTTCAGCTCAGTACTTAACCAAGGGAGTCTGCCTCTTCTTCGATCAGCCACTAAATGAAGTTTCTGTTTCCCAGACTCTCTGGCCATAGGATTGTAGGCTGGCACTCCCCAGATCTATGTCTAAAATCCATATATGAGAGAGTACATGCCATGTTTCTCTTTTTGTGACTGGGTTACCTCACTCAGGATGGTTTCTTCTAGTGTCATCCATTTGCCTGCGAATCTCATGATTCCATTATTTTTTTCTGCTGAATAGTACTCCATTGTGTAGATGTACCACATTTTCTCTATCCACTTTTCGGGTGAGGGACATCTAGGTTGCTTCCAAGTTCTGGCTATTACAAATAAAGCTGCTATGAACATAGTGGAACAGACATTTTTGTTGTATGAATGGGCATCTTTTGGATATATGCCTAAGAGTGGAGTTGCTGGGTCTTGTGGTAGTTTTATTCCCATTTTTCTGAGGAATCTCCATACTGATTTCCAAAGTGGCTGAACCAGTTGGCACTCCTACCAGCAATGGAGGAGTGTCCCCCTTTCACCACATCCTCTCCAGCATAAATTGTCATTGGTGTTTTAGATTTTAGCCATTCTGACAGAAGTAAGATGGTATCTCAGAGTTGTTTTGATTTGCATTTCCCGGATGGCTAAGGATGTTGAGCACTTTCTCAAGTGCCTCTCAGCCATTTTAGACTCCTCTATTGAAAACTCTCTATTTAGTTCTGCAGCCCACTTTTTAATAGGGTCCTTTGGTTTTTTGGAGACTTGCTTCTTGAGTTCTTTGTAAATTTTGGAGATCAACCCTCTGTCAGATGTGGGATTAGTGAATATTTTTTCCCATTCTGTGGGCTGCCTTTTTGTCTTGCTGACTGTGTCCTTTGCCTTACAGAAGCTTCTCAGTTTCAGTAGGTCCCATTTATTAATTGTTGATCTTACTGCCTGTGCTACTGGTGTTATGTTCAGGAAGCTGTCTCCTGTACCAATTCGTTCAAGGGTACCACTCACTTTCTCTTCTAAGAGTTTCAGTGTGGCTGGATTTATGTTGAGGTCTTTGATCCATTTGGACTTAAGTTTTGTGCATGGCGATAAACATGGATCTATCCACATTCTTCTACATGCCAGTCTCCAATTATGCCAGCACCATTTGTTGAAGATGCTTTCTTTATTCCATTGTATATTTTTAGCTTCTTTGTCAAAAATCAGATGTTCGTACGTGTGTGGGTTAATACCCGGGTTTTCAATTCGATTCCATTGGTCTACCTGTCTATTTTTGTGCTAATACCAAGCTGTTTTCAGGACTATAGCTCTGTAATAGAGCTTGAGGTCAGGGATGGTGATGCCTCCGGACGTTGCCTTGTTGAACAGGGTTGTTTTGGCTATCCTGGGTCTTTTGTTTTTCCATACAAAATTGATTATTGTTCTTTCAAGGTCTGTGAAGAATTGTGCTGGCATTTTAATGGGGATTGCATTGAATCTGTAGATTGCTTTTGGCAGGATTGCCATTTTTACTGCATTGATCCTACCTATCCAAGAGCATGGGAGATCTTTCCATTTTCTGAGGGCTTCTTTAATTTCTTTCTTTAAAGATTCAAAGTTCTTACGATACAGGTCTTTCACTTGTTTGGTTAGCGTTACCCCAAGGTATTTTATGTTGTTTGTGGCAATTGTAAAGGGTGATGTTTCTCTGATTTCTCTTTCAGCCCTTTTATCATCTGTATATAGTAAGGCTACTGATTTTCTTGAGTTGATCTTGTAGCCTGCCACTTTGCTGAAGGTGTTAATCAGCTGTAAGAGTTCCCTGGTAGAGTTCTTTGGGTCATTGATGTAAACTATCATATCGTCTGCAAACAGTGGAAGTTTGACCTCTTCCTTCCCAATTTGTATCCCCTTGATCCCCCTTTGTTGTCGTATGGCAATAGCTAGAACTTGAAGTACCATGTTGAAAAGGTATGGAGAGAGTGGACAGCCTTGTTTTGTTCCTGATTTTAGAGGAATTGCGTTGAGTTTCTCTCCATTTAGTTTAATGTTGGCTGTTGGTTTACTGTATATAGCTTTTATTATGTTTAAGTATGTCCCTGTTATCCCAGATCTCTCCAAGACCTTTATCATGAAGGGGTGTTGGATTTTGTCAAAGGCTTTTTCAGCATCTAGTGTGATGATCATGTGATTTTTGTTTTTCATCTTGTTTATATGGTGGATTACGTTGATGGATTTTCATATATTGTACCATCCCTGCATCCCTGGGATGAAGCCTACTTGATCGTGGTGAATGATTGTTTTGATGTGTTCTTGGATCTGATTTGCCAGTATTTTATTGAGTATTTTTGCATCAATGTTCATGAGGGATATTGGTCTGAAATTCTCTTTCTTAGTTGTATCTTTGTGTGGCTTTGGGGTCTTAAGGAAGGCTGAAAATAGAAAAGCCAGGCAAATGGTCAGGTACTACAGACGCAAGCATAACCAACAGAATACAAGAGATGGAAGAGAGAATCTCAGGTGTTGAAGATAGACTAGGAGAAATTGATTCATTGACCAAGAAAATCTTAAGTCCAACAAATCTCTAACACAAAATATCCAGGAAATATTGGACACCATAAAAAGACCCAACCTAATAGGTATAGAAGAAGGTGAAGAAAACCAACTCAAAGGGAAGAAAATGTATTAAACAAAATCATAGAAGAAAACTTCCCAATGCCAATGAAGGTACAAGAAGCTTACAGAACACCAAATAGAGGGGACCACAAAAAAAGTCCCCTCACCACATAATAATCAAGATGCCAAACATACAGAATAAAGAAAGAATATTGAGTAGCTAAGGAAAAAGGTCAAGTAACATATAAAGGCAAACCTATCAGAATTATACCTGTCTTCTCCATGAAAACTCTGAAGGCCATAAGGTCCTGGATAGATATTCTACCAACACTAAGAGACAGAGGTGCCAGCCCAGACTATTATAACCAGCAAAGCTCTCAATCACTATAGATGGAGAAAACAAGATATTCCATGACAAAACCAGATTTAAACAATACATATCCACTAGCCCAGTCCTACAGAAAGGGAAAACTCCAACCCAAGGAAGTTAACTCCAACCAGAAAAACACAGGCAATAGATAATCCCACCTTACCAACAGCCAAAAGAAAAAAAGGGGTGGAAATCCACATATAATTCCACCAACAAAAACCATTCCAAAACAAACAAGAATGAGCAATCAATGGTCATTAATATCCCTCAATATTGATGGACTTAACTTGCCCATAAAAAGACACAGGCTAACAGAATGGATTCAAAGACAGAACCCATCCTTCTGCTGCATACAAGAAACACACCTCAGCTTCAAAGACAGACATTACTTCAGAGTTAAGGGTTAGGAAAAGATTTTCCAATCAAATGGACCCAAGAAATAAGTGGGAGTAGCAATTATAAGATCTAACAAATTAGACTTTAAAATAAAATCAATCAAAAGAGATGAAGGAGGTCATTTCATATTCATCACAGGAGAAATCCACCAATATGAAGTGTCAATTCTGAACATCCATGCCCCAAATACAAAGGCATCCTCATTCGTAAAAGAAACATTATTAAAACTCAAATCACATATAAGCCCCACACACTTATACTGAGAGACTTCAACACCCCACTTTCACGACTGGACAGGACTACCAGACAGAAATTTAACAAAGAAGCAAAGGAACAAATAGAAGTTATGGCCGAATTGGAATTAACAGACATCTATAGAACACTCCATCCAAATATAAAAAAAAATATACCTTCTTCTCAGAGCCACATGGAACCTTCTCAAAAATCGACCAGATACTTGGCAACATAGCAAACTTCAACAGGAACAAAAAAATTGGAATAACTCCATGCATCTTATCAGACCACCATCCGTTAAAATTAGAATTCAACAACAACACAAATTGCAGAAACCCTACAAACTCATGTAAATTGAATAATGCACAATTGAACCATTACTGGGTTAAAGAAGAAATAAGAAAAGAAATTAAGACTTCCTATAATTCAATAAGAATGAAGATACAACATATCCAAACTTGTGGGACACTTTGAAAGCAGTGCTAAGAGGGAAGTTCATAGCACTAAGTGTCTACATGAAGAAACTGGAGAATAGTCACACTAGAGAATTAACAACGCAGCTGAAAGCTCTAGAACAAGAAGAAGCAAACTTACCCAGGAGGTGTAGACACCAGGAAATAATCAAACTGAGAGCTAAAATCAATAAAGTAGAAACTAGGGAAACAATACAAAGAATCAATGTAACAAAGAGTTGGTTCTTTGAGAAAATCAACAAGATAGACAAACCTTTTACCCAAACTTAACATGCCGCAGAGTGTGAACATGCAAATTAACAAAATCAGAAATGAAAAGGGGCACATAACAACAGACACTGAGGAAATCCAGAGAATCATCAGGTCATACTTTGAAAACCTGTACTCCGGCTGGGCGCTGGTGGCACACCCTTTTATCCCAGCACTCGGGAGGTAGAGGCAGGCGGATCTCTATGAGTTCGAGGCCAACCTGGTCTACAAAGCTAGTTCCAGGACAGCCTCCAAAACAATACAGAGAAACTCTGTCTCGAAAAATCAAAAAAAAAAAAAAAGAAAGAAAGAAAAAAGAAAACCTGTGTTACACAAAATTCGAAAATTTAAAGGAGATGGACAATTTTCTGGATAGATATCACTTGCCAAATTAAATCAAGAACAGATAAGCAATTTAAATAGACCTATAACCCATATCAAAATAGAAGCAGTCATCAAAAAAAGCCCAGGTCCAGATGGCCTTAGTGCAGAATTCTACCAGAAATTCAAAGAACAGCTTATACCAATTCTTCTCAAAGCATTCCACGCAATAGAAGCAGAAGGGTCTTTATCAAACTCTTTTTTTTAAGATTTACTTATTTATTACATATACAGTGTTCTGCCTACATGCCAGAAGAGGGCATGAAATTGTGAGCCATCATGTGGTTGCTGGGAATTGAACTTAGGACTCCTGGAAGAGTAGTCAGTGCTCTTAACCTCTAAGCCATCTCTCCAGCCCAACAAACTCTTTTTATAAGGCTTCAATAACTTGATACCCAAGTCACACAAAGACACAACTAAGAAAGAGAACTTCAGACCAATATTCCTCATGAACATTAATGCAAAAATACTCTATAAAATACTGGCAAATCAGATCCAAGAACACATCAAAACAATCATTCACCATGATCAAGTAGGTTTCATCCCAGGGATGCAGGGCTGGTTCAATATACGAAAATCCATCTATGTTATCCACCATATTAAGAAGCTGAGAACAAAAATCACATGATCATCTCACTAGATGCAGAAAAAGCCTTTGGCAAAATCCAACACCGATTCATGATAAAGGTCTTGGAGAGATCAGGGATAACAGGAACATACCTCAACATAATAAAAACTATATGCAACAAACCAACATCCAATATCAAACTAAATGGATAGAAACTCAACATGATTCCCCTAAAATCAGGAACAAGACAAGGCTGTCCACTCTCTCCATACCTCTTCAGTATTGTACTTGAAGTTCTAGCTAGAGCAATCAGACAACAAAAAGTGATCAAGGGGATAGAAATTGGAAAGGAAGAGGTCAAACTTTTACTATTTGCAGAAGATATGATAGTTTACATGAGTGACTGAAAAAACTCTACCAAGGAACTCCTACAGTTGATAAATACTTTCAGCAAAGTGGCAGGATACAAGATCAACTCAGGATAATCAGTAGCTCTACTATATATAGACGATAAAAGGGCTGAGAAGAAATCAGAGAAACATCACCCTTTGCAATTGCCACAAACAACATAAACTACCTTGGGGTAATGCTAACCAAACAAGTGAAAGACCTGCATCACAAGAACTTTGAGTCTTTAAAGAAAGAAATTAATGAAGACTCCAGAAAATGGAACGACCTCCCATGCTCTTGGATAGGTAGGATCAACGTAGTAAAAGTATAAATAGCAATCCTGACAAAAGCAATCTACAGATTCAGTGCAATGCCCATTAAAATCCCAGCACAATTCTTCACAGACCTTGAAAGAACAATAATCAACTTTATATGAAAAAACAAAAGACCCAGAATAGCCAAAACAACTCTATTCAACAAAACAACATCTGGAGGCATCACCATCCCTGATTTCAAGCTCTATTATAGACCTGTAGTCCTGAAAACAGCTTGGTATTGGCACAAAAATAGACAGGTAGACCAATGGGATTGAATTGAACTACCCAATATTAACCCATACATGTATGAACATCTGATCTTCGACAAAGAAGCTAAAAATATACAATGGAAAAATGAAAGCATCTTCAACAAATGGTGCTGGCATAACTGAATGCAGGCATGTAGAAGACTACAGATAAATCCTTATCAATCACATACACTAAACTTAAGTCCAAATGGATCAAAGACCTCAACATAAATCCAGCCACACTGAACCTCTTAGAAGAGAAAGTAGGAGGTACCCTTGAACGAATTGGTAGAGGAGACCACTTCCTGAACATAACACCAGTAGCACAGACACTGAGGTCAACAATTAATAGATGGGACCTCCTGAAACTGAGAAGCTTCTGTAAGGCAAAGGACACAGTCAGCAAGACAAAAAGGCAGCCCACAGAATGGGAAAAGATATTCACTAACACCACATCTGACAGAGGGCTGATCTCTAAAATTTACAAAGATATCAAGAAGCAAGTGTCCAAAACACCAAAGGATCCAATCAAAAAGTGGGGTACAGAACTAAATAGAGAATTCTCAAGTAGAGGCGTCTAAAATGGCTGAGAGACACTTAAGAAAGCACTCAACATCCCTAGCAATCAAGGAAATGCAAATCAAAACAACTCTGAGATACCATCTTACTCCTGTCAGAATGGCTAAAATCAAAAACACTAATGACAGTTTATGCTGGAGAGGATGTGGAGAAAGGGGAACACTCCTCCACTACTGGTGGGAGTGCCAACTCGTACAGTCACTTTGGAAATCAGTATGGAGATTCCTCAAGAAAATGGGAATCAGACTACCACAAGATGCAGCAATTCCACTGTTAGGCATATACCCAAAAGATGCACATTCATACAACAAGAACATCTGTTCCACTATGTTCATAGCAGCATTATTTGTAATAATCAGAACCTGGAAGCAACCTAGGTGCCCCTCAACTGAAGAGTGGAGAGAGAAAATGTGATACTTTTACACAACGGAGTACTATTCAGCAGAAAATAAAAACAATAGATTCTTGAAATTTGCAGGCAAATGGATGGCACTAGAAGAAACCATCCTGAGTGAGGTAACACAGTCACAAAAAGACAAACATGGTATGTACTTACTCATATATGGATTTTAGACTTGATTCAGGGGAGTGCCAGCCTACAATCCCACTGCCAGAGTCTGGGAAACAGAACCTTCAACCAATGACTGATGGAAGCAGAGGCAGACACCCACAGCTAAACACTGAGCTGAACTCAAGGAACCCAGTGACAGAGAGGGAGGACTGATGAGCATAGGGTCAAGACTGGGCTTGTTTAACCCACAGAAACAGCTGACCTGAACAAGGGGGTCTCTTGAACCCCAGACTGATGGCTGGGAATCCAGCATGTGACTGAACCAGATCCCCTGAATGTAGGTATCAGTGAGGGGGTTTAGGCAATCTACGGGGCCTTGGGTTGTAGATCAATATTTATCCCTGGCATACAAATGGAGTTTGGGTGCCCATCCCACAATGAGAGATGCACTCTCTGCCTGGACTCTTGGGGGAGGGCCTAGGTCCTGCCCTCAATGAAATGACAGACTATGGATACCCCCCATGGAGGGCCTCACCCTCCCTGGGGAAAGGAGTAGGGATTGGGGGAGGGAGAGAGGGGAGTTGGTAGGAGGGCATAGGAGGAGGGGAGGGAGAGGAAGAGGGACCTGGATTGACATGTGAAGCAACCTTGTTTCTAATTTAAATTTAGAAAAAAAAAGACATAAAAAGAAGAAAAGACATCAGAAGCTAAAAACAATTAGAATTTTCCTAAAAGCATTCCTGAGAACAGATAACTGTACTAGACACAGCATGCCTGCATTCTTAAAGCACTGTTGTTGTTATTGTTGTTTTTCCCCTCTTTAATAGGCAAAGTATTTTGTAGTCTGGGGAGACAGGAGCTTCTAGGGAACTTAAATACCTTGCAATAAATATAGGCTCTTAAAAAAATACCTGTTGTACCACATTGTTGAAGGAGTGGTAGCAAGAAAAAAATCTGAACATGAGCAGAATGCTTGCAGTTTTTTTCTAATATTTTTTCATCTGTGGTTAGCTAAATGCACAGATGAGAGCCTATGGAGTCACAGATGGGGTACAGAGGGCCAATTGCAAATGCACACTCATGTGAAATACACTCACACACATTCAAACTCTTCTCCTAGAACACCACAGAAAAATGCAATCAAGATTTGCAACTTGTGCTGAATTCTCTTCTGAAAACCAAACAATTCCTGTGGACAGTATCCCCTAACCACAGAATCCCTGTGGACAGTATCCCCTAACCACAGAATCCCTGTGGACAGTATCCCCTAACCACACAATCCCTGTGGACAGTATCCCCTAACCACACAATCCCTGTGGACAGTATCCCCTAACCACACAATCCCTGTGGACAGTATCCCCTAACCACACAATCCCTGTGGACAGTATCCCCTAACCACACAATTCCTGTGGACAGTATCCCTAACCACACAATCCCTGTGGACAGTATCCCTAACCACACAATCCCTGTGGACAGTATCCCCTAACCACACAATCCCTGTGGACAGTATCCCCTAACCACACAATCCCTGTGGACAGTATCCCCTAACCACACAATCCCTGTGGACAGTATCCCCTAACCACACAATCCCTGTGGACAGTATCCCCTAACCACACAATCCCTGTGGGCAGTATCCCTAACCACACAATCCCTGTGGACAGTATCCCCTAACCACACAATCCCTGTGGACAGTATCCCCTAACCACACAATCCCTGTGGACAGTATCCCCTAACCACACAATCCCTGTGGACAGTATCCCCTAACCACACAATCCCTGTGGACAGTATCCCCTAACCACACAATCCCTGTGGACAGTATCCCCTAACCACACAATCCCTGTGGACAGTATCCCCTAACCACACAATCCCTGTGGACAGTATCCCTAACCACACAATCCCTGTGGACAGTATCCCCTAACCACACAATCCCTGTGGACAGTATCCCCTAACCACACAATCCCTGTGGACAGTATCCCTAACCACACAATCCCTGTGGACAGTATCCCCTAACCACACAATCCCTGTGGACAGTATCCCCTAACCACACAATCCCTGTGGACAGTATCCCCTAACCACACAATCCCTGTGGACAGTATCCCCTAACCACACAATCCCTGTGGACAGTATCCCTAACCACACAATCCCTGTGGACAGTATCCCCTAACCACACAATCCCTGTGGACAGTATCCCCTAACCACACAATCCCTGTGGACAGTATCCCTAACCACACAATCCCTGTGGACAGTATCCCCTAACCACACAATCCCTGTGGGCAGTATCCCTAACCACACAATCCCTGTGGACAGTATCCCCTAACCACACAATCCCTGTGGACAGTATCCCTAACCACAGAATCCCTGTGGACAGTATCCCTAACCACACAATCCCTGTGGACAGTATCCCCTAACCACACAATCCCTGTGGACAGTATCCCTAACCACACAATCCCTGTGGACAGTATCCCCTAACCACACAATCCCTGTGGACAGTATCCCCTAACCACACAATCCCTGTGGACAGTATCCCTAACCACACAATCCCTGTGGACAGTATCCCCTAACCACACAATCCCTGTGGACAGTATCCCCTAACCACACAATCCCTGTGGACAGTATCCCTAACCACACAATCCCTGTGGACAGTATCCCCTAACCACACAATCCCTGTGGACAGTATCCCTAACCACACAATCCCTGTGGACAGTATCCCCTAACCACACAATCCCTGTGGACAGTATCCCCTAACCACACAATCCCTGTGGACAGTATCCCTAACCACACAATCCCTGTGGACAGTATCCCTAACCACACAATCCCTGTGGACAGTATCCCTAACCACACAATCCCTGTGGACAGTATCCCCTAACCACACAATCCCTGTGGACAGTATCCCTAACCACACAATCCCTGTGGACAGTATCCCCTAACCACACAATCCCTGTGGACAGTATCCCCTAACCACACAATCCCTGTGGACAGTATCCCCTAACCACACAATCCCTGTGGACAGTATCCCCTAACCACACAATCCCTGTGGACAGTATCCCCTAACCACACAATCCCTGTGGACAGTATCCCCTAACCACACAATCCCTGTGGACAGTATCCCTAACCACACAATCCCTGTGGACAGTATCCCCTAACCACACAATCCCTGTGGACAGTATCCCCTAACCACACAATCCCTGTGGACAGTATCCCCTAACCACACAATCCCTGTGGACAGTATCCCCTAACCACACAATCCCTGTGGACAGTATCCCTAACCACACAATCCCTGTGGACAGTATCCCCTAACCACACAATCCCTGTGGACAGTATCCCCTAACCACACAATCCCTGTGGACAGTATCCCCTAACCACACAATCCCTGTGGACAGTATCCCCTAACCACACAATCCCTGTGGACAGTATCCCCTAACCACACAATCCCTGTGGACAGTATCCCCTAACCACACAATCCCTGTGGACAGTATCCCCTAACCACACAATCCCTGTGGACAGTATCCCCTAACCACACAATCCCTGTGGACAGTATCCCCTAACCACACAATCCCTGTGGACAGTATCCCCTAACCACACAATCCCTGTGGACAGTATCCCTAACCACACAATCCCTGTGGACAGTATCCCCTAACCACACAATCCCTGTGGACAGTATCCCCTAACCACACAATCCCTGTGGACAGTATCCCTAACCACACAATCCCTGTGGACAGTATCCCCTAACCACACAATCCCTGTGGACAGTATCCCTAACCACACAATCCCTGTGGACAGTATCCCCTAACCACACAATCCCTGTGGACAGTATCCCCTAACCACACAATCCCTGTGGACAGTATCCCTAACCACACAATCCCTGTGGACAGTATCCCCTAACCACACAATCCCTGTGGACAGTATCCCCTAACCACACAATCCCTGTGGACAGTATCCCCTAACCACACAATCCCTGTGGACAGTATCCCCTAACCACACAATCCCTGTGGACAGTATCCCCTAACCACACAATCCCTGTGGACAGTATCCCCTAACCACACAATCCCTGTGGACAGTATCCCCTAACCACACAATCCCTGTGGACAGTATCCCCTAACCACACAATCCCTGTGGACAGTATCCCCTAACCACACAATCCCTGTGGACAGTATCCCCTAACCACACAATCCCTGTGGACAGTATCCCCTAACCACACAATCCCTGTGGACAGTATCCCCTAACCACACAATCCCTGTGGACAGTATCCCCTAACCACACAATCCCTGTGGACAGTATCCCCTAACCACACAATCCCTGTGGACAGTATCCCCTAACCACACAATCCCTGTGGACAGTATCCCTAACCACAGAATCCCTGTGGACAGTATCCCCTAACCACACAATCCCTGTGGACAGTATCCCTAACCACACAATCCCTGTGGACAGTATCCCCTAACCACACAATCCCTGTGGACAGTATCCCCTAACCACACAATCCCTGTGGACAGTATCCCCTAACCACACAATCCCTGTGGGCAGTATCCCCTAACCACACAATCCCTGTGGACAGTATCCCTAACCACACAATCCCTGTGGACAGTATCCCCTAACCACACAATCCCTGTGGACAGTATCCCTAACCACAGAATCCCTGTGGACAGTATCCCTAACCACACAATCCCTGTGGACAGTATCCCCTAACCACACAATCCCTGTGGACAGTATCCCCTAACCACACAATCCCTGTGGACAGTATCCCCTAACCACACAATCCCTGTGGACAGTATCCCCTAACCACAGAATCCCTGTGGACAGTATCCCCTAACCACACAATCCCTGTGGACAGTATCCCCTAACCACACAATCCCTGTGGACAGTATCCCTAACCACACAATCCCTGTGGACAGTATCCCCTAACCACACAATCCCTGTGGACAGTATCCCTAACCACAGAATCCCTGTGGACAGTATCCCCTAACCACACAATCCCTGTGGACAGTATCCCCTAACCACACAATCCCTGTGGACAGTATCCCCTAACCACACAATCCCTGTGGACAGTATCCCCTAACCACACAATCCCTGTGGACAGTATCCCTAACCACACAATCCCTGTGGACAGTATCCCCTAACCACACAATCCCTGTGGACAGTATCCCCTAACCACACAATCCCTGTGGACAGTATCCCCTAACCACACAATTCCTGTGGACAGTATCCCTAACCACACAATCCCTGTGGACAGTATCCCCTAACCACACAATCCCTGTGGGCAGTATCCCCTAACCACACAATCCCTGTGGACAGTATCCCCTAACCACACAATCCCTGTGGACAGTATCCCTAACCACACAATCCCTGTGGACAGTATCCCCTAACCACACAATCCCTGTGGACAGTATCCCTAACCACAGAATCCCTGTGGACAGTATCCCCTAACCACACAATCCCTGTGGACAGTATCCCCTAACCACACAATCCCTGTGGACAGTATCCCCTAACCACACAATCCCTGTGGACAGTATCCCCTAACCACACAATCCCTGTGGACAGTATCCCTAACCACAGAATCCCTGTGGACAGTATCCCCTAACCTCACAATCCCTGTGGGCAGTATCCCTAACCACACAATTCCTGTGGACAGTATCCCCTAACCACACAATCCCTGTGGGCAGTATCCCCTAACCACAGAATCCCTGTGGACAGTATCCCCTAACCACACAATCCCTGTGGACAGTATCCCCTAACCACACAATTCCTGTGGACAGTATCCCCTAACCACACAATCCCTATGGGCAGTATCCCTAACCACACAATCCCTGTGGACAGTATCCCTAACCACACAATCCCTGTGGACAGTATCCCTAACCACACAATCCCTGTGGACAGTATCCCCTAACCACACAATCCCTGTGGACAGTATCCCTAACCACAGAATCCCTGTGGACAGTATCCCTAACCACACAATCCCTGTGGACAGTATCCCTAACCACAGAATCCCTGTGGACAGTATCCCCTAACCACACAATCCCTGTGGACAGTATCCCCTAACCACACAATCCCTGTGGACAGTATCCCTAACCACACAATCCCTGTGGGCAGTATCCCCTAACCACACAATCCCTGTGGGCAGTATCCCTAACCACACAATCCCTGTGGACAGTATCCCCTAACCACTCAATCCCTGTGGACAGTATCCCCTAACCACACAATCCCTGTGGACAGTATCCCCTAACCACACAATCCCTGTGGACAGTATCCCCTAACCACACAATCCCTGTGGACAGTATCCCTAACCACACAATCCCTGTGGGCAGTATCCCCTAACCACACAATCCCTGTGGGCAGTATCCCCTAACCACACAATCCCTGTGGACAGTATCCCCTAACCACACAATCCCTGTGGACAGTATCCCCTAACCACACAATCCCTGTGGACAGTATCCCTAACCACACAATCCCTGTGGACAGTAACCCTAACCACACAATCCCTGTGGACAGTATCCCCTAACCACACAATTCCTGTGGACAGTATCCCTAACCACACAATCCCTGTGGACAGTATCCCTAACCACACAATCCCTGTGGACAGTATCCCCTAACCACACAATCCCTGTGGACAGTATCCCTAACCACACAATTCCTGTGGACAGTATCCCCTAACCACACAATCCCTGTGGGCAGTATCCCTAACCACACAATTCCTGTGGACAGTATCCCCTAACCACACAATTCCTGTGGACAGTATCCCTAACCACACAATCCCTGTGGACAGTATCCCTAACCACACAATCCCTGTGGACAGTATCCCTAACCACACAATCCCTGTGGACAGTATCCCCTAACCACACAATCCCTGTGGACAGTATCCCTAACCACAGAATCCCTGTGGACAGTATCCCCTAACCACACAATCCCTGTGGACAGTATCCCCTAACCACACAATCCCTGTGGACAGTATCCCCTAACCACACAATCCCTGTGGACAGTATCCCTAACCACACAATCCCTGTGGACAGTATCCCTAACCACACAATCCCTGTGGACAGTATCCCCTAACCACACAATCCCTGTGGACAGTATCCCCTAACCACACAATCCCTGTGGACAGTATCCCCTAACCACACAATTCCTGTGGACAGTATCCCTAACCACACAATCCCTGTGGACAGTATCCCCTAACCACACAATCCCTGTGGGCAGTATCCCCTAACCACAGAATCCCTGTGGACAGTATCCCCTAACCACACAATCCCTGTGGACAGTATCCCCTAACCACACAATTCCTGTGGACAGTATCCCCTAACCACACAATCCCTGTGGGCAGTATCCCTAACCACACAATCCCTGTGGACAGTATCCCCTAACCACACAATCCCTGTGGACAGTATCCCTAACCACACAATCCCTGTGGACAGTATCCCCTAACCACACAATCCCTCTGGGCAGTATCCCTAACCACACAATTCCTGTGGACAGTATCCCCTAACCACACAATCCCTGTGGACAGTATCCCCTAACCACACAATTCCTGTGGACAGTATCCCTAACCACACAATCCCTGTGGACAGTATCCCCTAACCACACAATCCCTGTGGACAGTATCCCCTAACCACACAATTCCTGTGGACAGTATCCCTAACCACACAATCCCTGTGGACAGTATCCCTAACCACACAATCCCTGTGGGCAGTATCCCTAACCACACAATCCCTGTGGACAGTATCCCCTAACCACACAATCCCTGTGGGCAGTATCCCCTAACCACAGAATCCCTGTGGACAGTATCCCCTAACCACACAATCCCTGTGGACAGTATCCCCTAACCACACAATTCCTGTGGACAGTATCCCCTAACCACACAATCCCTGTGGGCAGTATCCCCTAACCACACAATCCCTGTGGACAGTATCCCCTAACCACAGAATCCCTGTGGACAGTATCCCTAACCACACAATCCCTGTGGACAGTATCCCCTAACCACACAATCCCTGTGGACAGTATCCCCTAACCACACAATCCCTGTGGACAGTATCCCCTAACCACACAATTCCTGTGGACAGTATCCCCTAACCACACAATCCCTGTGGACAGTATCCCCTAACCACACAATCCCTGTGGACAGTAACCCTAACCACACAATCCCTGTGGGCAGTATCCCCTAACCACAGAATCCCTGTGGACAGTATCCCCTAACCACACAATCCCTGTGGACAGTATCCCTAACCACAGAATCCCTGTGGACAGTATCCCCTAACCACACAATCCCTGTGGACAGTATCCCCTAACCACACAATTCCTGTGGACAGTATCCCCTAACCACAGAATCCCTGTGGACAGTATCCCCTAACCACACAATCCCTGTGGACAGTATCCCCTAACCACACAATTCCTGTGGACAGTATCCCCTAACCACACAATCCCTGTGGACAGTATCCCTAACCACACAATCCCTGTGGACAGTATCCCTAACCACACAATCCCTGTGGGCAGTATCCCCTAACCACACAATCCCTGTGGGCAGTATCCCCTAACCACACAATCCCTGTGGGCAGTATCCCTAACCACACAATCCCTGTGGACAGTATCCCCTAACCACACAATCCCTGTGGACAGTATCCCTAACCACACAATCCCTGTGGACAGTATCCCCTAACCACACAATCCCTGTGGACAGTATCCCCTAACCACAGAATCCCTGTGGACAGTATCCCTAACCACACAATTCCTGTGGACAGTATCCCTAACCACACAATTCCTGTGGACAGTATCCCTAACCACACAATCCCTGTGGACAGTATCCCCTAACCACACAATCCCTGTGGACAGTATCCCCTAACCACAGAGCTGACAAAGCACAGATCTGTAAAGCCCCGCCATAGTTTTTGCTTCAATGTAAACAACATTTATTTCAGACAAAAACTCCACCTAGTTGTACTCTTCATAATAATTTTAAAATATAATTTATGAAAAATTGTTCTGCTTTATATATTTCTGTCTTGTCCCTGGAACCAAAATATGACTATAAGCACATATTTCAAGTATTCAAGGGAATTAAAAAAACAAAAAGAGATGTTTTCTAATGCTTCCCAATGCACCTACTGCTCAATCTCATTCCAATCTTAGTCACTCTCTTGAAAATGCTTAAGGAATTACAGTATCCATGTCATGCACTCAGAAGGGGCCAGTTCAGAGAGAACTGTGTCAGTACATCTCCTCATCAAGTCACCTGGACTTCAGTGGAAGTTAAATGGCGTAATCAGAGCTCAAAGACACTAACTGTTCCCAATCCTGTGTCCCCTGGGGTCAGTTATAAGAATGTTTATGATGTTGGTAACATGCCATTTGTGTTTATCCTCTGGGTTTTTAGTTTGTTTTTTTTTAATCCTGGTGTTTTTTTTCTCTGTACTATATATGAATTATATCAAACAAATAATAAGACAGATGTGTTGTGCCTTCTACAAGCATGTTCTGAGATAGGGAATTGTCAAGGGAATGTCCACAGAGGAGACTTTATGGAGTAAGGCCAACATGAGAAGCAGAGAGGGAAGCCAAGTCAGTCATGAAAGTCCCAGCCAAAGCCCACCTCAGACTGATCCCGAGGACAGTCTTGGACATTCCACCTGGAGTCAATGAAAGAAAGGACAAAGAGGACCTCACAAGCCAGTGAGGTCAGTGGTTCTCAACCTGTGGGTCACAACTCCTTTGGCAAACCTGTATCTCCAAAAATATTTACATTACAATTCATAACAGTAGCAAAGCAAAAGTTATGAAGTGACAAAATAATTGTATGATTGGAGGTCTCCGCGACATGAGAAACTATATTAAAGGGTGGCAGCATTAGGGAGCTTGAGAACCACTTAAGACAGGAGCAGCTGTGAGCTAGAGCCCAACCGTTACCACAGCTGCTCCAGCCTGCAGTGACAGCCTGTGCATCACCAAGAGCAGCTAGGACACAGAGGACTTGCTGATTTGAGAATCACTCCAGTCCTCAGCATATGTCCCTCACAGGTGTGAAGACATTTCTTGTTGCAAGTTTCAAGCAGATCTTCCAAAGTCCACTGGGAAGCTCAGCTGGGATAAGCAAGCAGAACTTTAGCCCCGGTTCTCATCCTTTCTGTTTATTTTCCCTATTGGATTCCACTGAGAAAACCCATGTGAGAGCCTTGATGGCAGCACAGAGTCCTTGTCTGTCTTGCCCACTGAGAAGCCCCACACACAGGGGACAAAGAGCAAACCCTCAATCACTTTGAAAAACATGAATGAAAACATTTTAACCCTCAACACAACCTAGTCACAGAGACAGAACAATTGTTCTCTCTCACTCTTGAATTGAAAGAAACTTAATATCAGAGATGTGACAGGCTCCTGTGGGTCACCTGTACTGACCTGAGTTGACTGTCTTTGCTATCTTGAAACTAAATGTGCCTTGGCTTAGGGTCACACTTTTCCACCCTCCTATAGCAAAATAAATATGCAAATATCAGAAATACCTTAGAAAAGTAGAGTCATTTATTCATTAGACAATCAACCCACCTTGTGTTTGTTAACATTGTACAAAATGAAAAGAGAGACCTCTCACCATGGGACAGGCCACCTTCGCTGGGTCCGGCCCACAGGCACTCGAACCCCGCTTAACCACAAGACAACCTGCCTCATATCTTGCCTACCACCCCTCTTCCCCCGGGTTCCCAAGTATTTAAGACCCAGACTCTTACACTCAAAATGCCCCCATATCCAGTGAGTCAGGATGAACCCTCCCCCAAGTTTGGCATAAGTTTCTGTTTCCTCTTAGGAGTCACCCTTCCTCTTCCTCAGACCTCAGAGGAGGAAGCGCCACCCTGAGATCACATTCTGGCCCTGGGATGAAAACAGGAAACTGATAAGCTCGGATCTCAGTCTTCTATGGGTTCATAAACCAGGAAAAGTTACTGCGGTGAACAGGCTAATCTAACTAATAACTAGTCCTGTGAAGTACCTAACAAGCGTTACACTTCAATAACATTTAAAAACTGAGAGACCTGCGCTACTGGCCTTGTGTACAACGTAGAAAGCAACTGAGAGAGGAAGAAAACCTGAAGCCTTACCAGTAGGATGCTCATTTAGAGCTAATTGCCCCCAACAAGAAGCCCATTGTTAAAGGGGAGAGATGAGTTCACCGGCAGTTATGTGGTGCTACATAGCACTTGTGCAGACAAAAGCTCCCTTTGAGCCTCTGGGGTAGACAAATTAGGACCTAAGTTCTCTCCTAAGGGGAAAGGGTGTTGAGATTTAAGTGCTTGGAAGATTAAGAGAGGAGGGCTGAATCCACCAGACCTACGTAATAAATACAGTGTCTCAAAAGGAAAGAGAGAGAAGAAAAATGAGGGTTGCTTTTGTTTGTTTGTTTGTTTGTTTTTGTTCTTTGTTGTTTTCATTTTGGTGTTAACTTTTCCAAATAGGGTTTCCCTGGCTGTCCTAGAACTCACTTTGTAGACCAGACTGACCTCAAACTCACAAAGATCCGCCTGCCTCTGCCTCCCAAGTGCTGGAATTAAAGGCTTGGCCACCACCCCCTGGCAAGAGTGTTGCACTTTAATAGGCAAAAATTCTATAAGCAAACGGTGGAAGAGAAAACAGGAAAATCTGAAGCCTATCATTGCTGGTACCACAGAGGAAAGAACATTCAATATACAAGCCAGGCTGGCAGAGGGAGGGAGTCTGAATGCCAGGGCTTAACTCATCGCATTGTTCCTTCCCAAAGCTAGTGGAGACACACCAAGCAGAGGCACAAGCAAGATGAGAAAGAGCTCATTTAGAAGCAGGTGTTCATAAGTGCATCTTCCAGGTCATTTAGACCGAATAGGCAGTTAGCAACCCCACCTGCACAATGAATCTGATCATAGCTTGTGTTTTAATTCCTAGCAAATAAAGCACAGTTACACTAAGCAGCTTGGAGTGGCAATTGGAGAACTTGAGTGTCAACACTGAATCTGCTTCTACCAGATGAATGGCCACTGACCTAAGTTCTCTGAGCAACAATTTTCTCAGTAGCGAACAGATTGGTAACAGCTCACTAATAGCCTACTAAAAAATACATTAAGTTAGACAGCCCACTCAAGACTATCACTTAAATGGCTAAACTGGAGAGATGGTTCAGCTCTTGTTGCTCTTGCAGAGACTGAGTTTGGTTCCCAGCCCCCACATGGCAGCATACAGCTGTCCATGACTCCAGTTTCAGAGAACCCAGTGCCCTCTTCTGACCTCCACAGGTACTGGGCACCCACTCAGTGCACTTACATACACGCAGGCAAAGCACTCATACACATAAACATTTAAACTGGAAAAGATATACAACAAGCCGTGGTCTTTATTGTTGCCTGGACACTTAACTTGGCATTATACGGATATGGGATACTGGTTTTAGGTAAAAGTTCTACTAGGTGTCAGCAGGGGTAAAAGAGCTGTATAGATGGATACAGAAAACTTTGGTGTAGAAAAGTCCAGTGCACTGGGCTAGGGAAGTCAGGCATCAAAGCTCAGGGTACTGGGAAGAATAAGTTCCCTGTAACAAGATGGCAGAAGAATCTGGCCCACACCGGCCAGGACAGGAATCCGCTTGGGCGGAAGTCAAGGACCCATGTTGCAGGACATTTGATCTCACTGTGTGAAGATGTGTTGCTGTTTTACCTCACCTGCCTAAGGCACCCGATTGGTTTAGTAAAGAGCTGAATGGTCAATAGCTAGGAACGAAGAAGTACTTCTGGGGATAAAAGGGACTCTGGCAAAAAATAAAGGAGATATGCCGTAGAGACATGGAATGAAACAGACACACAGAATGGGAGAGAGGTAAAAGCCAAGAATGGGAGAGAGGTAAAAGCCACGTGGTAAAACGTAGATTTAAAAACATAGGCTAATTTAAGTTATAAGAGCGTAAGCTAAGGCCAAGCTTTCGTAATTAATAATAAGCCTCTGTGTCATTATTTGGGAGCTGGCTGGCAGGACAGAGACAGACTCATTACAGGCCCATCCTTTGCTTTCTCCACCACTACATCGTACCCCAAACACTGGAGACTATCATATGAGCGGAACAGGCTTCGGGAACCTCAGTGGCAAAAAGGAAGAGTAAGAAATGGAGAGAGAGTGGAATGAAGAGACGGATTTGCAGAAGGAGTTCAGAACAAAGAAAAAAGTACAGGAGGGTAAAATAGCTCATACTTGGATAGCTTGACTCAAGTCTGCACTGGCCCACAGCTTGTGCCCGGCACATACCACTCATCTGCATATGCAGTTGGACAGAGCCCTGTTAAGCCTTCAAGGATGCTGGGAAGCCTGATCATTCTTTCTTCAATGAATTAGTCTTCCCTTGGAGCAGGAGCTGATGGGCTCAATCCTTCCCTTTCTCCTTCATTTAGAATCAGGGCATACTAAAGACTTGGCTTAGAAGGGGTCTTAGATGTAACCAAATCTTTCCTGGTAGGGTAAACACGGGAACTTAAAAACGTCCTAAGTGATGACGCAGCCTGAGGTTGGACATTTTATTCCTCTCCAATACGCTGCATATGGATACTTGTTCTGAAGTTTCTGGAGGAAGATGACCAATTTTGCAATGTCCCGGGCTTTCCTGAACACGAAGCGAGGTAGCATGTAACATTGCTCATGCAATCTGTCAACACTACAGGTACTTGGTCCTGATTCCTAATGTCACTGATTAAGCTGCGGCCAGCCACTGAATTTCAGATGACTGAAGAGAGCTGAAAGATGTCAGGCACCCCGAGAAAGCACACACTTCCATGGAGGAAAAGGGGGAGACTGCCTAGCTTGTTTCCTAGATAATTTCCAAGACTAGCTAAACTCAAAATTATGTGGGGGCTATTGGAGGCCAGAGGAAAGCAGTGAGAACCCTCCTGACTGTTTTATTGAATTCCATTCCAAGCCTTTGACCTTCTACCCACAAAAGCGTTCAGGGCTAGAAGAAAGAGCACAGAAAGTGATAAGCACCACGAGGAAAGGCTTTGTCCTTGGAATGAAAACAGGATCCTCGTGACACTGGTGAGCACACGGCACAGCCTACTGACTCCAGACACTTAAAAGGAAAGCAAGTAAAGAAAGGTAACCCTAAAAAGTCAGCAGCAGATTTCAGCAAATGCCCATTTTTCCACAGCCACAAAGTTAAGCTGAGCAAAAGCTATAGGTGATCTGCGCTCCAGTGGCAGCCTTTTCCTGGAATTCCAGCTTCGACTTTGTTGACCAACATACAGAGTCACACATGTTTTGAGTTATTGTAACCCTAAAGTTAACTATCCAAAGCACAAAAATAAAATCCTCTCAAGTAGTGGTAGAGCATGCCTTTAATCCCAGCACTGGTGACAGAGGCAGGTGCATCTCTGTGAGTTCAAGGCCAGCCTGGTCTACAAAGCAAATTCTAGGACAGCTAGGGATGTTACACAGAGAAACCCTGTCTTGAGAAACATTAAAATAAATCCTTCTCGTTTGAATAATTCATGGAGAGAAGCAAGGACGTGAGTAGACTTCCTTTTTTTATATATCCATTCTTCTTTAAGGACTAAAGGCAACTATTTAAAACCTGGGGTGCCGATTCTAGCAAAAGATTTACATTCCGCTCTTTCAGTGAAAATGAAGAGAAGATGACCCACATTTTTTTGGATAATCCACACCTTAAAACATTAGATTGCGGAAAAGAGGGAGCAATCTGTAGACATGTGCTTCAATCTGGAGACTTGTTCTTGAGTTAAGTGTCCAGCCCTCAAGTACAAAGCAGGCTGAAAGGATCACTCAGAGACCACGATTTCTTCAATTTCCTTCTCTGGGGATGCTTATACATGCGGCATAGTAGAGGGTGCACATATGCAGGGCTGCGGGAGATGTTAGTGTGGATGATGTTTCCACTGTGTCCCTAAAAGTTCCTGTCCCCCAACTTCATACACGGTGATATTTTGAAGTAGGACTTCTTGGGAGGTAATGAGGCTTAGAAGTCATGAAGGTAATGATATGTAAAATGGAGACGGAACCCTGAGCTCACAGATTCTTCCTTTTTCTAATGCACTCTTTCTTGAACTTCTACCATCTTCTAAGTGTCACATTCTTGAGAACATGTGTTCAGTTCCCAGATAGTCAATCAAGCAATAATCCAATGTCATATATTTTGTTGTAGAGAGACAGTAGACTAAAACGCATTGAGATCTTCAGAACTCAACCAGTCCTGGAAGGCAGTGGGGAACCCGCAGAGATGTTGCTTTGAACTTCTGTTACAAAGTTTCCAAAGTGTGTCTGAAAGGTAGTGTTTTGTTAGCATCTGTTATGTGGTGCTCTGAGCCTGCTCCCTAAAATGAAAAAACAAAAAGGGTTTTTATGTAATCCCAAAGTATGAGACTCTTTTCTGAGTGTTAACGATTTAATTTACTAGGATGATCACTAAATAATCCTTAAAAACTCAAGTGGTGTATTTTCCATTCCCTTAGAATCAGACCTTATGATACATGTTTGGTATAAGTAGTTTATGAAGTATCTCTAGGACCAAGGATAATTCAAAGGTTGAGGGTGCTTGCTATGCTACCAAGACAAACAATACAGTACCCAGGATCCTCAGGGTAGAAGGATAAAACAATTACCTTTGTTCTAGTTGTTGTGTTTTTGTTTGTTTTTTCTGTTTCTAACTCTATCATGAGTTTTCATATGAGATGGTGGGTAAGAACATTATATATATATTGAAAGGATAAGATCCAATGTGAAGCTCCACAGTTTTAGAATGACTGTTATAATTATACAAAAGTTCATTGAGATGTATAGTTGAATCTGGTTAATTTCTGTGAGTGATTTTTTATTCACCAGTTTTTTATAATAAAGTTTATAAAATTAAATTAAAGGGGAGAGAACGGGTTCCAAAAATATCCTCTGACCTCCACATGTTCATCCATATCATACACACTCACATATACTAGATAAAGAAATCATAATATTAATATTTTATTCTTTTTTATTTTTGCATGCAAAATACAAGTGTTGCCTGCGTGCACATCTGGGAATGTCTGGTTTCCTTGGAGACAAGAAGAGGGATCAGATCCCCCATGGAACTAAAGTAGTTTTCAACTATTGGGGACATGTGTCAAAGGAACTGATGCTTGTGGGACCCAGAGTTCCAGCAAGAATTATTTGTTAGAAGAATGAACCAACTTTTGCTTCCTGCTTTATGACGCCATCTCTCTTCTTCTCACATGTGCTCCCACTGTGGCACCATCTAGCATGATGGCGACACATGCAGCCAAGGAGTCCTGAACAAGAACTGGCCCTTTGCCAATTGGTCATTGAGCCTTCTAGACTGTGAGCTAGCCAAGCCTCTTCCCTTTGTAAGAGCTCTGTACTCCTTTTTGTTACAGTAATGAATGATGATCCAATATTAAAGTACTCGGGAGGATATATGTAGAGTACATGCAAAGGCTTCATTTAATAAAGAACTTGAGCATCTGCAGATTTAGTTTTTATAATGTTTATTTTTAATTTATGTATATGGGCGTTATGCCTGCGTGTATGTATACCAGGTACATGGCTAGTACCTGTGGAAACAAGAAGGGGGCACTGGATCTCCTAGAACTGGAGTTACAGAGGATTGAGCTGCCATGTGGGTTTTAGGAACCAAACCTGGGTCCTCTGGAAGAGCAACCCGTTCTCCTGAGCCATCTCTCCAGTCCCACATCTGCAGATTTTGTCACCTGTGGGATAAAAACTAACCTCCTCCCCAGGTTCTGAGAAGTAACTCTACCCTGGTAGCATTCAATTCAGGATGTGGCTAGGACTACTTCTGAGTTACACATACAAAAACCATGGAAGCGCTTGAAATATTAGAGATGGCCAAGAACAGAATGCAGAAAGGCAAAAAAATAGGAACAATTTGAGTCAAGCCTGTTTGTCATAATTGATTAAAATCAGAAGAGATGTAAAAAAAAAATGAGTAATGGCCTCAGGTACATTGCCAGAAAGAACCATCCATATACCTTTATCCTTGTATTGATGCTAGTGTAATAAATTCATCAAGTTTTCTTAGGGAATAAAGAATATTCCTTTGGCCAGGATATGATTTTATTTGCATTAATCATCCAGTTTCTCAATAATTACATTTATGATTTTTGGGGGGTTGTGTTATTTTGTTTTTTCAAGACAGGCTTTTTCTGTGTTGCCCTGGCACTTCTGGAAGTCACTATGTAGACCAGGCTGGTCTCAAACTCATAGATCCACCTGCCTCTGCCTCCCAAGAGCTAGGATTAAAAACATGTGTCACCACACCTGGATTTACTTTTAGTTTTTTTAAACATGTTTTCTTGCTTTTAGGTATTATCTTTACTTGTTGCAGAAATTTCTTTTACATACTACAACATAATAAAGGTTTTCACAGGGGCTGAAGAGATAGCTTGGCAGTTAAGAGCACTTCCTGCTCTTGCAGAGGACCTGGGTTAGAGTTCCAGCACCTATATCTGGGGTTCACATACAGAGAAGCAGGTACACACATGTACACATGCATATTCACATACACATAAAATGAATACATTGTAATAGGCTTTAATAAATGTATACTCTTTAGAGAAAAATTCAATACCAGAAACATAAGAAAACATTGACAAAACTAAGTTCATGACAGTATTACTTAAGCTCTTGTGGGTGAGGTGGGTGTGGTATGTGTGTTTGGGTGTGGTGTGTATGTATGGATATGAGTACACTCGTCTGTGCTTGTATGTGGGGCCCAGAGGTCAACTTCTGGTATCTTTCTCTATCAGCTGTCACTGAACTTGGAACTCACTGTTTTGTCTAGACTGGCTGGCCAGCAAGCCCCTGGAGATTATTCTTTCCACTCCTCCCAGCACTGGGATCAGAGGCCTGAGCCTCCACACCCAGGTCCTCAGGCTTGCTTGGCAAATACTTTACTCACTGAACCATCTTCTCAGCCCTTACTTAAACTCTGAGCAACTTGTAAGCAGCTTAATTGCCTGACGATAAAGAAAGGGTGTTTGCGGTGAGCAGTTTCCAAGATGGCGCCCAAGCCCCGTCTCCGGTCATAGCCACACCCTGTGCAGTCCCTTCCCACATGTGTCCGGTGGGTGACCAAGGAAAGAAGGCAGAAGAAATACCCTCACCGCTGAGGTACAGAATTAGCATAGGTCCCCATCAATAGATGAACAGATAAAGAAACATAGTGTGTATATACTGGATAGAGTGTCTGTTTGGTCACAAAGAAAAACATAATCACATTGTTTCCAGGAAAACAAATAGAAACAGAGGTCACTCGGCTCAGTGAAATAAACCAGACACCAAAAGACAAATGCTACATTGCCTCCCTTATACACAATTTAGATTTTTTTTTAAAAATCCATGAAAGTAAAAGGGGACTATAAGGGAGAAACAAGAAAAGTTCCTGGGGTGAATATAATCAAAGTATGTTTATGCATATATGAAATTGTCATTATTTCATATTATTAGTATGTGTTATGTTTATAAAAGAATACTCCAACGTTGGTAAAAAGAAGCTTTTTCCCCAGTGTGCAGAGGTTAATGAAGAAACACATAACTGGTCTGAGAGTAAGTGGCTGTGAGTACTTACACTTAGATGGGACATCACCATGCAGCTGATTGCAACCTCATGTCAAGTCCTGGGCCAGAATAGCCAGCAAAACCCTGTGAGATTCCTCACACAAAAACACTCACTGCACGATGCATGTTTTTGTTAATGTAGGCTGCTGATTGGGGGATAACTGTTTACACAATAGTAAGTAACCAATAGTGTTCCCATGAAGTAGAGTATTATTTAGTAGTAAGATACCAGATTTTTAAGCTACATGTGGCAGTACGTGCCTCTAATCTTAGGACTTAAGAGACTGAAGCAGACAGATCATAGGTTCGAGGCTAACCCAGGCACACAGAGGTGTGGATTAGCCTGGGTAGCATAGAAAGATCCAGAATGGAGGGCGGGGGTGAGTTTCTCAAAGACTATGTGAGGACATGAAAAAGTGGCGAGCATAAAATATTGAGTGAAAATATCAAGAACTGAAACTATGGGGTATTATTGCATATTTGTTGTTTCCTTCAGATCAGCAAATGTCTTTCCTTCCCCCTCTTTCTTCTGCCAGTTGAACTTCCCCTTCTGGTATTAAAACTATGATGCTACATCTTCACTGTCTCACCTAGACTCACCTAGAACACGCCTCTCAGAGTATGCCTGTGAGGGTGTTTTCAGAGAACTTTGTTTAGCTAGGGGAGGAAGACCCATCCTGAAAGTGGGTACACCATGGGTTGAGGTCCAAGACTGAATAAAAATGGACAAAGAATAAAGGATATGAGTGGGCAAGTGTCCATCGCTCTCTGCTGTCTGTCCTCAGATGTGCCAGCCACCTCTCCAACCCTTCCCTGCTAAGGTGAATGACTTGGAACACGAGCCACAATAAGCCCTTCTTTTCTTAAGGTGTTTTATCAATGTGTTGTCACAACAAGAGAAATAATACAGAAACTCCCTTGCATGTTTCAAGAAGAGCTGCCTCCAACCCATTTAAATCAAGGAGGGGAATTAGATCCAGTGAAGGTACATCAGGAAAGGCAGACAAACAAGAGGAGTGCTGACAAGGGAGGCAGTAGCCTAATTTATCAAATAAAATTAAAAGTGATGAAGGGATCAGACACCCTGATGCAGTAGTTATCAGAGCATGGCCAACCTTAGAATTGCCAGTTTGGAGGAAGGGGATGAGAGGAGAGGAGGAAGAGGAAACTGTAGTTGATAGGTAAAATAATTTTTGAATTTTAACAAAAAATAAAATGTTAATAAAAAGGAAAAAAGAATTGTCATTTTTGAGTCGGCACCCTCTTTTTGCTCGTATTAATCAGGGTTGGGTTCCTGTCGTCACAAATGGTACACAGTGCAATATGTGATGGTATCTCAGATTGGCATCAGAGTAAGTAGACATTTATTTTAGAGAGCATGGTCACATCTGTGAAATGGCAGCAGTGACTCCACATAGACCTGTCATTTCAGATTAGTAAACTTGCTGTATCAGAATTCTTTAATTCTTTAACTCTGGCCTTCAACAATTTAGAGTATGCATCCCAATGACCCCCTCCCCTGCACCTCTCTTGACCTCCCTCCCCCTCCCCTGCACCTCTCTTGACCTCCCTCCCCCTCCCCTGCACCTCTCTTGACCTCCCCCCACCCTACCAGTTCCCCACTCCCTACACATCCCTTCCCACACCCCTGTCTCTTTATTTTGTTTTGTGAGCCACTGAGTTTAATCGGGTCTATCTCTGAGACCGTCGGTTTGGAACTGTCCACTGGAGCCTAGCAGGTTCATCAGTGTGGATGCAACTGATAGATCAATATAGCAGGAGTCAATTGCTCAGCAGAGATGGGCCCCTTCCCTGTCTGAGACTGATGGTTGACAATGCCAGTCTTGTGCTGACCCGGTACAAGTAAATGACCACAGCAGCTCTGAGCTTGTGCATGCGATGGCTGTGTCACACCAGAAGATGGTATTCTGCAGGAATTTTTAAAACACTGGCTCTTAGCTCTCAGAATTGGAAGCTTTGAGCACTGGAGAGATGGCTTAATGGCCAAGAGCCTTTGCAGAAGACCTGGGTTTGGTTCCCAGCACCCACTTGCTGGCTCACTGCTGTCTGCAACTCCAGTTTCAGAGGCTCTGGTGCCTTCTACTGACCTCTAAAGCACCAGGCATGCATGTAGTGTACATATATGCATGCAGGCAAAGCACTCATACATATTAAATAAATAAATCTAAAATAAAAAAACAAGAATCAGAAACTTAGGCCCAGTACTTCTGTTTTGCAGAGTAAATCTTTTATTGAGTACCTGGCAACTTTTAATGATATATAAAATTATTCTGTGTGTGTGTGTGTGTGTGTGTGTGTGTGTGTGTGTGTGTACATGTTCATGTAGGCATTAACATGTGGGGGGAAGTGTCTACATATGTGTGCATGTATGTGAGGATGCCAAGGGCAGCGTCTGATGTCCTTGCTATCCAGCTTATTATTTTAGACAAGGTCTCTCTCTGAACCTGGAGCTCTCCTGACTGACCAATGAGCTTCAAGGATCCAGCTGGCCCCACCCCCAGTGCTGTGACCACAGACATGCGCTGCCGCAGCCAGTTTTCTTTTTTCTTATTTGGTGGGGTTGGAGTGGAACACAAGATCTCAAGTTTGCTACGCTAGCACACTTCCACTGAGCTATACACCCCGGACTCACCACCAGTTTTCAACGTGTGTTCTGAAGATTTGAACTCAGGTCTTCATGCCGCATCTCTTCAGCTGTGTTACCATTTCAGCTACCAACACATCCAGAATCCCCATGCAGAAGACTTTAGTAACAAATAGATTTGATTGCCTTTCCTTGCGAGCTTCCCTTCTCGTTCTCGGTCCTTGTGCTATAAGGTTCATAGTATTAGGTTCACGCTATCACTTTCAGATTACAAGCTTTAAGCTCAAACTTTGATCTGAGATTTCAATCTCGATGAATTTAAAGCCCTGATGGTTTAGTGGATCAGTCTTAATAAAATACAGATGTGTATTCACGGTAGTAAGAAGCGTTTTTTTCCCATCTTTGATAAAGAATATAGCTCAGCAATTATGGAAAAACACAGAGGAAAAGGTAGAGAACGCAGCTCTCATGACCCGAGTCTCCCCAAAGTGAGAGTCACTGTGGGTCAGAAAAGGAGATTTGAACCCTCATATTCAGACTCCCACATCCTGCTAGTGCCAAAACACATCACTAACAAATATTTCTAAAGAAAGAAAAGTATTTGATTTGGTTAGATCACTCTGGATAAAACAAAAGGCCTCTTGATTCTATTTTTTAAAAGAAAAACAACCCCACCAGCCACTTTGGAGACAATTTTGGAGCTCTAAAGTAATAAGTACTGAGTAATTTATATCAAATCTCTGGGCTGCGTCTGATTCTTTCACCATGTAAATTTAACCTTGGCCACAATATTGAGTGATGAGTGGTAGAGAATATTTACTTCATTCAGTCTATCTAAGCCACCCATGTCTGACATTAACCTCTGATTTTATACATCTTTATTTTCTATTCACAACTGAAAGCTATACCATGTCTGTGCTATCAGGCAAATGAATGACAAGCTTGCACTTTGGAATTTCCCTACAAAGAAACTGCATTTTACAAAGGGCATCTATACAGGCTGATTGACAGATTAGGAAAGGGTGAAACATTGCAGGTCCTGAGCCTAATTACAGTTTACCTTAGGCTACCTTTGAACCCCTGAGCAGCCTTTCCTTATCCACCTCTGTTTCTGACCTAACATCCTTGTGACTAATCACGTGAGACCTTTTGGATTGTATTAAGTAAACAGACCACTAGCTTCTAGCTTCCACCAATCTAAACCCCAAGAATGTCATCAGGTAGCATGTGGAATCTATAGCAGGGGTCCCCACACACATATACCCCGTGCACCCCACCCCTACCCCTGCACTGTTTTAGCTGTAGCTCATCTACCTAATGTTCCCTCCAATGTATTTGAAAAGTTTTTCCTTCGTGACTTTCTTCAATCTGATATATGTATGTATGTATGTATGTATGTATGTATGTATGTATGTATCTGGGAATTTGGGGTTGCCTGAATCTGTTTCTAGGTCATGGTCACTCATATTTGGCATCAGGATAAGCTATCTTTTATGCCCTTTGAAGTAAAAACAATGGTTTTTATGTCAAGAAACAATAAGAGAATGCTTTCCTTTTTCTAAAATTTCCTTCACACTATTTAGTTTGAAAATAAAATTTTAAGCACGAGAAAGAAGCAGGATGACCTAAAGTTCTATGCCAGCCTGGGCTACATGGTGAGACCTTGTCTCAAGAGAGAGAAGGCAGACAGGCGAGTTTAAAATCATACATGGAAAATAAACTACAATACAGAAGTTATAACATGTGACATCTAAACTACCAATGGCTGCTACAGCTGTTATAGAAAATAAGGGTCACAGCACTTGTATCTTGGAACTGTTGTGTTGAAAATATTGGTTAAAAATGACAAGTGTGGACATTCTTCATCAAGGGTGACATATGATAGATGGAGGATGTGAGCTCTACTCTACATGGAGACCGACTGCCAAGTGAAGCAGCTTTGTGTAACTCACTGGGGTACTGAGCATGTCTGAGCTCAGATGGCGACAACAGAGCTGGTGAGTAGCTGAGCATTGACCATAAATCCCAGTTGTGGCAGTGAAGCCCACACTCCCCTCCTCCCCTCTGACCTGATTAATCCCTGCAAATAAAACTTACCAGACTTAATAGACACCAAGGAGAGGAGAGGAGATGCCAGCTAAGTTTCAGAAGGACCTCTAATCATTTAATTAGTTTGGAGATTGTTAAGACTGGGAGAGCACAAACTGCCCACCAATTGAGAGCCTTCATCTGGAACATTCTAACTAAAGCCTGTAGAGGCCACTGGCAATGAAATGACAAATTTGAGTTGGAGAGGCCTACCTAAGTTCTCAGTGTTGCTACAGAAGGAAGAGACACCCCACCCAGCACTTTCCTTTTCCCAGAGTACTGGCTGGTGTGACCTTGACATTCTTTCTGTGTCCTTGAAATGAGCAGACACTTAAATGTTTGGCCCTTTGTTTTATTGATTTGGAAATCAGGGGACAAACTGCAAGAGTCAGTCTTCACTCACAGCATGTGTGTCCCAGGACCAAACTCAGACCTGGTGGCAAGCACTTTTACCCACTGGGCCATCTTGCTAAATAAACAGCTAAATAATCCTTTTTGCCAATTTTTTGCTAATTTTCCAGACCCACCACAGCCTTCTCTAAATGCTAAACATCAAGGGAGACGATACTATCTTTTGTTTCCCTGGGACCTTGGGAGCCTGACTTTGGTGGATGCCTCTGTTCCAAAGTGCAAAAACCACATCTGTCACACAGATAGGAGATATTTGTTTTTCCAACGGATGAGCCCAATTGACTAAGACAGATAACCAGACCACTATCTGGGGAATCTAGGATGAGATGTTCGAGCAAATGCTGCTTCAAAATTCTCTCACTGAAGGACTATCTAGTTACTATTTACACAGAAGAAGAAGAAGAAGAAGAAGAAGAAGAAGAAGAAGAAGAAGAAGAAGAAGAAGAAGAAGAAGAAGAAGAAGAAGAAGAAGAAGAAAATGATTACAGGTTGTACCTGCTAACTACTTTAAAAGATAAGATTGTGGTCTTCTAAGAGACTGCCTGAAAAATGGATATCACATTTTGGCTTAATGCTCAGTCAACACAAGACTGTTTCTTTCCCGCAACTTTTGTGGAAAGGTTCATGTTGGCAGGTGGGGGTGCCAGCGTGCCACAGAGCTCATGTGGAGATCAGAGGACAACCTGCAGAAGTTGGTTCTCTCCTTCCGCCTTTCTGCAGGTTCCAGAGATCAACCTCAGGTCACCCGGCTTGCTGAGGCAAGCTCCTTTACCTGGTGAGTCATCTCATTGACTCAAGAGATAATTTTTAATTATTATGTTTTCCCAGGATCAGTTATGTCTGTACGCATAAGCAGAGATGACTGACCCTGCCATAGAGCTAAGCACAACACAAGTTAGAATAGAATAGAATAGAATTGAAAGAAAACAAACGCGTCAGTACAAATCTCATTGTGAGCCACGCGTCAGTACAAATCTCACTGTGAGCCACGTATAGCTGTAAACCTCATCACACAGTGATCATGCTGGGTGGACGCGCTGCCCCTTCCCAGGTTTCTAAAGAGGGAAGACATCAACAGAAGATAAAATTGGTTCAATGTGTATTGTGCGCAGCTCAAGAACAGAAAAGCAAGATTTTGTTCAAGTGGGAATTATGTTTGGGGGAATGGTTTTAATTATCAATCATTTACAAAATAAAACAGCACTCACAATCTATAGCACACTGTTACCAGCATTCAAGCCACAGTCTTTTATTTTATTTTCTTTGCATAGTTTTGAGTTGGGTTTTGTTTGTCATACAGTTATCAAATTGTATATATTAACTTTTTAAAAACTTTTTCAAACCTTCCTGTATCTACTTTAAATGCAACCGAGTGGATGTAATATAACCATTTCTCTTTTACATAGCACTTGAATTAACATCTAATTCTGATGGGTTTCAATACCAAGAGTTACACAGGCAAATAAATAAATAAATAATATGTAGAAAGCTAAATCTAAGGATATATTGCATAAAACAAATGCTCTCACCATAAAATTTCACTGTTTTCTAGGAAAGGAGTAAATTAAACACATTCTCTTGTGTCTGCAATCTACTCTTTTGTGCTCGATCATTCGGCAGGCCTTGCTCTGAGACCTACGAAGTTTCTTTACAGCGTTCGTCTTTTCTACAGCGGCACCTAGCGGTGCAACTGAGTTATACCACGTCGGAAAAACTAGTTCCAATTGCCAGCTCACAGACATGTTAAAATAAGCAGCTGGGATCCTGCTAAAATCTGAATTCTGATTTACAGCTTTCCAACAGCCTTCTCTGGCTTGACTCACACTAGAATCACCCCGATGCCTGGTGATGAAGGCTGTGATAAAGCACCCCTGCATCATTCGGCTGTGTAGCCGAAGTTGAGAGCCACAGCGCCACGTAAGCCACATCGTAATAAGGCCTATCATTTGTTAAACAAAGGGGACTTGTGATTGTCTTTTTCTCTCCCATAGCTTACTTTGTAGGTACCATGGTCAGTCTTGACTGTCAACCTGACTGTACTGAGACATGCTAGGAGCAAGCACTACTCAGGCTTTGTCAGTGAAGACATTTCCCGAAGAGGTTAAATAAGGAAGAAGACCTTCCCCGCAAGTGGGATGTGGGCGGCATCTTCCCACAGGCTGTAGGTGCAGACAGAATAAGAGGAAGAAAAGAAAAAAGCCGGCAAGCACACACCCTGTCCCCACCTCTTACTTTACCTGCTACGGTGCTACCCATCACTTCCCCATTCATGGATGCCATGAAATGAACCCTCTCCCATTCATGGACGCTATGATATGAACCCTCCCCCATTCATGGACGCCATGCTATGAACCCTCCCCCATTCATGGACGCCATGCTATGAACTCTCCCCCATTCATGGACCCCATGATATGAACCCTCCCCCATTCATGGACGCCATGCTATGAACCTTCCCCCATTCATGGACGCCATGCTATGAACCCTCCCCCATTCATGGACGCCATGCTATGAACTCTCCCCCATTCATGGACCCCATGATATGAACCCTCCCCCATTCATGGATCCCATGCTATGAACCCTCCCCCATTCACGGACGCCATGATATGAACCTTCCCCCATTCATGGATGCCATGAAATGAACCCTCCCCCACTCATGGATGTCATAATATAAAGAGCTCTGCTCTGCTTTATCCTTCTTTCTGTGATGGTCTGAAATCCCTGAAGCTGTGAGCCTAAATATACAATTGTCCTCCTTAAGTTCTTTCTCAGACATTTGTCACAGCGTGAAAACACCAACACAGTAGATGAACTGAGGTCCAGAAGTACCATCATCGGGTTCACACTGATCAGAGCAATTTCCACAGTGGCATAAGGTAACCAGGGAATCTGAGTCTCCAATGTACATTAATCTTACCATCCAGGGGCTTTCTTGATGTTGGCATGCTCCTCAGGTAATGAGAGAAAGGTAGACACAGAGATGAAAACATCGGTGGGCCCGCCTCATTATCGCCCATCTTGAAAAACAGAATAAGGACTTGGCCTTTGGCCTTGCTTGTTCCCTCAGAAAACTGTCCTACAATAACCCATAGGCCTTAGACTACATCTCAGGTGCCAGACTCAGTTTCCCAAGGACCTAGAGGGAAAGACTTGGAGCTTGTCACAGCTGAGTGGTTATGCTACTTAGAGACCCCTTGTGAAACCTCAGAGCAAAGTAAATTCGGAATCTCCACCCAGTATGGCCACCTGATACCCTCACCACC
This sequence comes from Mesocricetus auratus, assembly GCF_017639785.1. NCBI lineage: Eukaryota > Metazoa > Chordata > Mammalia > Rodentia > Cricetidae > Mesocricetus > Mesocricetus auratus. Next base: position 39,202 of record NW_024429198.1, on the reverse strand, counting down.
TCACACACTGTTGGGGACTGCTAGAACCTTGAACAAAATGGAGTCTGTCAACTGTTTCTTGGCCTTCTGACTACGTGACTACTAGCACACATGCCCTTGAGACAAAGGAAAAGGCTAACCATAAAAGTTAAATTTACACAGGGCAGCCCACCCGCCTAGCCAGGGGGAAGTACCTTTACAGAGCAATTGTCTTTGTTAAACAAAAGATTATAGTATTCTGTTGTACTCTCCCTACCCCTCCCTAATTCCTGCACCTGACTTACACTGACAAGCATTTGTGGAATGTAACTAATGACTGATGGAAAATTACAGCTTTGTCTTTACCGTATTTGGTGTCTATTTGAATTGAGACTTGATTGACATGCTTGTACCACCCCCTGAGGTCCTTCCTCTATAAATTCCAGCGCGCCCCAAAAAATAAAGGCTCTTGATCAGCAAAAGTTGTCTTGAGCCTGTTTCCATTAACCTCTTGAAGTTCAATTTCCAGATCGGATCTGCTCGTGAAGGCCCACTAAATTAGTAGCAACCCTCATCACCTCATCCCCGCGGGTCGGGGGTCCCTTCCCGGGGGTCGCAACACACCACGTGCTTTGGCCTCCAACCCCAAAATACAACCCAAACTTTCAGGCAAATGTCCCTCTGAAGGACACGATAGCAATGAGGGACACCACTTTCCAAGTCCTGTCCCATATCCTTTAATTGTTTGAGAAGAAGCCAGGCGGGGTAATGGTACATACTTGTAATCTCAGTTGTGAAGAGACCAAGCCAAGAGGAGTGCAAATTCTGTCACCCTGGGCTTCTGGGTGAGGGGCGTCCCCACCAGACAATACCGAGAGCCTTCTTCAGTCCGGCTGCTGGAATGTATCTGAGAAACCTTGTATCTGTTCTCACAATAACCACTTCCTCACCTCACCCCACTCCATGGTCTCCACACCTCCACTGCCCTGAACTTGACCTTGTCCACATACAGTGATCTCTCCTGACTGACCTAGTTACCTCCCTGAGCTAGTTCCCTGTGGCTGGAAAATCCTTCGGGTCTCACTGTGTACCTTCTTCGGAGATCTCTCTGTTGATGATTCCTCCTCCTTCCCACATCTCAAAGTTTGGATTTTAATACTTGGTTTATCTAGGCTTCTCTCCCTGGTCATTCAGTCCGTGGCTTTAAAAAGAACGTGAAACCTATTTCTCTATGCCGGATCATATCTCCATCTGAATCCACGTTCCCATTTCCAGCTGCCATGTGCACTTGAAGAACACACACTCTTAGTGAGTCCTGTGTCTGAGCTTTCCTGTTCCAAACAATGGCCCCCATGTTCATGCAATTGTTAACACACAGGAGACATATTTGTTCTTGTATTTATGTCTGACATTCAGTTCATCAGAAATCCAGCTCTTGATGAGGAAAAATAGACAGGGAGAACTGTGGGGACATGGGGGAGGAAAGAGAGCCCCTCTCTCCGGAGATTGGCTGGAACCTCTTGCCATCTAAGAAGCCAGAGTCCAGCAAGACTAACAGTTGCTGTGAAGGGTGTTGTGTTGGTTTGAATAAGAATGGCCCACATCAGGCATTGTGGCTCAGGCCTTTAATCCCAGCACTCAGGAGGCAGAGGCAGGCGGATCTCTGTGAGTTCGAGGCCAGCCTGGTCTACAGAGTGAGTTCCAGGACAACCTCCAAAGCAATACAGAGAAACCCTGTCTCGAAAACAAACAAACAAACAAACAAACAAACAAAACAAGAATGGCCCTCATAGGCTCATAGATTTGAATGTTTGGTCACCAGGGAGTGGCACTATTAGGAAGTATGACCTTGTTAGAGTGGGTGTGGCCTAGTTGGAGGAAGTGTGTTGCTGGAGAAGGGCTTTGGGGTTTCAAATGCTCAAGCCAGACCCAGGGGCTCTCTCTCTCTTCCTGCTGCCTGATAATCAAGATACATAACTCTCAGCACCATGTCCTCCTGCATGTTGTCATGTTTCCCCCCATGATGATAATGGACTAAATCTCTGTCTTAGGGTTTCTATTGCTGTGATGAAACAGTATGACAAAAAAGCAAGTTGGGAGGAGAGGGTTTATTTGACTGACACTTCCAAATCATAGTCCATCATTGGAGGAAGTCAGTACAGGAACTCAAGCAGGGCAGGAACCTGGAGGCAAGGACCGATACAGAGGCCACAGAGGAGTGCTGCTTACTGGCTTGCTCAGGCTGTTTTCTTATAGAACCCAGGACCTCTAGCCTAGGGCTGGACCCTCCCCCATTAGTCACTAACTGAGAAAATGCCTTACAGCTGGATCTCATGGAGGAATTTCCTCAACTGAGGCTCCTAACTCTCTGATGACTCTAGCTTGTGTCAAATTGACACACAAAACCAACCAGTACAATCTGAATCTACAAGCCAGCCCCAATTAAATGCATTCCTTTATAAGTGTTTCCATTATAATGATTGTCTTTTTGCATCAATAGAACACTGACTAAGACAGTTGCCAATACTGAAATGATACTTTTTATAGAGAAATATTTTCAAATGGGAAAACTAAAAGAGCTATAAGACAGGCATAAGACCTGGCTGCACATGACCTCTTGAATGGCCACACTCCTCTCCAGGGTATTTTCTGGGAATCTCATGAACAACACAATTAGCTTGTGTTTACCGAAGAGATCCTTGATACCTGTATCTGTGCTTTACCTTGTCATTTGTAATTTTGTCAAGCTTCTGTCAGGACCCACGCTGTGATAGCATTTAAATGTCTTAGCAACCCTTTGAAGTTAGTAATGTCAAAAACCAGTTGTCTTAGTTACCTTTCTGATGGGGGAAGTCCTATGTATATGTCAATAAAGCACTGTTGGGCCAATAGGGAACCAAGATAGGTGGGACTAGGAGTCCAGGAGGACTCTGGGAAGGAGAAAGACAAAGAGTCGAGATGTAACGCCATGGGGTAGGAAGCCCGGAACTATTCTCCAGTAAGAGAAATACTTAGATTAACAATTATGGGGTAATTACTTAAGTCAGAGCTAGCCAGTAAGAAACAAGCAAGGCCAACAGCTACATAATTAATATAGTCTCCTGTGTGTTTATTTGGGACTGATGCAGCTCTGGAACCAGGCTGGTGGGAAGGCTTCTCTCAAGGAAAAGGCTTCTCTTTACATAATAGTGATCAGAAGTGGGATCATGAATTTCCAAGTAGAATGACAAAAGCTTTAAAGTAATTTTAGAAACAAAAGAACGGAGAGAAGCACAGCTTCTTGGTAGCAGCATGTTCTCAGGTGGGCTCTGTTTTGCTAGCAACAAGCAGAGTCTCACACAATTCGCTTAAGGGAGTCTTCCTAACTCAGCATAAGCAAAAAACAAAAAACAAAACAACAACAAAAAAACCAAAACAAGGTTCTTTTAACAGACTCTGCTAACAATTGAAATGTGTGTACATACAGCTGGAAGTGGCAGTGACCCCATCTCCAAGCCGGCAGCTGGAGTCACGCTTATGCCCGCCATCTTGGAAAAATGGCAGTTTAAACAGCCACGGTTTTACAGATAAGACATGTGGCCAGAAAAACATAAAGATTTACAGTAAAGTCAGACGTAGATGAAGAAAAACTTCTAAAGGTTTACAGTGTGTTTAAAAACATATGTAAGTTCGAGAGAGAAAAAGAAAAGGCATAGTGGTAAATAAGTAGAGAAGCTGGCTGTGGTGGTGCACACCGGTAGGATTTGCTCCAGAGGCAGAGGCAGACAGATTTCCAAAGAGAAACCCTGTCTCAACGAAAAATAAATAAAAGTAAAAGAAATAAAATAATAATAGATAAATAAATAAGCCACATAAAGGTGGAAAATACACAGAGAGTATGGATACTGTATGCTATTGTGTTTTTCAGTTTTTTGATTGCTAAGGAAGGAACAACTGCTAAAGTACACTTGATTATAAATGCTGCTGAAGTAATTCAACTTATATCTTTTGAAAATGCCTTGACTTCAAAATTTAAGTATAAGGATATGTTACTTGGGAAAGGAGTTTTTGTTTATGTTTCTACAGAAAATGAAAAGCTGAGGATTCCTTCCAGGCTTCTGTGGTTTGATGAACCAAGACCCCCGGAAGCAGTGGGCCAGGTGTTCCAACAATTGAAACAGCTAAGATGATGCAGTCTTACAGACCCTGAAACCAAGGACTTATACAGGTTTCTGAGTTTCGTCATGATCCCAATGGTATGAACGGCGCCCCCTTCCAGCACGAAGCAGTTTGGAATGAGTGATGTTCTTGGACACCAGTGTTTTGTGGGCCGGGAAATAACTGATATGGCTACTAGAATAGTCAAGGTGTGGAGTTTGACCAATTGTACTTCAAATGGCTAAAATCTCCTTTGGTTACTATTGATAAACCATCAGATGTCTGGACAGGGGTGATGTTATCATTAGAGTACTTCTTGTTGAGTTGGGAAATCGAAATCCTTAGGGCAAAATTGACCTTTCTCATTAGGATATAATCTGGAATGCAGCCCCTGGTACCATAACAAGGTGCAGGTAATCCTATAATAACAACTGATTAAAAATTGGGTTAGAAATCTTTTGCACCAAGCCAGGTGTTGGTGGCAGACGCCTTTAATCCCATCACTCGGGAGGCAGAGGCAGGTGGATCTCTGTGAGTTCAAGGCCAGCCTGGTCTACAGAGCTAGATCCAGGACAGCCTCCAAAACAATACAGAAAAACCCTGCATCAAAAAAACAAAACAAAACAAAAACAAAAAACAAAGAAATCTTTTGCACCTGTTGTTGATGAAATCTAGACAAGAATTGTATAAGGTTAATAAGGTTATACTTTGTGACTAGTAGGATTGAGAAAGGGAGAAATGGGGCTAAGAAGGGTAGCATCTAGTACCATTTTGGGCTGTCAATGATCCACTGGCCAGAGGCATCAAGATATTCCTTACATGATTGGAGATTCATGATGGGGAATGTACTTCTGTGTATATGTTTCTCTTATTGGTAAATGAATAGAATACAGATTGGCCCGACAGGAAGTGACATATCTAGGCAGTAACTTACCACTAGCTAACCATGGAGCTCTGCAGGTCTGTACAGACAGATAGGCAGATGGGCAGAATCAGGACATAGGCAGGCAGGGACAAAGAGGAAATGGCTATCTTCTTTGCAAAGATGATTAGCAGTCACCATGTGTTGACATGTATCAGAGGTAGGCGTAAGAGGTCTGGACCTTTCTCAGGTATGATAAGACCATGTGGAAATACTTAGATTAATAGAAATGTGCTAGTAATTATGACACAGCTAGTCAATAAGAAACTCTAGTCACTGGCCAATATTTTATAGTTAATCCAGCAACAGCCTGCTTTATTAACTGCTTGGCTGCCTCCCCAAAACAGAGCCAAGATATCCTTCTTCAGAGGGACAGTTACTGTCCCTTTACATGGAAAGGATGACATTACTATCAGACAGGTCCTTATAGTGACAGGTGGCATGGGACATAACTGCGATAGAATTGGGGTCACAGGGAACAAGGCTTGGGATGAGGGAAGTCCATTATGTTTCCTCCTAAGAGGTTGCTGACCAAGCCAAACATTGAAAGTCATGTCAGTGATGATGAACCTATGAGGACAGGAACATAGACACCATAGTTCTTCTCTTGTGTCCCCTGCTTTTGTGTGTTTCAATTGACTTTTCCAGTCAACCACCAGGAGAGGGTCCTTGTTCCTGATTTCCAAAAAAATGGACTCAAGTATGTACTAGGTTTGAATGTTGACCTAGGCTTTCTAGAATCAGGAAGTATGGCTTGGATGCTAGATTTGTGCTCTACATCTTAGAAAAATTAAAGACTCTAGAAGTCTTTAATTTGTTTTTTTATTTCTTCCTTGACCCAGGAATGGTGCAATTGTGCATTGTTCAATTTCTATGAGTCTGTAGGGTTTCTGCTATTTGTGTTGTTCTTGAATTCTAACTTGAAACCAAGGTGGTCTGATAAGATACAGGGTGTTATTCCAATTTTTTTGTATCTGTTGAAGTTTGCTATGTTGCTGATTATGTGATTGATTTTAGAGAAGGTTCCATGTAGTGCTCAGAAGAAGGTATATTCTTTGGGTTTGGATGGAATATTCTGTAGATGTCTGTTGAAACCAATTGGGCCAAAATTTCTGTTAGTTCCTTTGTTTATTTGTTAAGTTTCTGTCTGGTGGTTCTGTCTAGTGGTGAGAGTGGGGTTTTGAATTCTCCCACTATAAGTGTGTGGGGTTTTATGTGTGATTTGAGTTTAATAATATTTCTTTCCCGTCATCGGTGGAGCATGCCTTTAATCCCAGCACTTGGGAGGCAGAGGCAGGTGGATCTCTGTGAGTTCGAGGCCAGCCTGGTCTACAGAGCAAGTTCCAGGACAGCCTCCAAAACAATACAGAGAAACCCTGTCTCAAAAAACCAAATAATAATAATAATATTTCTTTTATGTATGTGCATGCCTTTGTATTTGAGGCATAAATGTTTAGAACTGACACTTAAACTTGATGGATTTTTTCCTGTGATGAATATGAAATAACCTTCTTCATCTCTTTTTTTTATTTTAGTTTGAAGTCAAATTTGTTAGATATTAGGATTGCTACACCAGCTTATTCCTGGGGTCTATTAGATTGGAAAATCTTTTGCCAACATTTAAATCTGAGGTACCGTCAGTCTTTGAATTTGACGAGCTTCCTCTATGTAGCAAAATGATAGATTCTTTCTTTATATCCATTCTGATAGCCTTTGCTTTTTTATAGGCATGTTAAGACAATTAATATTGAGGGACACTAATGACCATTGATTGTTAATGCTTATTTGCTTTGAATTTGTCCTTGGTAGTGGTGTTAAGTGTGGATCTCCCCCATTTCTTTGGCTGTTGGTATAGTGGGATTATATTGCCTATTTTTTGTGAGTATAGTTAACTTCCTTGGGTTGGAGTTTTCCTTCCAGAACTTTCTATAGTATATTTTCAGTAGATATATATTGTTTAAATCTTGTTTTGCCATGGGATATCTTGTTTTCCCCCTCTATAGTGATTGAAAGCTTTGGAACCTTCTCTAATATGGACCAGATACTCGGCAACATAGCAAACCTCAACAAATAGTAGTCTGGGCTGGCTTCTGTGGTCTCTTAGAGTTGGTAGAATATCTATCCAGGAAGTTCTGGCTTCAAAGATTCCATGGAGAAGTATTTCTTATAGGTTTGCCTTTATATGTTACTTGGTCTGTTTCCTTTGCTGCTCTTAATATTCTTTCTTTATTCTGTATGGTTGGTGTTTGGATTATTATGTGGTGAGGGTATTTCTTTTTTGTGGTCCACTCTATTTGGTGTTCTGTAAGCTTCCTGTACTTTCATTGGCATATCTTTCAATAGGTTGGGAAAGATTTATTCTATGTCGAATATTATTTCTGTACCTTTGAGTTTGGTTCTTCACCTTCTTCTATATCTATTATTCTTAGGCTTGATCTTTTCATGGTGTCCCATATTTCCTGGATATTTCACATTAGGGATTTGCTAGAATTAGACATTCTTTTGTCAATGAATCCCTTTCTCCTAGTGTATCTTCAACACATGAGATTCTCCCTTCCATCTCTTGTATTCTATTGGTTATGCTTACATCTGTAGTTCTTAACAGTTTGTCCAGCTTTTCTATTCTGAACATTACCTCAGACAGTGTGTGTGTGTGTGTGTGTGTGTGTGTGTGTGTGTGTGTGTCTTATTTTCTTTATTTCAGCTTTCTAGCATTGCACTGATTTAATTAATTCCTTGACATACTTGGTTGGTTTTTCTTGGCTTTTTTTTTTTACTTCTTGAAGTGTTGTTGTTATTTGTTGCAATTTTTGGTTTGTCTTTTCCTCCATTTCTTGAATTTTTTTGTTTTTTCTTCCATTTCTTTAAGGGGTTATCTCATTACCTTTTTGAGGTTCTCTATCTTTTTTATAAAGTTGTTTTCTAGGTCACTCTCTTCTGCTTCATCTGTGTTGGGATGTTCAAGTCTTCCTGGTGTGGAATTCTAGATACTGGTGGCATCATATTGGTCTTCCCATCCCTACTGCCAGTGAGTGCCAGTGGGGTCTACTAGCTCTCCTGGTGGTACAGATCCAAGGTTCTCTTCTGGTTGATGTAAGAAGGTCCAATATTTCCATGGCTCTCCTCTTCCTGTGGGTGGAGGCAGGACTAGCACTGCAATGCTGACAGCCTCTGGATGGTCTGGTCTGCCAGGATGGGTTCCTCTGTGTACAGTTCCCAGACCTCAGGAGGCCCCAAGAAGGGCACGAGACAGCAGGTCAGAAACAGGCCCATGCTTGCTTCATGCCATGGGTCAGGACAGGACTAGGACAATGGCAGACACTGCATAGGCTGATCTGCTGGGAAGGCTCCCGTACATTCAGTCCCCAGGCCTCAGGAAGCTCTGAGCAGGGTCAATTGTTATTCTTATTCCAACTCACCATGCAGCCAAGCCTAACTTTCACAGCCTGATTTTCCTTCCTGCCTAGATGTCAAGACATGTTTATGTGGTGCTGATATGGAGATATGGAGCTTACAGCTTTGTGTAACCTAGGAAAACCCTTCACCAACTGAATGCTCACCGTGTCACACCTGCCTTCCTTTTTTTTTCTTTCTTTTTCTTTTTTTCTTTTTTGGTTTTTATGAGACAGGGTTTCTCTGTATTGTATTGGAGACTGTCAGTCCAGCCCGGCCTCGAACTCACAGAGATCTGCCTGCCTATGCCTACCAAGTGCTGGGATTAAAGGCGTGTGCAACCACTGCCCAGCTCACACTTGCCTTCTTTAACCAGAGTTTCTATCACCAAGGTTGGTCTGGAACTCTGAATCATTTTATGTTACTATCCTCAACACTGGAATGACAGACTTGTGACACCTGCACCCTCCTTTCCCAGCAAAGTATATCTCTCCAGTATTTACACAGTCTGGTATTGGGTTACTGCCATAAGAATATGACCAGGAGGGAGGTAAATGACACTCAGTCACAGAAAAGGCATATTCCCACAGTCACTAGGCATCCTTGCCAGGACTGCCATGCTCAGCATCATTTTGCTTGGAACATCCACAACTCCACATGATAAGGTGGGCATTTGGAATGTGAAAGCTGAGAAGGAGGGAAGCATGAAGACACGGACACAGCTGTAGGGAGACAGATGTACAAGAAGCATGAGGAAAGGAGTCAAGTGAGGGCACAAGTCAGCTGTAGCTAGTTTGGTAACAGGGCATTCAGTGTGGACATGAGAGGAGCCCAAGCAGAGATGTTCAGATCCTGGGACCCCACAAATGTAGGTAGGAGTTTACACTGTAATTTGTGTCAGATAGGGATATTGTAGGAAGTGAAGTAGGGTCTGGGGGCAGCAGAGTCCCATGCAGTGTTCTATGCAGGTATCAGAGGAGCTTACAATGGCAGAGGTCAGGCCTACAACAAGGACGCTGTCTGCACATGGAAGGGAGGGCACATTCCCTGTGAATGGCCGGGTTCTGGAACATTTCCTGTGCCCCTGAGCTAGAAAATAAAGGGAAAGGACTCTGGAACAGGCATGTGCCATGCATAAAACAGACATCTCTATGGGCCTCTCTAGGATTTCCACACCCCACAGTTTGTGATTCTACAGTCCCTAGATCCCAGGAGCAGAGCAACCTGGAAGTCCCCAGAGTCTTACCTGCAACTTAAATTGGTAAGGCAACAAAATCTAATTCCAGTTTCAGGCCTCCACAGAGGGCAGGAAAGCACTCAACTGCTTTTCAAATCAACCAAAACCAAAAACCAGGTCTCCAGGTGGAACACAGACTGGCCATAGGTCCCTAACCTTCCTGCCTCAAAGTGACTGGGGCTCTCAATCTTTCTTGAATGGCAATTTAATTATGGCCTAAGAGCTGGGTGGTGGTGGCACATGCCTTTAATCCCAGCACTCGGGAGGCAGAGGCAGGCAGATCCCTGTGAGTTCGAGGCCAGGCTGGACCGATAGCCTCCAAAATAATACAGAGAAACCCTCTCTTGTAAAAAAAAAATATGGCCTAAGAAGGAAGCTCTATTAAGAGCATGTGCTTGGAACCATAAAAGACCCTAAGGTTGGTAGGATCATCAGAGAAATAGTGGCAGGCTCATAGTCAGATTTCTAAGTCTTTCAGTGGACCCTGAGTCAACTCTGTTGTGTAGTAACTACCCCCCTTGAGTGACAGTATTTTATTTAGAATTTTTACGTATATGTCCCTCAAGGTTAGCCTGTAGTATTCTCTTTTGGTATTGTCTTTATCTAGTTATGAAACACAGAATAAAACTGGCTTTGGAGAATACATGGGTAAGTGCATTCCCCCCATTACTATTTTTATTAGAATAGGTCAATAACTACTTATTATAGTGCTTTAAACGGATGGTAGAATTATCCTGGGAATCAATCTAACCTGAGTATCTTGTACTCTGAAAGATTTTCAGTATTGTTTCAAACTTTTTGTTCATTTTTAGGCATCTTTTTGCCTTATTAGTAGTTATATGGATGAAGGTAGCAATTTTTCCTTTTCTTTCAGGCTTTCTAACTTACTGAATGACAGAATACTAAGGTATTTCCTTATAATGATGTGATTTACTTTGACATCTATTGTAAAGTTTCCAATTGAGAACTGGGACTTCATAAAATGAAAATGCTCTGCATAACAAAATTAACAATAATTCTAGGCCGGGCGTTGGTGGCACACACACTCGGGAAGCATAGGCAGGTGGATCTCTCGGAGTTTGAGGCCAGCCCAGTCTGCAGACTGAGTTCCAGGACAGCCTCCAAAACAATACAGAGAAACCCTGTCTCAAAAAACAAACAAACAAAAAAAAGTAATTCTAGTGAAGGAGAACCACACAGAGTGGGACACATTATTTGTCAATTGTATATCTGATACCTATTTTGTTATGAAATGATTGACAAAAATAGTGGATGACAAAGGAATAATAAAAAACAAACTGAGGAGGGGATAGGAACAAAATCAGGAGGATAGTGAAGGAGTGATAAATGACATAGGGAATATTTCAAAAAGTCATATTCAAAATTAATATATTATTATGATAAATTAATATTAAATGTTATTTTATAATATTTATATGTAGAAATACTTATAAAACATATTTGTATTTATGTCTGTCTAGCGTAAGTTCTCACTTCTATGAAGGTACTTGACCAAATCAACATATAGAAGATAGAGCACATTCCAGACTCCCAGTTTCATAGAGTGAGTCCATTACCATCTAGTCAGGGAGCCTGGCAGCAGGCTGGCAGGCATTGCACTGGAGCAATGCATGAGAGATTACACCCTTATCTGTGAAGAATTGTATTGTAATTTTGATGCTTTTGTTTGAATCTGTAAAATGCTTTTGGCCAATTTCAAAATATTAATTGTACTAAACCATGAGGATAAAAGATCTTACATTTTTATCTTGTCTTCCTTAATTTTTTACTTCAATGATTTAACATTTATTTTTATACAAGTCTTTCACTTGCTTGGTTAGACTTATCCCAGGGTTTCTATGGGGTTATTATGAAAAGCCCTGTTCCCCTGAATTTTCTTTATGTTTTCCATTTGTCTATAGGAAGATTACTGATTTTTTTGTGTTAGCTTTGTCCCTGGCTAATTTGCTGAAAGTGTTTATCAACTGAAGAATATTCCTGGTAGAGTATTTAAGACATTTTATATATATAAAATTTTATCATCTTCAAGTGAAGAAAATTTACTTCTTCTTTCCCTGTTCACATCTTCTTTATTTCCTTCAAACGTCTTGTTGCTCTAGCTAAGACTTCAAGATGTATTTGAATAAGTATGGGAAGAGTAGATTCCTGTGTTATTCCTAATTTTAGGGGAAGTGATTGAAGGAGCCTAAAGGCTAGCATACACTTTGATATGCTAATAGGCACCACAGGTATTTGGAATGGAGGAACAAAAAGTCCTTTATCCCACACATAAGGAGATTACTTAGTTTTAGCAAGCAGAGACCATTTTTTTTGGAAAAGGGGTTTCTTGGGAACAGAAAGATAGGGAGTGACATAATCAAGACACAGGAAGACAAATGCCACATATTGTCTCTTGTCTCTTGTTCCTAGCTGCAAATCATCAATCCTAATGTGACTAAGATAACAGCTTCTGAGTCATGATACAGATGATTCTGTGAGCATGTACAGGGCTAGATTGTGGTATTAGAACCTTAGAAGTTTCCTGGAAAGCTGATAGTCCTTAGTCAATGGACGGATACTGTAAATATGTTTCTAGTATCAGCAAAACAATCTTCATCAGCAGGAACAGGTTAAATCAACCTAGCAGCAGGAGGAAAACCAGAAAGGCACAAGGTTAATAGTGTGTGTTTGACTCTACTTTTCAAATCTAGGCTGCTATGAGAAGGTTTCACCCACACTTGTTGGGGGGTGCACAGAAATGAAGACAATTAGGACTACTTTTCAGTTGAGGTCCCTACTGAGACAATTCTAATTTGTGGCAAGTTGACATCAAAATCAATTTGCACAATCCACCATTTTTGTCTGATCACTTTAAAAAACATAAATATATGGAGATGAAAGCATATAGACATCACAGCAAGGAAGCAAGAAAGGAAAGAAGAAAAAGGAAAATATTTAGAAAATGATAATCAAATTAAATTGTAAAGACAATATAATGCTTTTCTCCATCAAACCTCATAGGAGGTTCACAATATAATGCATTCTACTTTCAAATATTTTATAGCCATAAAATCCAAATAATTTAAAAGTCATGTGTGTGTGTGTGTGTGTGTATTTGTATGCATGTACGTATGTCTATGTATCCAACTGTGAGCCCCTAAGAGTATAAAGAAACAATGTGTACACTTAACAGCACATTATGGTAAAATTGTCTATTGCAACGTGAATAGAAAATATATGCCATAGCAGATCGGCAATCAAAGCATAGTAAAAACATAGAAAATAATAACCTGATGTTTGAACAACGTCCTGAATTTGGAATAAATATTCTGTACTCAGAAATACATTAGATAGCAAACTCTTTTGAGGAATGTTTATTCTTTTAGAGTCCTATAACTTAACTTTGATTGTATAGATTTACAAATTTGACTGATAATATTGTCTCAATTAATATGACCTTAAATGATCAATAGAAATAAGAAAACAGCATTTACCTTTTAGCATAATCATTTCATTAAAAAAGAATGATAGTATTTATGTAAAATTTAATACATTTATACTTTATAGAGCTGAAGGGCACTCAAATATTTTGTTAGTATATTACTGCTGAATCTGAAGAAAAGATACCATGTGTCTTCTTTAAATTTGAAGTTGACATCGAACCTGTTTATCATAAATTTAAACATAGGATATAAATTGTAGCTTGTGTTAGACTGACATTTAAAATAAAACTATTGAATCCGTCATTTACTTATTTCTATTGGAATCAGAATGCCCAAATTATTTGTTATGCATAACCAACCACATGCCACATGTTATAAAATAAGTGGATAAACTCCTTATGAAGATCAGAAAGAGTTCCACCCCCTTCTGCTTGAATTCTTTGTTTTTTTATACAAAGAAATATTGTATTAGGTGAAAAGATTTAAAATAAATGAAATAATAGAATAGTGTGTGCTTACATGGAAAATGTCTAGGTGTACTAGAGGTAATTTTTTAATTTAAATTAGCAACAAGTTTGTTTCACATGTCAATCCCAGCTCCCATCTCCCTCCCCTCCTCCCCCACCCCCAGACTCTTCCAGCCCTCTCCCAACCCCTACTCCATTCCCCAGGGAAGGTGAGGTCCTCCATGGAGGATATTGAGAGACTGTTATTTCATTCAGTGCAGGGCCGAGGCCCTTCCCAAAGAGTCCAGGCTGAGAACATACCACATTGTGGGAGGGGCACCCAAAGTCCATTTGTATGCCAGGCAAAAGTACTAATCTACTGCCCAAGGCTCCACAGATTGTCCAGTCCTCCTAGTTGACAACCACTTTCAGGGGTCTGTGTCATTCCCATGCTGGCCTCCCAGTCATCAGTCAGTGGTCCCAGAGCTCCCTATTGTTTAGGTTAGCTGTTTCTGTAGGTTAAACAATCCAGGTTATGACCCCTTTGCTCATCATTCCTCCCTCTCTGTGACTGGGTTCCAGGAGTTCAGTTAAGTGTTTGGCTGTGGGTGTCTGCCTCTGCCTTCATTAGTCACTGGATAAAGGTTATAAGATGGCATAAAAGGTAGTCATCAAACTCATTATCAGGGAGGGGCATTTAATGTAGTCTCTCTACTCTTGCTTAATTTGCCAGATGGTGTCATCCTTGTAGATCTCTGGAAATCTCACTAGTGCTAGATCTCTCCTCAAACCTATAATGACTCACTCTATTATGGTATCTCTCATCCTGCTCTCCTCTATTCTTTCCCTGACTTAATTTTCTTGCTCCCCCATGTCCGACTCTCACCTCTTCTCCATTTTTCTTCCCCCCTCCTTCTCCCCACATGCTCCCAATCTGCTTAGGGGATTTTGGCTCAATTCCCTTCTCTGGGGTACCATGCATATCTCTCTTATGGTCCTTTCCTGTTTCTCAGACTCTCTGGCAGTGGGATTATAGCCTGACACTCCCTTAATCCATGTCTAAAATTCATGTATGAGTCAGTACATACCATGTTTGTCTTTTTGTGACTGGGATACCTCACATAGGATGGTTTCTTCTAGTGCCATCCATTTACCTGCAAATTTCAAGATACCATTGTTTTTTTTCAATGAATAATACTCCATTGTGTAAATGTACCACATTTTCTCTATCGCTCTTCATTCGAGGGGCATCTAGGTTGCTTCCAGGTTCTGGCTATTACAAATAATACTGCTATGAATATAGTGGAACCAACAGTCTTGTTGTATGAATGTGCATCTTTTGGGTATATGCTTGAGAGTGGAATTGCTGGGTCTTGGGGTAAACTGATTTCCGTTTTCCAGAAGAATATCCACACTGGTTTCCAAAGTGGCTGTACAAGTTGGCACTCCCACAGCAGTGGAGGATTGTTCCCCTCTCTCCATAGCCTCTCCAGCATAAATTGTCATTGGTGTTTTGATTTTAGCCATTCTGACAGGAGTAAGATGGTATCTCAGAGTTGTTTTGATTTGCATTTCCCTAATGACAAGGATGTTGAGCACTTTCTCAGTGATTCTCAGCCATTTTACAATACTCTATTGAGAATTCTCTATTTAGTTCTGCACCCCACTTTTTAATTGGATCCTGTAGTGTTTTGGAGACTTGCTTCTGTAGTTCTTTGTAAATTTTGGAGATCAGCCCTCTGTCAGATGTGGTATTAGTGAATTTCTTTTCCCATTCTGTGGGATGCCTTTTTGTCTTGTTGACTGTGTCCTTTGAATACAGAAGTTTCTCAGTTTCAGGAGGTCCCATTTGTTAATTTTTGATCTCTGTGTCTGTACTACTGGAGTTATGTTCACAAAGCAGTCTCCAGTACCAATTCATTCAAGACTACCTCTCACTTTCTCTTGTAAGACATTTAGTGTGGCTGGATTCATGTTGAGGTCTTTGATCTATTTGTACTTAAGTTTTGTGCATGTCGATAGACATGGATGTTTCTGCAGTCTTCTTCATGCGAATATCCAGTTATGCCAGTACCATTTGTTGAAGATCCTGTCTTTTCTCCACTGCATAATTTTAGCTTTTTTGTCAAAAATCAAGTGTTCCTAGGTGTGTGGGTTAACATCAGGGTATTCAGTTTGATTCCATTGGTTTACTTATATATTTTTGTGTCAATACCAAGCTGTTTTCAGAACTATAAGTCTATAATAGACC
This sequence comes from Mesocricetus auratus, assembly GCF_017639785.1. NCBI lineage: Eukaryota > Metazoa > Chordata > Mammalia > Rodentia > Cricetidae > Mesocricetus > Mesocricetus auratus. Next base: position 23,415 of record NW_024429198.1, on the reverse strand, counting down.
TTGAGTAAGAGAAGGTGATACTTCCAGAAGTCCCTTTATTGTACAAGATTGTTTTTGCTTTCCTGGGTCTTTTGTTTTTCCATATAAAGTTGAGTATTGTTCTTTCAAGTTCTGTGAAGAATTGTGCCAGTATTTTGATGAAGATTGAATTGAATCTGTAGATTGCTTTTGGCAAGATTTCTATTTTTACTATATTGATCCTACCTATCCAAGAGCATGGTTGATCTTTCAATTTTCTGGTATCTTCCTTCATTTCTTTCTTTAAAGACTCAAAAGTTCTTGCTATACAGGTCTTTCACTTGTATGGTTAGCATTATCCCCAGATATTTAATATTGCTTGGGACTATTGTAATGGGTGATGTTTCTCTGATTTCATTCTCAACATTTTTATCGTCTGTATATTATAGGGATACTGATTTTTTTTAGTTAATCTTGTATCCTGCCACTTTGCTGAAGGTGTTTATCAGCTGTAGGAGTTCCCATGTCGAGTTTTTCAGGTCACTTATGTAAACTATCATATCATCTACAAATAGTGAAAATTTGACATCTTCCTTTCCAATTTGTATCTACTTCATCTCCCTTTGTTGTCTTTTTGCTCTAGCTAGAACTTAAAATACACTATTGAAGAGATGTGGAGAGAGTGGACAGCCTTGTCCTTTTCCTGATTTTAGAGGAATTGTATTGAGTTTTTCTCCATTTAGCTTGATGTTAGCTGTTGGTTTACTGTATATTGCTTTTATTATGTATAGGAATGCTCCTGTTATCCCTGATCTCTCCAGAACTTTTATCATGAAGGGGTGTTGGATTTTGTCAAAGACTTTTTTAGCATTGAGTGAGATGATCATGTGGTTTTTCCTTTGCACGTTGTTTATATGGAGAACTACATTGACAGATTTTCATATGTTGAATCATCCCTGTATCCCTGGGATGAAGCCTAGTTGATCATGGTCAATGATTTTTCTGATGTAGTCTTGGATTCAATTTGCTAGTATTTTCTTGTGGATTTTTGCATCAGTGTTCATGCGGGATATTGGTTGGTAGTTCTCTTTCTTAGTTGTGTATTTGTGTGGCTTGGGTGGCAAGGTAATTGTAGCCTCACAAAAAGAGTTTGACAATGAGCTTCCTGCTTCTATTGTGGGGAACACTTTGAGGAGTATTGGAATTAGCTCTTCTTTGAATTTCTGGTAGAATTCTGCATTGAAGCTGTCTGGGCCTGGGCTTTTTATGGTTGGGAGACTTTTGATGACTGCTTCTATTTCATTAAGGGTTATAGTGTTTAGACTGCTTATCTATTCTTGATTTAATTTTGGCAAATGATATCTATCCAGAAAATGGTCCATTTCCTTTAAATTTTTGATTTTTGTGGAGTACAGGTTTTAAGAGTATGACCTGATGATTCTCTGGATTTTCTCAGTGTCCATTGTAATGCCCTCCATCTCATTTATGATTTTCTTAATTAGCATGGTCTCTCTCTGTCTTTTGGTTAATTTGGATAAAGGTTTGTCTATCTTGTTGATTTTCTCAAAGAAACAACTCTTTGTTTCATTGATTGTTTGCAATGTTTTCTTGGTTTCTACTTTATTTTTTTCAGCCCTCAATTTGATTATTTCTTAGGGTCTATTCTTCCTTGGTGATTTTGCTTCTTTTTGTTCTAGAGCTCTTATTTGTGATTCTCTATTGTCACTCTTCTCCAGTTTCTTCATGTGGGCACTTAGTGCTATGAACTTTCCTCTCAGCTCTGCTTTCAAAGGGTCCCATAAATTTGAGTATGTTGTGTCTTCATTCTCATTGAATTCCAGGAAGTCTTTAATTTCTTTTTTTATTTCTTCCTTGACCCAGGGATAGTGCAATTGTGCATTGTTCAATTTCCATGCATTTGTACGGTTTCTGCAATTTGTGTTGTTGAAAATTCTAACTTTAACGCATGGTGGTCTGATAAGATACAGGGTGTTATTCCAATTTTTTTGTATCTGTGGACGTTTGCTATGTTTCCAATTATGTGGCCAATTTTAGATAAGGTTCCATGTGGAGCTGAGAAGAAGGTATATTCTTTTGTGTTTGGATGGAAAGTTCTATAGTGTCTGTTAATCCCAATTGCGTCTTAACTTGTTAGTTATATTATTTCCTTGTTAAGTTAATGTCTGGAGATCCTGCCTAGTGGTGAGAGGGTGTGCTAATGTCTCCTACTACTAGTGTGTGAGATTTTACGTGTGATTAGAGTTTAATAATGTTCATTTTTTGAATGTGAGTGCCTTTGTATTGGTGATGCAGATGTTTAGAATTGCGACTTCATCTTGATGGATTTTTCCTATGATGAATATGAAATGTCTTTCTTCGTTTCTTTTGATGATTTTAGTTTGAAGTCTAATTTGGTAGATTTTAGGATTGCTACACCAGCTTCATTCTTGGGTCTGTTTGATTGGAAAATCCCAACCCTTTTACTGTGAGGTAACATCTGTCTGTGACATTGAGATGTGTTTCTCCTAAGCAGCATAAGTATGTGTTCTGTCTTCATATCCATTCTGTTATTCTCTGTCTTTTTATAGGCTAGTTGAGATTATTGACATTGAGGGACATTAATGATCATTGATTGCTGATTCTTGTTTGTTTTGGATTTGTTGTTGGTGGTGTTATGTGTGTGGATTACCCCCCCTTTTTTTCTTTTGGTGTTTGGTAAAGAGGGATTATCTATTACCTACATTTTTGTGAGTGTAGTTGTTTTCATTGGGTTGAAGTTTTCCTTCCAGTACTTTCTATAGGGCTGGATTTGTGGATATGTATTGTTTACATCTGGTTTTGTCATGGAATATCTTGTTTTCTCCATCTATGGTAATTGAAAGCTTTGCTGAATACAGTAGTCTGGGCTGGTATGTTTGTTCTCTTAGCATTTTTAGGATATCTATCCAGGACCTTCTGGCTTTCATAGTTTCCATTGCGAAGTTGGGTATAATTCGGATAAGTCTGCCTTTATATGTTATTTGGCCTTTTTCCTTCACTGTTCTTAATATTTTCTCTTTATTCTGTGTGTTTGATATTTTGGTTATCATGTGACAAAGGGAATGTCTTTTTCTGGTCCACTCTATTTGGCATTCTGTAAGATCCTTGCACTTTCTTATGTATGTCCTTCTTTAGGTTAGGGAATTTTCCTCTATGATTTTACTGAATATGTTTTCTGTACCTTTGAGCTGCATTTCTTCACCTTCTTCTATACCTATTATTCTCAGGTTTGGCCTCTTCATGGTATCCCATATTTCCTGTATATTTTGTGTTAGGGATTTGTTAAACATCAGATTTTCTTTGGTCAATGACTGTATATCCTCTAATGAGTATTCAACACCTGAGATTCTCTCTTCCATCTTTTGTATTCTATTGGTTGTACTTAGATCTATACTTCCTGATCAATTATTTTCTATTTCCAGCATTGCCTCATTCTGTGGTTTCTTTATTGATTCTATTTCAGTTTTCAAGAATTTGACTGTTTGAGTTGTTTCCTTCACTTGTTTGTTTGTTTTTTTTTTTGACTCTCCTTAGATTCTTTAAGAGATTTTTTTATTTCTTGAATTTTTTGGTTTCTTTTTCCACTTCTTTAAGGGGTTTTCTCATTTCCTCTTTGAGGGTCTCTATTACATTCATAAAATAAATTTTAAGTTCTGTCTCTTCTGTTTCATCTGTATTTTGCTTTTCAGGTCTTGCTGGTGTATAATCTCTAGATTCTGGTGTGGGGAGCTGATGGTGGGGCCAATTGGCAGGGTGAAGCTGGGCACATGGGTGTGGATTGATTCTTGTTTATTTCACACATGTCCACAGCATTTAGAGAATTTTATTTTTATTAGCTGTCAACTTATTGTGATGTATTATGACTTTGAATTTATATTTTATTCCCAATCATCATAACATAATTTTAATATTATTCTTTTGAATTTGGCTATCATTCACTAGTGTAAAATTGTTCAGAGAAACTTAAAAATACAAATTTTGGGTAGTCAAATTACATTTTTGTTGAAAACACATTTCATAAATATTTAAATAGGGCTTTTACTTCAATTCATGGATGAATACTGAAAACTAAAAAGAGTAAGCAGCAAACACATTATTATTTTAATAAAAATAAAAGGTAACAGAAATTTTATATTAGTAAAGCAACAGTTTTATAATGCAGTTGTCAGTTTCATTAATTCATGATTTTCTGTCAAATTGTTGTGGGTTCAATATTATCCTTTTACATGCCTAATGTTTCCTAAATTGCTTGGACAGGAGAATGAAAGGAAAGGGTATACTTGTCTGACATAAGCACCCTATCCAGGATGAATCACAGGAATTCCAAGATAATAGCCTAATAGAAAACCAACATCACTAGGTCCAGCTTCCCACTAGGACTAAAAGAAATAGTTCTTTGCTATTTCTGCAGAGTAGAAACAAACTATCGTATCTATTTGTGGACTTGATTTATGAGGAGTCCCTGTCATATCCATGCAGCTGTATGATTTTGAGAAAGTGACTATCAGCTTGTCAGTATAATTTTTTTCATCTTTGCAATAAAGCAGCATGATCTGATTACCTAACAGGCAGGGCCAAACAGGTTTTCTTCTCTAGGTGAGATGTGGCTAGGCCAGTTAAGAAAATATGAGATGAGGCAATGTGAAACAGAACAAGAACTGTGGCATGGTAGGTGTGCAGCTCTGGACACATGACTTTCCTTCTCTGATTCATGACAAAACCAGGAAGATCCCATTGTCCTGTGCTGAGCTGGAAATGTGCAATGTGTAGACCACCAGTGTTCAGATAATCCACAATGTTGTCATCCTTGAGACAATCCTGGCCCTTCCCATCAAAGCCAACACATATCACCAGAAAGTACTGGCCTTCAAATAGAGTCACAACCAACACATTCAATGATAAATGGCATGTTGGGTTAAGCCTACCCCTGAGGCACTCTGAACCAATGAGCATCCAGACTGTTAACCTCCCTCTCCTAACTTGTGCTCCCTGTCTGGACAATTGAGCATGCTCAGCCTAGAGGCCATTAAAGAACTGATGATACACTGCCCAGACATTGAAGAAGAGGTCTTTGGGGTACAGCATGGTGAAAGCAACCCTAGGCCAGGATGGCAGGGTCCAGGGTCTCTGAGGAGTGAGCCCTCAGTTTGGAGACTGACATCTCCTCAGAATCTGTGCTTCCCAGTTCTTGTGCAGTTGAGGTGAAGGCAAAACATCCTTCTTGGCTGCAGTCTCCTAGTCCAGCATGTCTCTAGTGAGGGCCAGGGAAGTCTTCTCAGAGCCTGGTGACTCCTCACAGCCCAAGTACTCATGAGGCTGAAATGCCCACTCTGAAGTTCAGGATAGCAGAATGCAGTTCTGAAAGTATTATTGTGGGCTTTAATCCAAATTTTATATTTCTGAGTTTAATGTGGTCCATGCTTCTTTATTTCATCTTAGTACCTGTGGGATCAGCAGTATCCTATTTCTCATTCCCTATGTGAGTAAATTTAATATTCTTTCCTTTTTCTTGGCTAGTGTGCCTAGAGATTTATCAGTGACACATACACACACACACACACACATACATACACACACATATATATATATTCTCTCACTCTTGTCATATTAATTTTAAATGTATACACACATGCACATACATATGTATGTGTATATATACATATTCTGTTACATCTTGTCATATTTATTTTCAATTGATTGAATTTTTCAAAATTGATTAGTGTCTTCTTTTTCACTTTCTTTTTAATTTTGATGCAAAGATTTATATCCCATATTACAAATCTACTTAAGTCAGGTGATAAATATTTCATGCCTGTAATCTATGCCCTTGGTAATTAGGATTCCAATAGTTTGAGAACAACGTAGGCTACATAGGGAGTTGTAGGTAGCTTGGGCCCTGCTACAGAGTAAGGTCTTATTTTACAATATAAAAACTAAAATCCACATGGATTCAGTTTCACATGAAATCATGTAATGTTTTATTGTTTAGTAGTGCTTGTTTAGCTTTATTCCAGAAATTTTGATATTTTACTTTCAATTTGATTCAAAATATTTTTACTTTCCCTTTTAACCTATTGATTACTTTAAGAATTAAAAACTTGAATTTTCATGTACTAGAGTCATAGAGATACTCCTCTGTTTTTAACTTACATTTTAATTTCCCTGTAGTTGGATTGCACACATTGCTTTATATCAGGTCTTGTATGTTTATTTAACCTGTTTAACAACCAGTAATATTGAGCATGTTGACAGTGTCCTGTGTGTATTGGACCTGCTGTCATAAGCTGTCATCTGATGAAATATTCTGTTAATCTCTGTAAAGGCAAATTGATTGGCAGCAGTGTTCATGTTTCTTCTCTCTCTCTCTTACAATAAAAGAACTAAGTTTCATTTGAATTTTAAATGTTTTCCATCAACATCAACAAATCTTGTTCTGTGGATATATCAAGAGTTCAGTGGAATTTTCTGTTTGAAACACAAAATCTTGAAGCCTTGTTGTACAGTAATTTTGTCCCTATGTCAAAATTACACTGAATTGTTCAATATATTCATAATTTTTAAAAGCCTAGAACCTTATTTGTCTGTTTGTGTGACAACTTCTTATTGCTTAGTTCATATTAAAAAATGGAAAAAAGTGAAATTTGATTTTTAGCCTACACATTTTCTATTTTTAGTGATTCTTTCGTAACATCACACCATGCACTCCAATCCCACTCATCTTCAAGTCCCTCTGTGTCCAATCTTCACTCTTGTAGTGTCTTCTGACAAAGGAATGCTATAGGGAATAAAAATGAGATAAAAGGACACAATAATAAAACAACATGAAAAAGGAAAGAAAAAAAACACTTTTCTCCCCCAGGTTTCCCACCTCTCCAATCATCCTAGTGGCATTGGGAGCTGCTGTGTGTTTTGCAGATTCAGTATTGATAGAGTACCAAAGCCAGAGATAGGCCTTGACCTGACCAATGTATCATTACACAATGACAATTTGTAAGTAAACCTGTTTGGACTTTCTCTCCCATTTGTGCCATTAATCTGGATTTGTCAGTTTCTATCCACCTTCACATCTTCTTTTGGGGATTCATAGTTAACTTTTTTTGTTTGTTTTCTTTGCTATTTGTTTTGTTTTTTATTTTTATTTATTTTTATTTTTTTGGTTTTTTGAGACAAGGTTTCTCTGTATTGCTTTGGAGGTTTCCCTGGAACTTGCTTTGTAGACAGACTGGCCTCAAACTCACATGCCTCTGCCTCCTGAATGCTAGGGTTAAAGGTAGTGCACAACAAATGCCTGGCCATAGTTACATATTTTTTAAGTAGAGTGTTCTGGCTGCCTGGAAAGTTGATTCCCATTCATCATTACAAGTATATTATACTATTTGTGCTGTTCATAATAGATGTCCCTAGTATAGCTCATTGTTCAGCAGTTTGCTTTGGTAGTAACACAGGTACTAAAGCATTTTAGAGAGCTCTTACTTTTCCTGAGTCATTAATCTGTAACTCTGCCTGTCTCTGGATTCTTTCTTTACCTCAAGTTCCCATGCTTCTTTGTCCCAAATAAACACATGAAAACAATATTAATTATAAAACCTTTTGCTGAATACTGTGGCTCTTACTGGCTAGCTCTGTCTTAATTATTAACCCATTTCTATTAATCTATGTATTTCTATGTCTTCTTGGCTTACCAGAGAAGGCCCAGACCTGTTACTCCTTTTGGCTGCTACATGGAGTCTCTCTGCATATCTTTCCCTGAATTCTCCTCATCTCCTGTTCCTGCCTATCTTCCTGCCTCTATTGGCCAAACAGTGTATTATTCATCAGCCAATATGAGAAACAAAAAGATATCTCCCATTATCTGCCAATACTTTTGTTTTATATTTACCATAGATTGAAATCATGTGTGTTTGTTTACCTTATCTGCCTATTACTCCCATCAAGACCTTTACATTTAATTCAAGTACATGGTTACCTGGAGTTTTCTATCTTGATCATATTAAATTCACTGATTCTGTCCAAAATGTACTTCTTTTTTTTTTTTTTTTAGATTGTACATATATATTGCCTCTTTTTTTTTTAATTTTATTTTCAGTTTAAATTTAGATAAGAAACAAGGTTGCTTCACAAGTCAGTTCCAGGTCCCTCTCCCATTCCCTCCCTTCCTCCCGTGCCCTCCCCCCCGGCCCGTTATCCCCTCATTTCTCCAGGGAGGGTGAGGCCCTCCATGGGGGTGTCCATAGTGTGTCATTTCATATAGGGAAGGGGCCTAGACCCTTCCCCAAGAGTTCAGGGTGAGAGTGCACCTCACATTGTTCTATGGGAGTCCAAAGTCCGTGTGTATACTTGGGATGGGTACTGATCTGCTGCCCAAGGCTCAATAGATTACCTAGGCCTCCTCACTGACACCCAGATTCAGGGGGTCTTGATCACTCCCATGCTGGATTCCCAGGCTGATGCCTGGGATTCAAGAGTTAACCTTTGTCTGGTCAGCTGTTTCTGGGGGTTAAAACATCCCAGTCTTAATCCCTTTGATCATCAGTCCTTCCTCTCTGTTACTGGCTTTCTTGAGTTCAGCTCAGTACTTAACCAAGGGAGTCTGCCTCTTCTTCGATCAGCCACTAAATGAAGTTTCTGTTTCCCAGACTCTCTGGCCATAGGATTGTAGGCTGGCACTCCCCAGATCTATGTCTAAAATCCATATATGAGAGAGTACATGCCATGTTTCTCTTTTTGTGACTGGGTTACCTCACTCAGGATGGTTTCTTCTAGTGTCATCCATTTGCCTGCGAATCTCATGATTCCATTATTTTTTTCTGCTGAATAGTACTCCATTGTGTAGATGTACCACATTTTCTCTATCCACTCTTCAGGTGAGGGACATCTAGGTTGCTTCCACGTTCTGGCAATTACAAATAAAGCTGCTATGAACATAGTGGAACAGACATCTTTGTTGTATGAATGGGCATCTTTTGGATATATGCCTAAGAGTGGAGTTGCTGGGTCTTGTGGTAGTTTTATTCCCATTTTTCTGAGGAATCTCCACACTGATTTCCAAAGTGGCTGAACCAGTTGGCACTCCCACCAGCAATGGAGGAGTGTCCCCCTTTCACCACATCCTCTCCAGCACAAATTGTCATTGGTGTTTTTGATTTTAGCCATTCTGACAGGAGTGAGATGGTATCTGAGAGTTGTTTTGATTTGCATTTCCCGGATGGCTAAGGATGTTGAACACTTTCTCAAGTGCCTCTCAGCCATTTTAGACTCCTCTATTGAAAACTCTCTATTTAGTTCTGCAGCCCACTTTTTAATAGAGTCCTTTGGTGTTTTGGAGACTTGCTTCTTGAGTTCTTTGTAAATTTTGGAGATCAACCCTCTGTCAGATGTGGGATTAGTGAATATTTTTTCCCATTCTGTGGGCTGCCTTTTTGTCTTGCTGACTGTGTCCTTTGCCTTACAGAAGCTTCTCAGTTTCAGTAGGTCCCATTTATTAATTGTTGATCTTACTGCCTGTGCTACTGGTGTTATGTTCAGGAAGCTGTCTCCTGTACCAATTCATTCAAGGGTACCACCCACTTTCTCTTCTAAGAGGTTCAGTGTGGCTGGATTTATGTTGAGGTCTTTGATCCATTTGGACTTAAGTTTTGTGCATGGCGATAAACATGGATCTATCCACATTCTTCTACATGCCAGTCTCCAATTATGCCAGCACCATTTGTTGAAGATGCTTTCTTTATTCCATTGTATATTTTTAGCTTCTTTGTCAAAGATCAGATGTTCGTACGTGTGTGGGTTAATACCCGGGTTTTCAATTCGATTCCATTGGTCTACCTGTCTATTTTTGTGCCAATTCCAAGCTGTTTTCAGGACTATAGCTCTATAATAGAGCTTGAGGTCAGGGATGGTGATGCCTCCAGACGTTGCCTTGTTGAACAGGGTTGTTTTGGGTCTTTTGTTTTCCCATACAAAATTGATTATTGTTCTTTCAAGGTCTGTGAAGAACTGTGCTGGGATTTTAATGGGGATTGCATTGAATCTGTAGATTGCTTTTGGCAGGATTGCCATTTTTACTGCATTGATCCTACCTATCCAAGAGCATGGGAGATCTTTCCATTTTCTGAGGGCTTCTTTAATTTCTTTCTTTAAAGATTCAAAGTTCTTACGATACAGGTCTTTCACTTGTTTGGTTAGCGTTACCCCAAGGTATTTTATGTTGTTTGTGGCAATTGTAAAGGGTGATGTTTCTCTGATTTCTCTTTCAGCCCTTTTATCATCTGTATATAGTAGGGCTACTGATTTTCTTGAGTTGATCTTGTAGCCTGCCACTTTGCTGAAGGTGTTAATCAGATGTAAGAGTTCCCTGGTAGAGTTCTTTGGGTCATTGATGTAAACTATCATATTGTCTGCAAACAGTGAAAGTTTGACCTCTTCCTTCCCAATTTGTATCCCCTTGATCCTCCTTTGTTGTCGTATGGCAATAGCTAGAACTTCAAGTACCATGTTGAAAAGGTATGGAGAGAGTGGACAGCCTTGTTTTGTTCCTGATTTTAGAGGAATTGCATTGAGTTTCTGTCCATTTAGTTTGATGTTGGCTGTTGGTTTACTGTATATAGCTTTTATTATGTTTAAGTATGTCCCTGTTATCCCAGATCTCTCCAAGACCTTTATCATGAAGCGGTGTTGGATTTTGTCAAAGGCTTTTTCAGCATCTAGTGAGATGATCATGTGATTTTTGTTTTTCAGCTTGTTTATATGGTGGATTACGTTGATGGATTTTCATATGTTGAACCATCCCTGCATTCCTGGGATGAAACCTACTTGATCGTGGTGAATGATTGTTTTGATGTGTTCTTGGATCCGATTTGCCAGTATTTTATTGAGTATTTTTGCATCAATGTTCATGAGGGATATTGGTCTGAAGTTCTCTTTCTTAGTTGTATCTTTGTGTGGCTTGGGGATCAAGGTTATTGAAGCCTCATAGAAAGAGTTTGGCAAAGACCCTTCTGCTTCTATTGTGTGGAACACTTTGGGAAGAATTGGTATAAGCTGTTCTTTGAATTTCTGGTAGAATTCTGCACTGAGGCCATCTGGACCTGGGCTTTTTTTGGTTGGGAGACTTTTGATGACAGCTTCTATTTCCATAGGGGTTATAGGTCTATTTAAATTGCTTATCTGTTCTTGATTTAGTTTTGGCAATTGATAGCTATCCAGGAAGTCATCCATTTCCTTTAAATTTTCGAATTTTGTGGAGTACAGGTTTTCAAAGTATGACCTAATGATTCTCTGGATTTCCTCAGAGTCTGTTGTTATGTCCCCCTTTTCATTTCTAATTTTGTTAATTTGCATGTTCACTCTCTGCTGTTTGGTAAGTTTGGACAAAGGTTTGTCTATCTTGTTGATTTTCTCAAAGAACCAACTCTTCGTTGCGTTGATTCTTTGTATTGTTTTCCTGGTTTCTACTTTATTGATTTCAGCCCTCAATTTGATTATTTCCTGGCGTCTACTCCTCCTGGGGGAGTGTGCTTCTTTGTGTTCTAGAGCTTTCAGCTGTGATGTTAATTCTCTGGTATAACTGTTCTCCTGTTTCTTCATGTGAGCATTTAGCACTATGAACTTCCCCCCGTAGCACTGCTTTCAAAGTGTCCCATAGGTTTGGGTATGTTGTGTCTTCATTCTCATTGAATTCGAGGAAGTCTTTAATTTCTTTTTTTATTTCCTCTTTGACCCAGGGATGGTGCAGTTGAGCATTATTCAATTTCCATGAGTTTGTAGGTTTTCTGCAATTTGTGTTGTTGTTGAATTCTAATTTTAAAGCATGGTGGTCTGATAAGATGCATGGAGTTATTCCAATTTTTTTGTAGCTGCTGAGGTTTGATATGTTGCCAAGTATGTGGTCGATTTTTGAGAAGGTTCCATGTGGTGGTGAGAAGAAGGTATATTCTTTTTTATGTGGGTGAAATGTTCTATAGATATCTGTTAATCCCAGTTGGGTCATTACTTCTATTAGCCCTTTTGCTTCTTTGTTGAGTTTCTGTTTGGTATTCCTGTCTAGTGGTGAGAGTGGTGTGTTGAAATCTCCCACTATAACTGTGTGGGGCTTTAGATGAGATTTAAGTTCTAATAATGTTTCTTTAATGAATGTGGATGCCTTTGTATGTGGGGCATAGATGTTCAGGATAGACACTTCATCTTGGTGGGTTTCACCTGTGATGAGTATGTAATGACCTCCTTCATCTCTTTTGATTGATTTTATTTTAAAGTCTAGTTTGTTAGATATTAGGATTGCTACCCCGGCTTGTTTCTTGGGTCCATTCGATTGAAAATTTTTTTCCCAACCTTTAATTCTCAGGTAATGTCTGTCTTTAAGGGTGAGGTGTGTTTCCTGTATGCAGCAGAAAGAAGGGTTCTGTCTTCGAATCCAATCTGCTAGTCTGTGTCTTTTTATGGGTGAGTTAAGGCCATTAATCTTGAGGGATATTAATGACCAATGATTGCTCATCCTTCTTCGATTTGCGATGGTTGTTGTTGGTGGAATTATGTGTGGAGTTTCACCCCTTTGTTCTTTTGGCTGTTGGTAGAGAGGGATTCTCTAATGCTTATGTGTTTCTGGTTGTAGTTAGCTTCCTTGGGTTGGAGTTTTCCTTCCAAAATTTTCTGTAGGGCTGGGTTAGTGGACACATATTGCTTGAATCTAGTTTTGTCATGGAATATCTTGTTTTCTCCGTCTATAGTGATTGAGAGCTTTGCCGGGTATAGTAGTCTGGGCTGGCATCCGTGGTCTCTTAGTGTAGGTAGAATATCTATCCAGGACCTTCTGGCTTTCAGCGTTTCCATGGAGAAATCAGGTGTAATTCTGATAGGTCTGCCTTTATATGTTACTTGACCTTTTTCCTTAGCTGCTCTTAATATTCTTTCTTTATTCTGTATGTTTGGGGTCTTGATTATTATGTGGCGAGGGGATTTTTTTGTGGTCCACTCTATTTGGTGTTCTGTAGGCTTCTTGTACCTTCATTGGCATGTCTTTCTTAAGGTTGGGAAAGTTTTCTTCTATGATTTTGTTGAATATGCCTTCTGCCCCTTTGAGCTGGATTTCTTCTCCTTCTTCTATACCTATTATTCTTAGGTTTGGTCTTTTCATGGTGTCCCATATTTCCTGGATGTTTTGTGTTAAGGATTTGTTGGATTTAATGTTTTCTTTGGTTGATAAATCCATTTCTCCTAGCGTATCTTCAACACTTGAGATTCTCTCTTCCATCTCTTCTATTCTGTTGGTAATGCTTGTATTGGTAGTGCCTGTCTGTTTGTCCAGCTTTTCTATTTTCTGCCTTTCTTCAGATTGTGTTTTTTTAATGACTCTATTTCAGTTTTCAACCCTTGCAGTGTTTGCATTGCTTCTTGCAATTTTCTGTTTATCTGTTCGTCTGTTTGTTGCCTTTTATGAATTTTTTGGTTTGTTCTTTCTTCCATTTCTTGCATTTTTTGGTTTGTTTTTTGTTCTATTTCTCGCATTTTGTGCTTTGTTTCTTCTTCCATTTCCTGCCTTTTTTGGTTTGTTTCTTCTTCCATTTTTTCATTTTTTGCTTTGTTTTTTCTACCATTTCTTGCATTTTTTGCTTTGTTTCTTCTTCCATTTCCTGCCTTTTTTGGTTTTTTTTCTTCCAATTCTTGCATTTTTTGGTTTGTTTTTTCTTCCATTTCTTTGAGGGATTTTCCAATATCCTCTTTTAGGGCCTCTATCATTTTCATGAAAGTGCTTTTAAGGTCGTTCTCTTCTGCTTCATCCGCATTGGAATGTTGGGGTCTTGCTGGTGTGGAGTCTCTAGAATCTGGCGGTGTCATATTTGTTTTTCTGTTGCTGATTGTGTTTTTGTATTGTCTCTTTCCCATCTCTTTTTCTAGTGGATGCAGAAAGAGCCCCTTACTGGTCTGGGGACCAGAGTTCCCTTTTGGTGGGTGCTAGCAAGTCCAATAATCTGGTGGTTCTTCTATTCCTTGTCTGAATGCTGGTCCCGTGGGTGGAGAAGAAGAACAGGAATCTGGGGTGCTTATCCTCTTACCTGGTCCCCTGGACCCTCTGCTGGGTCCTTTTGTACTTGATCCAGAACAGCTATTCCCCTGGTCTCCTTGGGTACTCTGGTTTCCTGGTCTCGTTGGTGGGAGAGAAGACCTGGGGTCTGGGTGCTTGGCTCCTGCCGGGATTGGGAGCTCTGTGCAGGTCCCAGGCGATCTGCAGGCACTGGAACACAGGCCGGGAAGCCGGCCTGTTTACCTGATGCTGTCCGAGGAACAGCTGCTTCCTTGGACTCCCAGCCTCCTCTCCTTTCCTGGTCTCGTTGGTGGGAGCGAAGATCCAGAGTCTGGGGTGCTTGGCTCCCGCCGTGATTGGGAGCTCTGTGCAGGTCCCAGGCGATCTGCAGGCACTGGAGCACAGGCCGGGAAGCCGGCCTGTTTACCTGATGCTGCTGGAAGAACCGCCGCTTCCCTGGACTCCCAGCCTCCTCTCCTTTCCTGGTCCCAAAATGTCCTTCTTATTATGGAGAAATATCAGTATAGCAATGCCTGAGGCACAGTTCAGGAAACATATTCATGGCCATGATACCTGCTGAATGTGAGCAAACTGGGAAACTATGCATGTCCTCTAGTGGAGCCTAAACAACACTGCAGAGAAGGCTCTCATTATTCCTACAGCTCAGACCCTGCATGGGATCAACTTGTCAACTCCTAATCAGTTTATGACCAGAGAAATCTCACAGGAAACTGAGGAACCCTGTAGGGAGCATGTAATCTGCAGGAGTATGCTGCATGATGATCTGCTGAAGGGTAGAAACTTACTACTAAATGTGATGTTCCTGAAGGAAAATAAAGTAGTGGAGGACACACTGTCCTTCACAATTGCCTCTCTCCCTGCTAGGTTTGGGGATACCATTTGATATTTGTGGGAATAGCTAATGAGATACTCAGATAATACTACAGATCTCAGAAGGGAAGAAGGGGATACAATCCCCATAAGAATAAGAATCAAGCATATTGTTTCTTGGACAGAAGTTCATTGACTTAGCAAGCATAATACACTGAGATATTTTTTCCCTGACTGTTCCTGGGAGCCTTTCCAAATGAACAGAAACCTAAAGAGGACAGACATTCATGTACAAGGGACCCACTTGATTCCACCTGCTTCTGCCAGCCTAGGCTCCTACCTTATCTGGGACTCAGTGAAGTGATGCTATATCTTTCTTGTCTAGTATTTTTGCTGGGTAACCAGTTCTGTCTGCTTCAGCAGGAACTGAAGATTTTCCTCCAGTCTTTGATGTTCCTGTTCATTAAAAGATTGTGTTCTTAGGGCACAGTTGTGTACCATATACCCACACATGCATGAATGTGCATGCACACACATACTCCTGAACACACACAGGTACAAGGATGCACCCATACAAACACATTGCATTGTATCCACATGTTTACTTCCCAGATACACTAATGTAAGAAGAGATCCCCTGGGATGCCATGGAGAAGAGGGGTAGCTTTTAGTAGCCTATACCATCTTTACGTATATCCCCACCAAGATGCAGAAAAACACAGGATGCTCTGAGATAAAGAATGTGGTGATGTACTTTTTCTCTGTGTTGATAAATTTTCATCTTATTTTTACTTCATATGTGTGGTTTTTTGCATACCTATGTATGTGTGTACCACATGCCTGCCTGGTAACCTGAGAGAAGAACCTAGTAGGCAAATCAGTCAATATAGTGCTTACCTTGCAAATCAGTGCACAAAATGGTATATGCCAGGGCTCCTTGACCAAGCTTGCATAGCAAGTTCTCCAGTCTGTGCATTAAAAGGTTTAGTTCCCAAGCACAGGACCACTATATGGTGGTAGACCACCCCCTTGCTCTGACTTGCTGCATCCCAGTGTCTCCCAGGAGGGCAGCTTCTTCCAAAAGAGCTTTCTAAACCACAGGTTGTCTCAACTTAGGTCCAATGCAGTCAAGGACTGAGCTAAGAAAATTAGCAAATCTCTCCAACCAGGAGGAAATTAAACTTTCCTCCCTATGAGGTGATTATGTCAGGAATTTCTTTTAAGTAAAAGAAGGTTGACTAGGTCATGGACAAATGAGTGTGTGTATTACTTCATGTTTAATAATATTCCATGGAAGGGCTCCACTATAGTGTATGTTTTTCTCATCAGTGATGGGAATTTGAATCATTTGTGCTTTGGGAGTACCCTTAGAAATGCTGTTATAACCTTATTTTTCCCTAGATTCTCTGTGGACACTTACTTCTCCTTGTAGGATCAATAGATCACCTGGGGACTCACGTTCAACTTTCTTAAAAATTATACATAGGAAATGTATTCAATACGATGACCTCTGTGGTGGGACTCTAAATTATAGTACTGTGAGGCATCATTTTACAACTGGATAAGTTACCTTTTACTTCCTTCAGAAGTGGGAATTGCCAGAGTTAAATTTATAGGTTTTCAATTTATTAATTTATCAAAACAATAATTTTAGCTTATTAATTATTTTACTATAGTATAATTTATACTATTTAGATTCAAAACCCAAAGCACATATTTATAAAATATTCATATTAGGAACACTTGAGAAAAGTGTTAGGATATCATAGAATATAATCATTAGGTAAAGGGATAGCAATGGCTACCTTTTCCACTATAACACATGATGAACATTTGTATTTAGAGTTAAGCCTAATGGAAGTAATTGGACATGGGAATGATACCCAATATTCACATGAAGTCCCTTTCATAATATCTTATTTTCTTTTTACAGCATGGTGCCTATTCATTTTTTCCAGCTTAATTTAAACACAGGCTGATGGCTGCAACTCTCACTGTTTTAATGTACAATGATCAATTTCTAATGTGGTACAAGTATTACAAAGTATTAATGATAATGTCTGTCCAAAAAGTCCTAAAAATGTCCAATTTTA
This sequence comes from Mesocricetus auratus, assembly GCF_017639785.1. Taxonomy (NCBI): domain Eukaryota; kingdom Metazoa; phylum Chordata; class Mammalia; order Rodentia; family Cricetidae; genus Mesocricetus; species Mesocricetus auratus. Next base: position 6,477 of record NW_024429198.1, on the reverse strand, counting down.
GTCACAATTACCCTCCATTAAAATACAATCTCTTTCAGCTTGTCTACATTTCCTTTCTCACCTGCTCTCCTTTATTTCCTGCTGCACGTAAGTTCTTGACAACTCATAATAATAAGACTCAATATGTCACTTAATGAAACCTGTTTTCACTCTCAAGCAACACAGTATCTAGCTATCCAAAAACAAAACAAAGCAAGATAATTTTAACTTTTCAAAAAAATTATGCAGATTTTCTCACAGGGCTACACCATTTTACAGCATTAGCAATGTCTGAGGGTCCTCACTTCTTCCAACCCCTCATCAATGTGATATTTAACTCAGTTTGAAGAAGGTTGGAGGAAAAACAGTTTCTGAGTACTGAAGACACAACTTGGAGTGAGCATTTTAAACTATGATGTGTAGGAGTGAACCCCACAAAGCTATCCGCCCAACAGGGCGGGGCCAAGGTAGATAAAAGGAAGTGAAAGGAAAAGGGGCTTCCTTTTTTTCTCCTGGAAGCCAGCCACACTTCTGACTCCTGGTCAGTGCGACTCTCTCTCTCTCTCTCTCTCTCTCTGATAAATAAATATATTGTTTTCCCTATATAGCCTCGATATCTGGTGTCACAGAAGTGGCTTGAAATTACAGCCCATGCCTTGGATTTTAGAGATTTCATTACCAATGTGATGGATTATGCGGTAAAAGACAATTATGATATTTTTCATACGTATATGTGTGCCATGCTTGTGATTAGTGTATTAATACATATAATCACTTGGAAGAAACATGAGCTTATGTTTCAGAAATTAGAGTCAAAAATTCAGGAAAAAGGTGATTTAGTTACCAAAACAGATAATTTGGAATTTGATCAGAACAATCTTCGAGGCACAGTTAATTCAATGTCTACTGCATTTATGGCTAAAACTGAATCTAATCAGCTGGAACTTTCCAAATTAGCAGAGTCAATTCAAAAATTAGAGCCAAAAATTCAGGAACAAGTGGATTTGGTTACATTTAATTCAATGTCTACTACATTTATGGTTAAGACTGACTCTAACCAGGTGGAACTTTTCAAATTAACAGAGTCGAGTCAAAAATTCAGAAACAAGTGGATTTGGTTACATTTAATTCAATATCTACTACATTTATGGTTAAGACTGAGTCTAATCAGGTGGAACTTTCCAAATTAGCAGAGTCAATTCAAAAATTAGAGCCAAAAATTCAGGAACAAGTGGATTTGGTTACATTTAATTCAATGTCTACTACATTTATGGTTAAGACTGACTCTAACGAGGTGGAACTTTCCAAATTAGCAGAGTCAATTCAAAAATTAGAGTCAAAAATTCAGGAACAAGTGGATTTGGTTACATTTAATTCAATGTCTACTGCATTTATGGTTAAGACTGAGTCTAATCAGGTGGAACTTTCCAAATTATCAGAGTCAATTCAAAAGTTAGAGTTAAAAATTCAGGAACAAGGGGATTTGGTCAAATTTGACCAGGACAACCTTCGAGACACATTCAATTCGATGTCCACTACATTTATGGCTAAGATGGAATCTAACCAGGAGGAATTTTCAAAATTAGCAGGGTCAATTCAATCTATGTCTGATAATAATGGCAATCTAGTGGACCGAATGTGTTTTCTGGAAGGAAAAATAGATGCCTTTGGAGTTTTTAGGGAGGATGGTATGAAAAGCTTGGAATCTCGTTTAACTGAACAGTCCAAAGATTTAAAACAATCTTTAATGCAGAAAATCGAAGGCCTTAATGAACAATCCGAGGACTTAGGACAATTTTTATTGGAGGAAATAGAAGACCTCAATGAACAGTCCAAGGAATTGGAACAATTTTTAATTCAGGAAATCTGAGACCTAAAGGATGACATGGTTGCAAAATTTCAATCTTTAGAAGATACATCCTCTGAAATATCAGATGTTGAGTCAACAGATGCTAGGCTACTAGGAAATAAATGAAATACGGCTACTAGACCTCCTAAGGTGGCCTTTCCAGTAACCGTAGTAGAAAGGCCATCATCACGGAGGAACCAATCTGGTTCCACTACACAGAAATGGGAACCTATTCCCATGAAAGAAATGAAATCCATTAAGCAAGCGATAATGACTTTTGGGGTCCACAGCCCTTATGTAAAACAGTTACTAAGTACATGGGCTACGACCAATAAGATAACTCCCTCAGACTGGAAAGATTTAATATTTGCAGTGTTGGACCAGTCTTCCCAAATACAATGGAAAGCTTTGTGGAGACAGGAAGCCAAGGCCCTTGAACTTCAAGGTTTGAAGGATGGCTTTGATGCTTCTGAAAGTAAGATTATGGGGGAGAAGCAATTTTCTGACCCGCAGGTCCAAGCTGGTTATGATGAGCATACATTTGATTTATGCAAAACAGCAGCACTAAATGCTTTGGATAAGGTTCGTGAACCAGGGGAAAGAGTTGAATCATATTCAAAAGTGATACAGGGTCCAAGAGAAAGATTCTCTGAATTCTTACAAAGATTATCCAGAGCAGTAGATTTACAAATAACTGATCCTAATATTAGGCGACTTCTTACAGAATCATTGGCTTATGAGAATGCAAACCCACATTACAAACAGATTCTGTGGCCATTAAAGGTAAGATCAGCACCATTGGAGGAATGGGTCTTATATACAACTAATGTTGAGTATGACAATCCAGAGGCAGGAACCTGGATAGGAGAAGCCATTTCTAAAGGATTTAGGAGGAATCAGGATGAAATATGGCCTACCCAAGAGGAGATACCAAATTGGGTTGGGGAAGCAGTTCATAGAAGTTTCAAAAGACATCAAAACTTTAGATGTTTTAATTGTGGTAAAATGGGACATCTGAGTAGGAACTGTAGACAACACATTCCTAGGAATACTGCTTCTACCAGGAATGTGTCAAACAGAAGGCCTCAACCTCCTGGTCTCTGTAGGAGGTGTGGAAAGGGCAAACATTGGACCAATGAATGCTGGTCCACAAGAGATAGACAAGGTAGATCTTTAAAGCCAAAAAACGGGGATCAGTGGCTCAAACGAGCCCCAGAAAGAAAGATTATCCAGTCATTCCCAGTGACAGTGGAGGACAGTCTCTCTCAGGACAATTAGAAGATCCACTGCCCATTGTAAATAATACGGCACTGGATAATACATTAGCTCCAGAGGATGAATCAATTATGTCAGGAGGAGATACAAAACATGTATTTTGGCAAACTTCTATACAATATCATAGACCCAAGTTACCAGTTAAGGTAAATAATATGATGATTAACGGCATCTTAGACACAGGAAATGACATCACTATCATTAATCAGAAGTCCTGGGCCCCCAACTGGGCTTTAAAAGAAGTTGACGTTCAATTCTTAGGTATTGAAACCCTATCTGAAGTTAAACAGAGCATTAGATGGATTGACTTTATTGGGCCAAAAGGACAGAGAGGAAGGTTAAAGCCATATGTTGCAGATATTGCTATAAACCTCTGGGGTCATGATCTACTCCAGCAATGGAATATGCAGATTAACATTCCTCCTATATCAGCTAGGAATTATAGACAAGCTCTAAGTGGTACAAAGAATATAGTAAGGCAGTACAGAAAACAGATGGCAAATGTACAGGCTGTACAGAAGCAGGATGCTAGTGCCAAACCAACAGAGCAACCAAAAGCTCTACCCTTAAAATGGCTGACAGATGATCCTGTCTGGGTGGGTCAATGGCCTATGACATCTGAGAAGTTAGAGGCTTTGGAGAAGTTAGTTCAGGAACAGTTAGATGCTGGACATATTGAGGAATCAACTAGTGCATGGAATTCACCTGTTTTTGTTGTCAAGAAGAAGTCTGGTAAGTGGAGAATGGTTACTGATCTTAGAGCCATCAACAAGGTAATTCAGCCTATGGGGTCTCTACAACCTGGGATGCCATTACCTTCTCTAATTCCTAAAGATTGGCCAATTATAGACTTAAAAGATTGTTTCTTCACCATACCACTACAAGAAAACGACAGAGAAAAGTTTGCCTTCACAGTACCTACCTATAATAATTCCCGATCGGTACAGAGATTCCAGTGGAAGGCATTACCTCAAGGTATGTTAAACAGCCCAACTTTGTGTCAATATTTTGCGAATAAACCTCTAGAAATAATTCGTAAAAAATTTCCACATTCGTTAATATATCATTATATGGATGACATATTATTGTCTGATTCAAATAAGGATACATTGAAAAAGATATTTGAAGCAGTAAAAGAAACTTTGCCTCACTGGGGATTACAAATTGCCCCAGAAAAAATACAAAGAGGAGATTCTATTAACTATTTAGGTTATAAAATAGATGCTCAGAAAATTAGACCGCAGAAAGTACAGATCAGACTGGACTCTTAATGATCTTCAAAAACTATTAGGAGAAATCTCTCAATTACAGACAATTATCGGTGTAGAAGGGAATGATTTAAAACACCTAAAAATGGCTTTAAAAGGAGATAAAGACCTAAACAGCCCACGAGTACTATCAGCTGAGGCTGAAAAAGAATTAGAATGGGTAGAAAAGAGAATATTAGAAGCACATGTAGACCATGTGGATCCAAAACTGGACTGTATTCTGGTTATTTTGCCATCTAGAGAATACCCCTCAGGAATATTAATGCAGAGGGAAGTCATCATACTAGAATGGGTATTTCTGCCACATAAACAGAATAAAAAATTGAAAAACATATATAGAAAAGATCTCTGATTTGATATTAAAAGGTAAGTTAAGGCTTCGTCAACTGACTGGGAAAGAGGCAGCTGAAATTATTGTACCTTTAACAAATGATGAAATTTCCTCCTTATGGAAGGATAATGAGTATTGGCAAATAGTTTGCAGTGACTTTTTGGGAACTATTAGTAATAACTATCCCAAAACAGAGAGAATCAAATTCATAAAGAAAACAATTTGGATTCTTCCATGTATCGTGAGACAAACACCTATTTCTGGAGTTCTTACCTTCTACACGGATGCAAACAAATCAGGTAAGGCAGGGTATAAATCAGGAAATATAAGTAAAGTAGTTCAAAGCCCTTACAACTCTGTACAAAAGGCAGAGTTATATGCCATTCTCATGGTACTTAAAGACTTTACAGAGCCTCTCAATATAGTCACTTCCCAAAATTTGGCAGTTTAAAATATGTACACCATACCATAGACACATTCTCAGGATTCCAATGGGCTACTGCCCTCAGCTCTGAGAAGGCTGACTCTGTTATTACACACCTCTTAGAGGTGATGGCTGTTATGTGTATACCTAAAACAATAAAAACTGACAATGCTCCAGCATATGTCTCCAGTAAATTGGAACAATTCTTCAAATATTATAATATAAAACATGTAACTGGTATACCTTACAATCCCACAGGACAAGCAGTGATTGAAAGATCTAACCGAACCTTAAAAGAGATGCTTCATAAACAGCCGGGGAGAACAAAGACCCCTAAACACAGGTTACATAATGCTTTACTAACATTGAATTTTCTTAATGCTGATGAAAAAGGACAAACTGCAGCAGAAAGACACTGGACTACAGAGAAGACTTCTGAACTGAACCAACCAGTATATTTTAAGGATGTTATGACCTCAGTCTGGAAACCAGGATATGTGTTACGTTGGGGAAGGGGTTATGCTTTTGTTTCCACAGGAGAAGAAAAGCTTTGGATCCCATCTAAATTAATTAAGATTCGATCAGAACAGAAAACATCTCAGGAGGAGGAAGGATGACAGCTCATCTACAAGGTCTGCTAAGTATAAGGAGACCTCATAAAAGGAAAGAGAAGTATTCTGTTTGTGTCTTTACAGGACAATTAGTTCTGAACAGTGAAAAAATCCTAGGTATATGGATACCTAAAGAAGAAAGGATAGCTACTCAGAGGACCACCAAACATGCAATAATGCGATGTGTTATCAATGTCTAAATCTCTGTATTTTGTTATTATAATTTCTATTTCTTCCACTTCTTAATATGCCTGAGTCCCAATTCATCTAATTATTGCTGGCTTTGGAGTTGGATTGGCTCTCCTGCTTTAAACCCAAGCATATTGTTAAAATGTAATTCAGACTTTCTGTATTATATCAAAGAGCCATTGATATAAGACAGAAACAACGACATCAAAAAAGATATATATATATATGGGGACTGTCATCTGTGTATATTTGATTCTTTCTAAAACTCTAATCTCCTTCATGTGTATTATCTTCCTTAGGGTTGCCTTTTCCAGTATTCATACACATAGAAGTTAAGAATTTCTGTGCTAACATTAATATTTCAGTTTTCCAGAGACAAAGAGATTTCTTGACAGCGACCTTCAACTGCTTCAGAAAGAGAATGTGGATTCACTTTCCCGACTCCGCCTGATTCGACTGGATACATCTAAACTGCCCCACATCATCGACCCCACCTGACAGGCACCATCCTGAAACCAGCTTGGAACAACATCACTTGACACATCGTCAGG